>NC_091079.1:58777222-59102500 GCF_032405125.1 Capricornis sumatraensis | reverse complement strand
AGTTTTAATTTGAGCCACTTTCACATTAAAAAAAAGGAAAAAGAATCTTACTTTTTCCGCCAACCCATCTTCACCCCGTGTTGCACCACCTAAAGCTTTCAGGCGATGCTCTACTCCGGATCAAGCCAAGCATATCAAGGGTGCCTGTAACACTCACAGGCTAATGAACAATGCACAAAAACAAAGGGAACAGCAAGGCTCCTATTATCTGATCTTCCGTAAAACACAAAAAACGGCCTGCTCTGGTGCAGAGGAAGTGCCAGGAAGCCTGCAGGTGTGAGCCGGTTAAAAGAAAAGGCTTGGGCTAAATAGATTCTTTGACTGTCACGGATTAGACTCATGGCCCGAGTGGTAACACACATCTTTTCCTTTAATTTACAAAATTTTCTCACGCGTCTGCAAGAGTTCACCCCATCAGGGGCTTTCGGAGGCCATTGAAACGTCTTAAGTTTTAATTAAGTTGGAGTTGTCAGAAGAAAGCCTTTTTGGCACAGAGTCAGGGTCATTAATTACTGCTATCTTTGTTTCTTTCTGTAAAGAGAATTCTGATGACTTGTTGGGTTCCTTACCCAGCCTACATTTTCCACCCTGCAGTTCCCATTCAGTTCCAAGTGGGACTTGATTAAGCAGTTTACCAATTACTTCCATCAGTGTTAGGTACAAAGCATTTACACAATCTTAAATCTTTAAAAAAGAAAAAAAAGCATTTCTCATTAGTGGTTTAGGGAACAGTATTAATAACAAATTCATCTAGTAAGTGATCAAGCAGCTGGATTCTTGCATGAGTTTTTGCATTTAAATATAAATATTCTCACATTTTTCACATCATTATCTATTCAACTCCCCTATTCATATTCTCACAGCCTGTGACTTTGCCTTTTTAGGCAATGCTAATCAATTTTAAAATTATTTACTTTACCTCATAATACAGAACTCTAGCTGGAAACATCCAATTTCGCCTGCTATCTTTTCAACCAGGCCAGTGTTTTTATTGTTTCTAGATAAAACTGACTGCTACTATCACTGATAATATTTTGTAGATACAAAAAAGCAAAAGTTTTAGATGGTTTGTTAGTATGGTTCATATACCTCTAAAATAAATTTGTAGCTATTTGGACCAAGTATCTACACCAATACAAATCTTTTGGAATTGATTGTCATGTAAAAAAATTTCAAAGTTTTAAAACACTTCACAGACCTAAATACAGGTTATACATATCTAATTACATATGTAAAAGTTAGGAAATAACTTTTACTAATTTAAAAAATCATGAATTTAAATCCTGATATTTATGGGAAAGCATAATATTTTGAAACAATTTTCTTTGAAGACTCTCCTTTAGAGTATATATTTTGTATGTGTCCCTTAGAAAGATTATGTATGGGCTTCCCTGGTGGCTCAGATGGTAAAGAGTCTGCCTGCAGTGCAGGAGGCTAGGGTTCAATCCCTGGGTCAGGAAGAGCACCTGCAGAAGGGAATGGCTACCCACTCCAGTAGTCTTGCCTGGAGAATCCCATGGACTTGAGAAGCCTCCATGGCAGGTTACAGTCTCTACGGTGCAAAAAGTCAGGTACAACTGAGCGATTAACACTTAGAAAGATTATGCATAATTTGTTATTCTTCCATTTCACAGAAAAAAAAAAAGCAAAAGACATTAAGATTCAGAAGTGAGAATGAAATTGAATAACTCATTCTCTCAGAAATCAGGAAACCTATAAAATAGAGTAAATGTGAATCAAGAAAGATGTCTTTCTATTCGCTGATATGGCTAGAATTAGTGTTTGAACTTAGCAACATCTATTTTGAAATCTGAATGAAATGGGTGGGAAAAGATTTACAAACCTGGGCAAATTCAATTACCAGAATCACCCAGTTCTTCTTGATGAACCTATGATACCACTTCATTTTTTTTTCCAGTAATCTCATCATCACCTGCCATGATTAACAATAACAGACGTGTTACCACCAAATATGTGCCATTTCAGACCCCGAGCTCTGAATGCCGTAATAGCACTCATCACTATAATGATAATAACTCATCATTATCTGATGATTCTCAGATGAGAAACTTCTGAGCCCAGAATTTGGACTAGGTTTCAGCGTAGGGAAAGCCAAAACAACCAATGCTTTCATTCATTCGGGTCCAAAAATGGGTTGCTTTGGAAGGGATAGGAAAATTCCTGGTTTGACTGAATAGCTGATGCTGTCATGTCTTACAGATAAAACTATGTATTTTTTTGCCATTATACTCTTACTTATTAAGCCTGAAATGATGCACCTGGAAAAAAAAAGAGGGGTATAATTTTCCTCTAGTTCTTAATAAAAGTTCTAAATGTCATTTCTAATCCATAGCAAAAGATATACATTCAGAAGTATAGATGAAATAAATTAGATCATCAAATGTAACTACTTGGTTCATTTTTTAAAAATCTAAGTTTTCTAAAAAGTAGTGAAGTAATAGTCTTACGTAGATAATTTCAAAGCCAAATATTAAAGTGAAATTCATCTTCCAGGGTTACACAGTTACAGAATATACAGAATATGAAGGCTCCATTCTCCCACTCATTGTTTACACATCTTTTGTATCACCCCAGAGACCATGACTTATAAGACTATGCTTTTCACCTTCAAACCACTTGTAAAAGTGTGAGAATTGAGTAGGCACTCAAGAATTGAGTAAATGTCCATGGGGTCGCTAAGAGTCAGACACGACTGAGCAACTTCACTTTCACTTTTCTCTTTCATGCATTGGAGAAGGAAATGGCAACCCACTCCAGTGTTCTTGGCTGGAGAATCCCAGGGATGGTGGAGCCTGATGGGCTGCTGTCTATGGGGTCGCTAAGAGTCAGACGCGACTGAGCAACTTCACTTTCGCTTTTCTCTGTCATGCATTGGAGAAGGAAATGGCAACCCACTCCAGTGTTCTTGGCTGGAGAATCCCAGGGATGGTGGAGCCTGATGGGCTGCTGTCTATGGGGTCGCACAGAGTTGGACACGACTGAAGTGACTTAGCAGCAGCAGCAGGAATAATTTAGGAGAAGGCAGTGGCACCCCCATTCCAGTACTCTTGCCTGGAAAATCCCATGGATGGAGGAGCCTGGTAGGCTGCAGTCCATGGGGTCACTAAGAGTCTGATATGACTGAGCAACTTCACTTTCACTTTCATGTATTGGAGAAGGAAATGGCAACCCACGCCAGTGTTTTTGCCTGGAGAATCCCAGGGACGGGGGAGCCTGGTGGCTACCGTCTATGGGGTCGCACAGAGTAGGACACGACTGAAGTGACTTAGCAGCAGCAGCAGCAGCAGCAAACAATGATATATATGATAGATAAATCTTAAACTCAGAACTGAATTAACTTGCTAAATATAAGTATTGCTAAGTCGCTTCAGTCGTGTCCGACTCTGTGCGACCCCATAGACGGCAGCCCACCAGGCTCCGCTGTCCCTGGGATTCTCCAGGCAAGAACACTGGAGTGGGTTGCCATTTCCTTCTCCAGTGCATGAAAGTGAAAAGTGAAAGTGAAGTCGCTCAGTCGCGTCTGACTCTTAGTGACCTCATGGACTGCAGCCCACCAGGCTCCTCCGTCCATGGGTTTTTCCAGGCAAGAGTACTAGAGTGGGGTGCCATTGCCTTATTTACAGATTTAGATAATAATTCTAGGACATATAACCTCATCTAATAATGTTATGAACCAATTCAGCCCACCCCTGGTTTATCTGAATCTGGAGACCTGGGCTCGATCCTTGGGTCGGGGAAGACCCCATGGGGAAGGGACTAGCAACCCACTCCAGTATTCTTGCCTGGCAAATCCCATGGACAGAGGAGCCTGGTGGGCTACAGTCCATGGGATTGCAAGGAGTCGGACACAACTGAATGACTACGCTTTCTTTCTTTCATCTGACTCTAGTCTGGATATAGTATTTCTAAATATGGCTCTTTCCTATGTTAAACTTTTTCTGGGTTGTCTGAGTGAACGTGAAATAGTTAGTTATATGGAGTTTGAAAACTTAATGGGATCCACTTTTTAACCACGTTCAGTTCCACAGACACTGGGTTGTGCGCACCATGGCAAGCGCTGGACGAGGTATTAAAGATGCAGAAGAGGCTCCGTATTTCCTTAGGAAGCTCATGGCCTCAGAGAAACAAAAAACCACCACAGCCTGGTGCGGTAAGGTGTCTCTCTGGGGAGAAACAGATTTCGCAGTAGGTGAAAGGTGGCACCGGCAGGTCCACCCATGATTAGCCTTGTAGACAGCAGGTGGAAGGGCAGCCGAGGCAGATGGAGTGATACGTGTGTCATGCCTGGAGGTAACAGAAAATGGGGCACATTTGATGCACTTAAGGATGTGGCCTGAGAGCTACATTTGGACAGAATGTGAAGTACCTGGTATGGCAGGCTGAGACTGGACTCAGAACTGAATGACCTGGGAAGTCACTGAAAGTTAAGTGGGAACGAGATGGGCTTAGTCTTTCTGGCCATGCAGCATATGGGATCTTCCCCTCAAAGAGGGATCGAATCCCATGCCGCCTGCATTGGGAACATGGAGTCTTAACTACTGGATCACCAGGGAAATCTGAGATGGGCTTAGTCTTCATGCTTCAGAAAGACCAATGCAGCCTCAGCAGACGGGGTGAGCAGTCTGGCTGTATGTCCCTTAAAACAGCGAGGAAGTAGTGACATAGCTCATCACTGTTCCTCCACTTGGCCACTGGCTTTTGCCCTAATTCTCCTGAGGTTTCTCCTCAGTCTCCCTTACCCAACATTAATGTATCTGTGCCTTCCAGAGTTTAGTACTCATATTCAGGTGACTCCCGGATTTCAATCGCTAACCCAGATCTCTTTTCTGGGATCTAAATTCATTTCGTATGAATACAATCTTGACATATCCCTTTGGATGTCTCACAGCAACCAAAACTCAAAAACCACAAAGCTAAATGGATTCTCCATTTTAATTTGTCACCTACTCTTTCCCACACTAACTTCTATCAAGTCCTTTTTTATATACTAGGTATCATTCTAAATCACTTATGTATGTTCTTTGATCCAATCCCCACAAAATGGCCTCCTACAGAGTAGGTGGGGCTTCCCAAGGTGGTTTGGTGGTAAAGAATCTGCCTGCCAATGCAGGAGACTCAAGAGACGTGGGTTCAGTCCCTGGGTCGGGAAGATCCCCTGGAGAAGGAAATGGCAAGCCACTCCAGTATTCTTGCCTGCAAAACTGCATCGACAGCAGAGCCTAGCAGGCTGAAGTTCACGGGGTTGCAAACAGTCAGACACAACTGAGCACAGGGCACGCACAGAGTAGGTACTAATCTTATCCTACATTGTAGAGATGCAGAAATCGAGGCAAATAGAAGTTAATTGGTTGCCCAAGGTCATCATTTGCCCAATGTTATAATGTCAGTGAGAGAGGCAGTCAGGCTGAACACCTGTACTCTTCACTATGACACCATATTCCTTCCCCAACCATTTCTGTTAGTGGCACCTCGAATTCAACCAAGGACTCATTCCAGAAATCTGGAAGTAATTTTTGATGCTTCTTCTCCCTTACCACCTGCATCTAAGCACCTTCCTAAATATACCTCCTATTTCTCCATCTATCAACTTTCCTGCCTGTTCCATTTCAGGCCATCAACTCTTATCCCTTCTATTCAATTCAGACAGTAACCACAGCACCTTGAAACAGCAATCTGATTCTGATTCATTCACTCAACAACTTATAAGACATCTTTGTTACGTGTCATGCACTGTTCTAAGTGCTGCAATTGCAGCAGTGAATAAAACAAGTCCCTGCCCTCACAGAGCCTACAGTCAAGAATCTAAAAAGAAATAAAACAAACATGTAAAGATATACATTCAGGTAATGATTGGAGCTGTGAAGGAAAACAAAACAGGATAGAGTAGGCAGAGTGGGTAGGAATGGTGGAAGAAAATATTATTGGAGAAGCTAACCTGATAAATTCACACACCAAATTAACCTCCTTCAATGGTTTTCCTTTACTTTTATGAAAAAACCTAAAATCATTAACACAATTCTAAGGTAGCCATATGGCAGGGCCTTCCCCTATCTCTTCCAATTTAACATCAATTGCCCCTTCATTTAAAAATATTTCAGCTTTGAGGATTAAGTACACGGTCCTTATACCGAAGGGCCTGGCACAGTTTGTCTTCAACCCAACTGGAGCTTTGGTTCATTCATCTTCCTTACTTGTTCACTTTTAGTCCAACTATTCCAGTTTCAGATCTTACAAGTAAGGCTCATTGAAAGGGTAAAGCTTGCAGAATTCCCTCTACCTTCAATGCTTTCTTCCCTGTTTTGTCTTACTCTCATTCATCCTCTAAGTCACAGCTTTTCAATTTAAGGGCCTTTTCTTTTTCTTAAGAAACCTGCCTGTTTTTCCTCACCTCTTATACTCTGAATTTTTTCTTTAGAACATTTATCCCATTGACAATTAAATAGTAATATCATTGGTTAATACGTGTCTGTCTTCTCCACCAGATTGAAGCTTCTTGGTGGTATGGGATGACTCTTTCTTATGCATTGTTTGATTTCCAGTACCTTAATAATGCCCAGTACATAACCATATGCTAAGTAATATGGTCTGAAAGAACAGTGAGGCAGAACTAGTGGCAGGCAAGAGAGAAGGACCCAACAGACTGAAGAGTTAATCAGGACAGAATATTGAATAGATCTTCTTGACTGAATGACTGAATACAGTGGAGGGCAGTAGAAAGAAGATTAAATGTAACTGCCTGCTTTCTCCCTAGTCTGGGCAAGTGAATGGAAGATGCTGCCATGGACAGAGATGGGAGATAATGACCAGTATGGTGAAAGAGTTATGCTATATTTTAGACTATGAGATGTTTAGAGAGAGATGATTAATTAGGGAAAGATGTGTTTTATAACAATGATATTTTTAACAGAACCTGTCTCAACTCAGGTCCAAGAAATCTTCACAAGCTGTGAAAGTGCCAGCAATTCCCATTTTCCTGGCAGAAGGATAGTTTTTAAAATTCATAGTCTTTATTTTGCCTCTCCAGCTTCAATTTTGGGAAAGCAAGCATCAGGTCACTGTACTGAGATAGCAGCAGGAGGCCAAGGTCCACACCAGCAGGTTTCTGACCTCACTTTTGATTCTACAAATGGATATGCTATTCAAAAGTAGTTTGGGGAAAAAAAAAAAAAGCATAGAAGACCTAATAAGAGGACAGAAGAAAGTGTAATCTGTGTAAAATATTAAACTTTGGAGGTTTATTTGGTGTTATTTAAAAGTTATTTTTAAGATTTTGGCTCCATGCGCTTTTAGTCAGTACACACTGGTACGTATGATAATGGGTATTTGCAAATACAATGACATTTCCAAAAACAATGTTATCAAGAGACCCTTGACTCTGAAAGTAGAATCAAGCCAAATTGATTCAATGGAAAACTTTTCAAATTCTATAATGATAGACAAAATGATATGCCAGGTATATGAGATGATGTCACAAATACGAAAACAGTTTCATTCTCCATGTACAAAAGTGATCATGGATTTGGGAAGAGATCATTCTCATTATCCACCTCCCTGGGTTTCCTCACAGTATTGGACATTGCTGGGTGCCTCTTCTTTCTTGATAGCCCTTCTTTTGACTTCGTTGAAAAGCTCTTTAAGTTCTTATCCTTCTGGTTGCTTCTGTTTTGTCCTTTTTGCTGTCTCTTCTTCTTTATCTTAATACAATAGAGATTTTTCACGTGTGCTCTCTGTCTTTCAACAGCAAATATCTTCTGTTTTATTTCATTTTCTCTCATAGACTAATTTATCTAATGATACCTAATGACTCCTTCTCCCTAAACACACACCATGCCCCTAGCAACCCAAAATGCATCTCCTCCTAGGGTTTCTTCCTTTCCTTCAAACTGTACAGTCTACACATGAGTTCATCACTCTTCCTTTTAAACGTCCCTCTACTCCTCCTTTGTGCCCTCTGTTTCCGATTATGATACACAATAGAAACGTGGTGTCATCTCAGACACCTTCTTTCCATTCCTGCCCAGGGCCTTGAGGAAGTTGGAAGTGTTTACCTGTTCTTAGGTGGCTCAGAGGTTAAAGTGTCTGCCTGCAATGTGGGAGACCTGGGTTCGATCCCTGGGTTGGGAAGATCCCCTGGAGAAGGAAATGGCAACCCACTCCAGTATTCTTGCTTGGAGAATCCCATGAACGGAGGAACGTGGTGGGCTACCGTCCATGGGGTCGCAAAGAGTTGGACACGACTGAGCCACTTCACTTCATACCATCTTCATCCTTATCTTTCTCTCTGCTCCCACTGTCCCTGCCAAAGCTATTTATTTCTCCCTGGAACTATTGTCATCATCCCCTAAATATCCTGCTTGACCTACAATCACAAGATGAACACTGAGTATCACGGCCTGTGGGTGATTATTTATTACCATTAGTATTATTTCTATATCATCGTATGCCAATCCTACAATCAAAATCCATCAGTGGCACGCTAGTGTTTATCAGATTCCCAAATCCTTAACATATCATTCAGGATTTCACTCTCCTTTCCTGATTATTACATTCCTTGCCTTAATGTGCCAGAAAAACTGAACTGTTCACCTTTTTAATTAAATACCTTCAAGCTACTTCCTTATCTATGTGCTGTTGTTCATATTCTTCCTACTTCCTACTCTTTCCATTTTGCTTTATTTACATATCCAGATTACGCCCATTATTTAAAGTCCAATCCTCAACGATACAGCCACTATGGAGAACAGTATGGAAGTTCCTTAAAAAGCTAAAAATAGAGTTATCACATGATCCAGCAATTCCAGTCCTGGATGTATATCCAGAGAAAACAATTCAGAAAGATACATGCACCTCCAAGTTCATAGCAGCACTATTTTCAATAGCCAAGACATGGAAACAACCTAAATGTCCATCAACAGATGAATGGAAAAGAAGGTGTGGAACATATACACAGTGGCATATTACTCAGAATGAAATATACCACTTGCAGCAACACGGATGCACCTAGAGATATTCATATCAGTGAAGCAAGTCAGACAGAGAAGGACAAATAGCATATGATATCATTTATATGTGGAATCTAAAAAAGGGATATAAACGAACTTATCTACAAAACAGAAATAGATTAACAGGCACAGAAAACAAACTTATGATTACCAAAGTGGACGGAGGGAGGGTTGAATTAGGAGTTTGGAATTAAAATATGCACACTTCTATATGTAAAATAGATAATCAACAGGATCTATTGTATAGCACAGAGAAACATAGTCAATATCTTACAATAACCTTTAATGGAAAAAATGCAAAGAAGAATATATATATAAAACACTGAATCACTTTACTATACCCCTGAAACTAACAGAACATTGTAAATCGACTATATTTCAATAAAAATTAAAAAACAAAACCAAGTCACCTCAACAAAAAAGACTTTCTTCAAGCAGAAATATCCTTGTTCTTCTTTGAACCAAAAAGCATTCTCTCTGAATCCCTCTTCTGGTGTGTAACATTTTTTTTGCTTTATTACACTTACTTACACACATACCTTATTTACTCCAACTGTGTGTTCTGCACAGGCTGTCCAGTCCATTTCTACAAAATGCGGTGCTGGGATTCATAATGACCCATGTGCTCCCATTTAGAAAAGTAGTTCACTTTTAACAGCAATATTGCATTTTGGAAGAACAAAGTTTTACAGAGAGTTCAGAGTTCGATTTTGCTCTACCTTTCCCTATCTGTCTTTTAGAAGTTAATCCCTTGAAGGCTTTATTTCTTTTGTAAAGTGTGGATAATGTTATCAGTCTCACACATTTTTAATAAGACTGAGTCAGGCCAACACACAAACCACTCTGTGAAGATATCTAATAAATGTTGCCTTGCTTCCTCTTCCCAGTTTAAGGTCCTTCACAAGAAGGCTTTGGTACCCATGAACAGTGATCTTAAAAAGCAACAAAGATGTGCTCAGGAACTTCCCTGGGTGGTCCAGTGGTTAAGAATACACCTTCCAATGCAGGGAACACAGGTTTGATCCCTGGCTGAGGAACTAAGATTCCACATGCTGTGAGGCCACTAAACCTACCCAACACAACTACTGAGCCCGTGTGTTCCAGACCCCATGTGCCACAACTAGAGAGACTGCTCACCACAGCAAAGACCCAAACAGCCAGATTAAAAAAATAAAAATATGTCCTAAGAGAACAAGAGCATATAAGATTTGGGCATGAAGAAGGCCAGTCAACCGGGAGGACCCAAGCTGTGTTTCTTAGTCATTGGGACAAAATGGAGGAAAACACAAAGGTTTATAGAAAGACTTTATCTAACCCCAGATGCCAACATAATACAAGTGATAAATCCTAAAGGAAATCAATCCTGAATATTCATTGGAAGGACTGATGCTGAAGTTGAAGCTCCAATACTTTGGCCACCTGATGCAAACGGCTGACTCATTAGAAAAGACCCTGATGTTGGGAAAGAATGAAGGCAGGAGGAGAAGGGGCAACAGAGGACGAGATGGTTGGATGGCATCACCAACTCGATGGACATGAGTTTGAGCAAGCTCCAGGAGTTGGTCATGAATAGGCAAGCCTGGTATACTGCAGCCCATGGGGTCATAAAGAGTTGGACACAACTGAGCGACTGAACTGAATACAAGTGGTAGGGAAGGGATTGGAACTAAGTTACACTGACTGAATATAAGCTGCTGTAAGGTGCTTTTATGTCACCTCAGTTAATCCCCATTTTACTGGTATGGAAACTGAACTCCTATGAAATTAAGACACTTCTGTCACCTATCAGGTTATAAAGTTGGGATGCAAGCTTAGGACATGCTGATTCCTAAACTCCCATCTTGTTCACACATACACACACACAGACACACACATAGACTCACCCCCTTATGAGAGAAACAGAGAATAAAACAAGGGAACTCTGATTCTCTGAAAAGTCTGTCTTTCTGCTGGGTTTTGACTGGGAGTAACTGAGGATGCATAAGGGAAAGAAAACTACATTAGTAAAACAGATGTGTTGGTCCAACAGACTGCCGTAGACTCATTGTTGAGAAAGGAAAAGTTCCATTTTCTTGAGAGAATAAATTATTCCTTTCACTAGCAATCGAATAGCAGTCAAAACACCTTTTGGTACATTCGAAAAGAATTTCTAAAGAATTATTATAAAATGTTTCAATAAATCAATATTTAAATAAATTGCTCTCGAAATTTTCTCCTGAGCATTCTTTTTTCTGCAAGCCTCCATTCTGTACCAAAAAGAAAAACGGGGAAAAATAATTAGAAATGTTGCTCTTATTTTAAATCCATAGATCCTTGTAAGGTCTACAAATCCCACAAAATAGTCATTATTGACAACAAGTAATATGCGCATTCAATATTATCCACAGCCCCTGGCCACAGAATGACAAGTGTTCTTACTTTTCAGGCAATAACTGAAACTGGATATTTCCTCAAAGAAAGGTTGTTCATATATTTAAGATGCATATGAGATAAAAATTACAACTGTGCTTCTATGCCATTCTATACATCACTTTAAATATACAAGTTGCAGTAGGTGTTGAATAATTGTTAATTCATGACCACACAAAAGTATTGATTTAATTAAGCTCTCAGCAACCTCCCACCACAAAATCATATTAAAATTGTAGAAAAGAAACACTAAAATATTTGTGAGAACCAGAATTAAGACATTAAAGGTACTTCCTAACAAAAATCCAAATTACTTGAATAAAACTTTTGACATCAACTGGCCTAAATGATCTATTTTCAACCTGTCCTTTTTAACATTTGTTTCACAAGATTTCTAGAAAATATGGCAGGACTGTTCTCACGTAATGGATCCTTTTTCAGAGTTCCATCTTATTTGTGTCTAATACTTTTAACACTCTTTATGTTCTAGCCATTTCTTCTATCACTAAGGGATATAAGAAACATCAGAAAGATTCCTTGATACCTCTTGGCTCTTTAACTGTGGTCATGCCATATTTGTGTTATGATATGGATGAAAGCATGGTGCTTCATCTTAGGACACCGAAGATCAGCAGTATGATCTTAAGGCTTCCCAGGTGGCTCAGTGGTAAAGAATCCACCTGCCAGGGCAGGAGACTCAAGTTCAATTCCTGGGTTGGGAAAATCCCTTGGAGAAGGAACTGGCAAACCACTCTAGTATCTTGCCTGGGAAATCCTATGGACAGAGGGCCCAGGAGGGCTACACAGTCCATGGGAGTTGAAAAGAGTTGGACATGACTTAGTGACTAAACAACAACAATATGATCTGAAGTAAATTATTTAACCACTAAATCTCAGTGTTTTCTTCTTTTTATTAAGAACTATAATAACTGGCCCATGGGATGGTTTGGAAGATAAAATACCAGGTGTGTGGTACCTAACGGTACTGTGCCTGAAAATGCAGCAAGAACAGAATAACCTGTTCTGTTGCATTTTTTATGGCAGTCTAACTTCTGGTATTTCAATTCCTTTTAACGCCACAGATATTCAATAACAATATAGGAACGCTGACATCATGCCACGTGTCAAACTGTCAGCGAGTTTTGCTCCCATGTGACCTAGAAGTGATTTCTGCTGCGATTATGTTCTATGGTCGTTTATTAGAGAAGGTAAGTTCATTTCATTCAAGATATATGAGCCTATACATATAAAATATTAATATTTAAGTAAAACTACATTTCAATATGTATTACCCAAATTACTAAAATAGGAGCAGACACCAAACTATGCTCTGCCATGAATTCATTTTAAGAATTTTAGCACATCTAAAATTTTATATACTCAAAAAGTCTTCATATAGAAAAATGTGAGGTTTAGTTAACATTTATAATGACTTTTTAAATTGTAGTTTCTGGGAGAACTTTGTACAAGGATCTATTATTGCATTTAAGTAGTGTCTTAAGGTCTAATTTTTATGGTCTATTAAGCATAACTCTCAAGCACCTTAAACACAACTAAATGAGGTGGAATTACTGTTAACTTGTATTTTAGGTTACCAAGTGCCCAGGCAATTCCAACCAACTATATCCGGAATGGTATTTTATGACAGCTCATGACTTTCTATGTTGAGCTTCCTTGACTTAAAATTTTTACGAGATTGAAAACTGGCCTCTGAGATGGTGACTAAAAGTTGGGTCATTAGTCCTCACCTTTTAAGAAATAATGTCTCAGCAGGCTGTATTTGAACCACTTGAGCTCAAGGAGGTGTTAACAGAGTTGTTAATTAACCCAGGTCTGGAACCTATTGTGAAGAATTCCAGAAAGCTGGAACAATAGTGAGGTAGTGCTTAACCCACAGTAGGGAAGAAATGACTTTTGCTTCAATAATACAGTCAAAAACTTTCATAATAAAGATATTAAGTCAAAAAAAGAATGGCAACCTGAAACTAATGGTCAGAAATTAGGGGCAAACTTACACTGCCTTCAAAAAAACCAGCTGGAGTAGAAATGGACAGCTGGACAGAGTATCAGTCTTTTTGGAACAATCTCCACCTCTACACATGAATATGAATGCACCGTAAAAGAAACAGCAAAATGGCATCTCTTATATACTCACGCCTTTGATCAGATCAATGCTTTGCTTACATCAGCCAAGATTTCAAGAATCCACAAGGATAGAGATTTCATGGCTTTTCTTGATAAGCTTCTTCTAATGCTTAATTATCCACTTAGAGTTCGGAAGATCTTAAGGTGAAAATAATCTCTACTTAGTTTCACAATAAACCTCGCTGGGCTATGGAATCAGAATACTGACTAGCATAAACAAACAGAAACAAGTAAATCAACAAAAAATCTCTCTACTTCTTGGACTAAAGTTACTAAATACTCCTCAATTAGAGTTAGTCACTCAGTCCGGTCTGACTCTTTGCAACCCCATGGAGCTCATCAGGCTCCTCTGTCCATGGAATTCTCCAGGCAAGAATACTGGAGTGGCTAGCCATTCCCCTCTCCAAGGCCTCGTCCCCTGTGATCTAACCATGTAATGAGAGAGATAAATGATGAGGATTACAAACATATGAATATAAAGTTTAGATGCTATAATAAAAACATGTAAAAATTAATGTGACTCATAGGCTAAGATGAATCTTTAAATGATAAATCATGCTCATTAGCACTTTTAAACCAGAGAGTTTATAACATGCATTAATTATTGCACTTATCCATTGTACTTGGACATACATTTTAAGCAGTTTGAGTAAGTGCTTATAATCAGTATTTCTTAGAACCAAAATAAATTTTGATTTTTCTTTTTTTACTTTATTTCCTCAATAATGGTCAACTATGATAGTTAAGAGTTTTTCCTAGAAACAAGCTTATTTACAAACCACCATAGGGTTGCAAAGAGTTGGACATAACTGACGCAACTTAGCATGCATGTACACATGTACCAATAAATCACACTCCCAATTTCATTCATCAATGTTGATGGTTCTGCAAACACCTATCACTCCCACCCAAGGTTCTCACTGCTGAAGAGTCTCAGGTACTAGAAACTCTGAGCCAAAGGTTAGGAACTGCCTAGTAATGGCAGGTGGGAATTACGTGAGGTGGAGTGGCAGAAGAGTCCCTATATTTTTTCTTTTTGGCTGCATGTGGGATCTTAGCTCCTGGACCATGAATCAAATCCTAGACCCCTGCATTGGAGGCATGGAGTCTTAATCACTGAACCACCAGAGACGTTCCAAAGGGGACTCCCACATTAAAGGTAGGAATCCCTAGACCCTGGTAAGAGAAGATGGTACAGAAGGAAGAGGAAATAGAATGGCTGTCCATCTTCAACATCTGGATGTCTGCAGGGGACACAAACTGTGAGCAAAAGGGGTTTAATAAAGACGAGAAAGATAGAAAGGAGAGCCATGAGAAAGCCTCTGGCCTAACACCCCTTAAGCAGAAAAGTTTCAAGGATAGATCTTGTGTAATATTATTTCCAGGGAAAGAATAATATCCCTTCAAGGTGTTTGGGATTAACATATACACACTAGTATATACAAAATAAATAACCAACAAGGACCTACTGTATAGGTAGGGAACTATATAGGTAGGTAGGGTCCAGGGAACTATCTCAATGTTCCATAATAACTATAAGGAAAAAGAATAGGAAAAAGAATTATATATATATGAATCACTCTGCTGTATACCTGAAACTAACACAACATTGTAAACCAGCTATAATTAAAAAATACATTTTAAAAAATAAAGAAGAATATCCCTTTGCCTTTCAAACGTCTCTGTCCTCAAGTTCATTACTACACAGATCTTATTTGGAAGTGGTAATTGCTTTAATTCCGTTGGAGAAGTAGAAGGCTTAAACTTGGATTTATTTGAGAGAATCAATAAACAGATGAAAATGTGTTTTTAGACACAGTATAAAAGATGACTACAAACTGGCATCATCTTGGAGGAAGATTCTAGACTTTCTTGGAAGATAACAAAAAGATGAGACCAGGGATGGTAAATGTAAATTGACTCTATATTTATCTGCTGCTACTGCTAAGTTGCTTCAGTCGTGTCCGACTCTGTGCGACCCCATAGACGGCAGCCCATCAGGTTCCACAGTCCCTGGGATTCTCCAGGCAAGAACACTGGAGCGGGTTGCCATTTCCTTCTCCAATGCATGAAAGTGAAAGTGAAAATGAAGTCGTTCAGTCGTGTCCAACTCTTAGCGACCCCATGGACTGCAGCCTACCAGGCTCCTCCATCCATGGCGTTTTCCAGGCAAGAGTACTGGAGTGGGGTGCTATTGCCTTATTTATCTGAGCCTCTACAAATAAACAGTATAGGAATTGATGATTCAGAATTTGTTACTATAGCATCCTTGAGAAAAACCAATATGTCTAGTTTTATCACAGGTTTCAGACTTGCTGGCTTGCACCTGATTAATCCTTATGAACACATTCTAGTATGGTGTATATTTGGAAGATTGTGAGCAAATCTTGTGTACAAGTTCCTTGTTTAGAACTTGCAGAATATTGTTTACATATGATCTCATTTGATGTTCACAAAAAGTCAATAGGAAAGTTAAGGAAGACATTAATTTCTTCTAATAAATCTGATTCTCTGGACTTTTACATGTCTTCCTAATACTCCTAGTATCCTCAGCGGTATTCTGTAGTATTTGTTTTGTCAACTAGGCGTTCCTATCTCTAATGCAGACTTAATTACTGTCCTTTAGGTAAAGCTGCTTCCTTTCTTCTGACTTCATACTTCCTATAATCTCCAGGAGGCTATCCCTATAAATACTAAGAATGTAATTGGGTGTTCTGGGCCAGAAACTAGTCATACTTTCTTTGTAGCACTAGTGGGATGGTGTCTTACTCATTCATGATGGTATCTATTAAAACAAAGTACTCTTGTAAAGGATCTCAATGTGTTTTCATTGAACTACTGGCTGTCTTCCAGAGTAGACCCACTCCAAGAAAGCATTCTAAAAATCTTGATTTTATTTGTAAGTAAGTTTTCTCCAAATGACCTTTCCAGTGATATTAGTACTAAACAGCCCAAACAAGACAACTCAGTACAAATATTCCCAAATTGTCTATTGTAGCATATTTCCCTCCATATCTTTCTGAGTACAGAGTCAAAGAGGTGACTTTCAAAATCAGGCTAGAAAGCAGTCAAAAAGGAGATATTTGCTGCTGAGTCTCATTTAAAAGTCAAGGGGTTTTATCTGTGAAGCACTGTAAAATTAATTAATTTCAAATGATTTTTCAGCCTGGATATTAAAGCACTTTTGCTTCTATTTTAAACACACATATTGTTGAAAATAGTCATTTTCATCTCTTCAGATCCAAGATTTTCTTTTTCTAATGTCCCCTTTGAAAAGTGAAAGTGTTAGTTGCTCAGTCATTTTCGATTCTTTGCCACCCATGGAGTGTAGCCTTTCCCAATTTGGAACCAGTCTGATGCTCCATGTCTGGAGCATCTTGACCTGCACACAGATTTCTCAGAGGCAAGTAAGGTGGTCTGGTATTCCCATCTCTTCCAGAATTTTCCAGTTTGTTGTGATCCACACAGTCAAAGGCTTTGGAGTAGACAATAAAGCAAAAGTAGATATTCTTCTGGAATTCTCTTGTTCTTTCTATGATCCAACAGATGTTGGCAATTCGATATCTGGTTCCTCTGATTTCTTAAATCCAGCTTGAACATCTGGAAGTTCTTGGCTCACGTACTCTTGAAGCCTAGCTTGGAGAACTTTGAGCATTACTTTACTAGCATGTGAGGTGAGTGCAACTATGTGGTAGTTTGAACAGTCTTTGGCCTTGCATTCTTTGGGATTGGAATGAAAACTGACCTTTTCCAATCCTGTGGCTACTGCTGAGTTCTCCAAATTTGCTGGCATATTGAGTGCAGCACTTTCACAGCATCATTTTTGGGACTTGAAATAGCTCAGCTGGAATCCCATCACTGCCACTAGCTTTGTTTAGTGATGCTTCCTAAGGCCCACTTGACTTTGGACTCCAGGATATCTGTCTCTAGGTGAGTGATCACATCAGCATGGTTATCTAGGTCATTAAGATCTTTTTTGTATAGTTCTGTGTATTCTTGCCACCTCTTCTTAATATCTTCTGCTTTCTGTTAGGTCCATACCATTTCTGTCCTTTATTGTGATCATCTTTGCATGAGATGCTCCCTTGGTATCTCTAATTTTCTCAAAGAGATCTCTAGTCTTTCCTATGTTATTGTTTTCCTCTATTTCTTTCCATTGATCATTGAGGAAGGCTTTCTTATCTCTCCTTGCTATTCTTTGGAACTCTGCATTCAAATGGGTAAATATTTCCTTTTCTCTTTTGCCTTCCACGTCTCTTCTTTTCTCAGATTTCTGAGAAATCTGTATGCAGGTCAAGAAGCAACACTTAGAACTGGGTATGGAACAACGGACTGTTTCCAAAGTGGGAAAGGAGTATGTCAAGGCTATATATTGTCACCCTGCTTATTTAACTTATATGTAGAGTATATCATGTGAAATGCTGGGCTGAATGAAGCACAAGCTGGAATCAAGATTGTTGGGAGAAATATCAATAACCTCAGGTATGCGGATGACACCACCGTTATGGCAGAAAGCGAAGAGGAACTGAACAGCCTCTAAGTGAAAGAAGAGAGTGAAAAGGCTAAATTAAAAGTCAACATTCAAAAAACTAAGATTGTGGCATCCAGTCCCATCACTTCATGACAAATACATGCAGAATCAATGGAAACAGAGACAGACTTTATTTTCTTGGGCTCCAAAATCACTGCAGATGGTGACTGCAGTCATGAAATTAAAAGACGCTTGCTCCTTGGAAGAAAAGCTATAACCAACCTGGACAGCATATTAAAAAGCAGAGACATTACTTTGCCAACAAAAGTCTGTCTAGTCAAAGCTATGGTTTTTCCAGTAGTCATGTATGGATGTGAGAGTTGGACTATAAAGAAAGCTGAGCACAGAGGAATTGATGCTTTTGAACTGTGGTATTGGAGAAGACTCTTGAGAGTCCCTTGAACCGCAAGGAGATCAAACCTGTCAATCCTAAAGGAAATCAGTTCTGAATATTCCTTGGAAGGACTGATGCTGAAGCTAAAGCTCCAATACTTTGACCACCTGATGTGAAGAACTGACTTATTTGAAAAGACCCTGATGCTGGGAAGGATTGAAGGCAGGAGAAGGAGGGGACAACAGAGGATGAGATGGTTGGATGGCATGTCCACTGACTCGATGGACATGAGTTTGAGGAAGCTCTTGGAGGTGGTGATGAACATGGCAGCATGGCATGCTACAGTCCATGGGGTTGCAAAGAGTTGGACACAGCTGAGCTACTGAACTGAACTGAACTGAACTGGACTATAGCCCTCCAGACTATTCTGTCCATGGAATTCTCCAGTCAAAAACACTGGATTGGGTAGACAATCCCTTCTCCAGGGGAATCTTCCCAACTCAAGGATTAAACCCAGGTCTCCCACACTGCAGGCAGATTCTTTGACATTTGAGCCATCAGGGAAGCCTGTCCCCTTTATAACACAGAAATAAAATCACATATAAGGTTATCTATCTACACACAGGAATTAAACAAATAAATATAATGGCTTAAACAGACAAGGAGAGAGAAAACAAAATGAATATAAAGTAAAATGATACATATTTCACTTTGGAGAATCTGAGGCATGGCCACATGTGTAATGAAGGAGGCATGTGCTTGCAGCCATATGTAGCATCACTGTGGACTGACAAGCACAAAGGCACCCTCTTATAAGTGCTTTGCATGGCCAGCAATATTTCATGAGGAGGCTTATTAGTGACATAATTTGTCAAAATGGTAAAATGTACAGTGGCAACACCAGTTATAATAGATAAGCTCTGAAAAGCTGACTTTCAGCTCTCAGATACACAGCAGAATCTTTCCCATACTGCAGTGGTCCAGTGGACCTCACACCTGTGAAATGTCTTCAGAAATCTATCACCATGATCATCAGCATCTTCACAAATCTTCAAAACACCCCTGGGACAATACTGTTGTTGTGCTGCTTAGCCACTAAGCCTTTAGTTGCAAAGACCCAAAGACGCATGTCCAACTCTTTATGACTCCACAGACTGTAGCCTCCTGGCTCCTCTGTCCATAGAATTCTCCAGGCAATAACAGTAGAGTGGGTAGCCATCCCCTTCTCCGTGGTATCTTACTGACCCAGGGAACAAACCTGTGTCTTCTGTTTGGCAGGTATTCTTTACCTGGAGCCACCTGGGAAGCCTGAACCCTTGCTTAACCCTCAGAACTCAACCCAGGCTTCCTACTGAAAGCCAGGCTTACTTTGAACTGCCCATGATCCTTTCTGAGTCAGAAAAGCCTCCCCCAGCTCCCAGGACTCAGGGGATTAAAGTCCTCTCTTTATACACCTCTTTCACAGCAGATTTCCCTCATGGCTCAGATGGTAAAGCATCTGCCTGCAATAGGGGAGACCCAGGTTCGATCCCTGGGTTGGGAAGATCTCCTGGAGAAGGAAATGGCAACCCACTCCAGTATTCTTGCCTGAAGAGTCCCAGGGACGGAGGAGCCTGGTAGGCTACAGTCCATGGGGTTGCAAAGAGTCAGACACGATTAAGCAACTTCACTTCACTTCACTTCACAGCACAGGCCTCAGTTTATTAGATATGTGATTTCAAAGTGCTGATTTCTACTTTCAAGCTGTAAGCTCCATGAAGGCAAGTCAGAATCTGTCTGTTTGACTCTGTAGCTATAGTGCCAAAACTGTCGTCAGCACATGGCAGGTGTTCAGTGACGAAAGACTGTTCAAGAAATGGATAAATGAATTTGCAACCACTCAAAAGTTTGAAGTCCTGACATATTGATTCATTGGGTAATGTGTTACGATACTGATCTCTGAGTATGTTTATTTATATATTGGCTGAACTTTAGGTGCATCTTTAGAAATAATAAAAATGAAAAAGAGCTCTTAGGAGAAACTATAAAAACCAGTCAAAATAAGGCAGTTGTTCCTTATGTAATGAACTCAATATGTATTGTAGAACACAGCCTAAAAACATACAATCTTTAGATTCTTATTAGTGAACTGGGTGATTGCTTGAATTACCAAAGAATTGCCGAAAGAATATTTTCAAGGTACTTAATGAATATTTATGGTTTCTGTAACTAAAAATATCTTAACAACATAACTTTTAACATATCTTAAGAAATAAAGATCACTTTGTCATGTTCCCACATTAATACAATAGTTTCAAACTATCTTTCATGGAGAATATTTCTTTATTCCAATCCTATTTCATTTCTGAAGAGGTTTGATGTCTATACTGTAAGTGACTCATTCCTATCCTTGGTAAAGACTGAATAAGTTCTTTTCATTTTTATCTAGGAATTGAATAAAATTAACAAAATGAGAACCCCAAATGGAGGCTGAAATATCTAAATGTTATAATGATGAATTTAACTATCTAAACATCTTTCCAAACCAAAATTTAGCCAAATGTACAATCATCATTTCAGTTTTTTCCAAATGGCTGCAGTTCCCTGTCTTAGAATGAGTGAGTGAGTGAGTGAAGCCGCTCAGTCATGTCCGACTCTTTGCAACTCCATGGACTGTAGCCCACTAGGCTCCCACATCCATGGAATTTTCTAGGCAAGAATACTGGAGTGGGTTGCCATTTCCTTCTCCAGGGGATCTTCCGACCAGGGGATCGAACCAGGGTCTCCCACATTGCAGGCACATGCTTTACTGTCTGAGCCACCAGGGAATCCCTTAGAATAATGGAGTGCTCAAATCTTTGATAGTTAATTGTGCAGGATTACTGTCTGGCAATCGACCAACTCCCTGGTGTGGGGGCACATCATTTTATTTAATGGTTCATCACCAAGACCTTACTAGCACAAAGGACAACACAGATCACTGCAGAATCATGACAAGAAAGTCACAGACCGAGTCAGCCCATCCCACCTAAGAGAAAGAGGTTTCACTTAATAAACTACCCAGGTAAATGGTAACCAACATGAATAGCTATTAACTCCAAGAGCTGATTAAGTAAAAGACCAAATGGGCAAATATTTTTTTTTCACCTTCACTAATAAACTTAATATATTACCTAGTTCAACATTTCTCTAAAATACAGTAATTTGCCTTCAGAATATAGAAATAACATCTACAGTGGGGAGAAACACAATATCACATAAAAAGGATAATGACATTTAAGGTCTGAGAGCTTTATATTTTCCATCAAAATTGAACTTTTAAATTTTCCCTAAGTAAAAACAGTCATTTTTGAAAAATGTTTTGTTTTGTGGAAAATATTTAACTCACAGATCAGCACTGTACAACTGAAAATTTTATTTTTTAAATTTATCTTCAAAATATATGACCA
Organism: Capricornis sumatraensis; assembly: GCF_032405125.1. NCBI lineage: Eukaryota > Metazoa > Chordata > Mammalia > Artiodactyla > Bovidae > Capricornis > Capricornis sumatraensis. The sequence goes on along the minus strand of NC_091079.1, from coordinate 59,080,630 downwards.
GTGTATTCACATGGAAGCCTGGATGGCTCATGTTTAGGAGAAGCAGTTGTCTAAAGAAAAGGTACCACAGGCCTCATATCAAACTCAGTTGAGCTCAAAAGTTATAAAAATTATTAAAATGGCATTTACCTAAAAACCAACATGGATGAGAGGGACATACTCGTCCTTACGCTTGATATCAAGACAGTAAAAATATCATTTGTCTCTTTTAAATTTACAAATCATTTAAACACTTTGTACCATGTTTTCATAGCGCGGGCAGCTGCGACTGGCACACAGAGGGTGGCCGAGAGGAGCTACCACATGTCCAAGGTCAGGGGCAGAAGCCAGGAGGACCCCAGTCCAGAGGCGGCGGACAAGAGGAGTTACCCCACATCCGAAGTCAGGAGCAGCAACTGAGAGTGCCAGGCTGCGACGGCACAGGAACAGCCAAGAGAAGCTACCCCACATCTGAGGTCAGGGACGACGGCCGGGTGGAGCTACCCTGTGTCCAAGATCAGGGGTGGCGGCCGGGAGAAGCTAACCCATGTCCAAGGAGCAGTGGCTGCGCGGGCCCAGGAGGGCCTAGAGGAGATATTCCACGTTCAAGGTCAGGAGGGCGGTGGTGAGGAGATACCCCTCGTCCAAGGTAAGGAGCAGTGGCTGTGCTTTGCTGGAGCAGATACCCCACGTCCAAGGTAAGAGAAACCCAAGTAAGATGGTAGGTGTTGCAAGAGGGCATCAGAGGGCAGACACACTGAAACCATAATCACAGAAAACTAGTCAACCTAATCACACTAGAACCACAGCCTTGTCTAACTCAATGAAACTAAGCCATACCCGTGGGGCCACCCAAGATGGGCGGGTCATGGGGGAGAGGTCTGATAGAATGTGGTCCACTGGAGAAGGGAATGGCAAACCACTTCAGTATTCTTGCCTTGAGAACCCCATGAACAGTATGAAAAGGCAAAATGATAGGATACTGAAAGAGGTACTCCCCAGGTCAGTAGGTGCCCAATATGCTACTGGAGATCAGTGGAGAAATAACTCCAAAAATAATGAAGGGATGGAGCCAAAGCAAAAACAATACCCAGCTGTGGATGTGACCGGTGATAGAAGCAAGGTCCAATACTGTAAAGACCAATATTGCATAGGAACCTGGAATATCAGGTACATGAATCAAGGCAAATGGGAAGTGGTCAAACAAGAGATAGCAAGAGTGAACGTCGACATTCTAGGAATCAGCGAACTAAAATGGACTGGAATGGGTGAATTTAACTCAGATGACCATTATATCTACTACTGTGGACAGGAATCCCTCAGAAGAAATGGAGTAGCCATCATGGTCAACAAAAGAGTCTGAAATGCAGTACTTAGATGCAATCTCAAAAACGACAGAATGATCTCTGTTCGTTTCCAAGACAAACCATTCAATATCACGATAATCCAAGTCTATGCCCCAACCAGTAATGCTGAAGAAGCTGAGGTTGAACGGTTCTATGAAGACCTACAAGACCTTTTAGAACTAACACCCAAAAAAGATATCCTTTTCATTATAGAGTGAAGTGAAGTGAAGTCGCTCAGTCGTGTCTGACTCTTTGCGACCCGTGGACTGTAGCCCACCAAGCTCTTCCGTCCATGGGATTCTCCAGGCAAGAATACTGGAGTGGGTTGCCATATTATAGGGTACTGGAATGCAAAAGTAGGTAGTTAAGAAACACCTGGAATAAGAGGCAAATTTGGCCTTGGAATACGGAGTGAAGGAGGGCAAAGACTAATAGCGTTTTGCCAAGAAAATGCACTGGTCATAGCAAACACCCTCTTCCAACAACACAAGAGAAGACTCTACACATGGACATCACAAGATGGTCAACACCGAAATCAGACTGATTATATTCTTTGCACCCAAAGATGGAGAAGCTCTATATAGTCAGCAAAAATAAGACCAGGAGCTGACTGTGGCTCAGATCATGAACTCCTTATTGCCAAATTCAGACTTAAATTGAAGAAAGTAGGGAAAACCTCTAGACCATTCAGGTATGACCTAAATCAAATCCCTTATGATTACACAGTGGAAGTGAGAAATAGATTTAAGGGACTAGATCTGATATATAGAGTGCCTAATGAACTATGGACTGAGGTTCGTGACATTGTACAGGAGACAGGTTCAACACGATCCTCATGGAAAAGAAATGCAAAAAAGCAAAATGGAAGTCAGGGGAGGCCTTACAAATGGCTGTGAAGAGAAGAGAAGCAAAAAGCAAAGGAGAAAAGGAAAGATATAAGCATCTGAATGCAGAGTCCCAAAGAATAGCAAGAAGAGATAAGAAAGCCTTCCTCAGCAATCAATGCAAAGAAATAGAGGAAAACAACAGAATGGGAAAGACTAAAGATCTCTTCAAGAAAATTAGAGATACCAAGGGAACATTTCATGCAAAGATGGGCTCGATAAAGGACAGAAATGGTATGGACCTAACAGAAGCAGAAGATATTAAGAAGAGGTGGAAGAATACACAGAACTGTACAAAAAAGATCTTCATGACCAAGATAATCACGATGGTGTGATCACTCACCTAGAGCCAGACATCCTGGAATGTGAAGTCAAGTGGGCCTTAGAAAGCATCACTACCAACAAAGCTAGTGGAGGTGATGGCATTCCAGTTGAGCTATTTGAAATCCTGAAAGATGATGCTGTGAAAGTGCTGCACTCAATATGCCAGCAAATTTGGAAAACTCAGCAGTGGTCACAGGACTGGAAAAAGTCATTCTTCATTCTGATCCCAAAGAAAGGCAAAGTCAAAGAATGCTCAAACTACCACACAATTGCACTCATCTCACATGCTAGTGAAGTAATGCTCAAAATTCTCCAAGCCAGGCTTCAGCAATACGTGAACCGTGAACTTCCTAATGTTCAAGCTGGTTTTAGAAAAGGCAGAGGAACCAGAGATCAAATTGCCAACATCCACTGGACCATGGAAAAAGCAAGAGAGTTCCAGAAAAACATCTATTTCTGCTTTATTGACTATGCCAAAGCCTTTGAGTGTGTGGATCACAATAAACTGTGGAAAATTCTGAGAGAGATGTGAATACCAGACCACCTGACCTGCCTCTTGAGAAATCTGTATGCAGGTCAGGAAGCAAAGTTAGAACTGGACATGGAACAACAGACTGGTTCCATATAGGAAAAGGAGTACATCAAGGCTGTATATTGTCACCCTGCTTATTTAACTTATATGCAGAGTACATCATGGAAAACGCTGGACTGGAAGAAGGACAAGCTGGAATCAAGATTGCCGGGAGAAATATCAATCACCTCAGATACTAAGATGACACCACCCTTGTGGCAGAAAGTGAAGAGGAACTAAAAGCCTCTTGATGAAAGTGAAAGAGGAGAGTGAAAAAGTTGGCTTAAAGCTCAACATTCAGAAAACGAAGATCATGCATCTGGTCCCATCACTTCATGGCAAATAGATGGGGAAACAGTAGAAACAATGTCAGACTTTAATTTTTTGGGCTCCAAAATCACTGCGGATGGTGACTGCAGCCATGAAATTAAAAGACGCTTACTCCTTGGAAGAAAAGTTATGACCAACCTAGGTAGAGTATTGAAAAGCAGAGACATTACTTTGCCAACAAAGGTACATCTAGTCAAGGCTGTGGTTTTTCCAGTGGTCATGTATGGATGTGAGTTGGACTGTGAAGAAGGCTGAGTGCTGAAGAAGTAATGCTTTTGAACTGTGGTGTCGGAGAAAACTCTTGGGAGTCCCTTGGACTGCAAGGAGATCCAACCAGTCCATTCTGAAGGAGATCAGCCCTGGGATTTCTTTGGAAGGAATGATACTAAAGCTGAAACTCCAGTACTCTGACCACCTCATGAGAAGAGTTGACTCACTGGAAAAGACTCTGATGCTGGGAGGGATTGGGGGCAGGAGGAGAAGGGGCTGATAGTGATGAGATGGCTGGATGGCATCATTGACGCGATGGATGTGAGTCTGAGTGAACTCCAGGAGTTAGTGATGGACAGGGAACCCTGGCATGCTGCGATTCATGGGGTTGCAAATAGTCGGACATGACTGAGCGACTGAAGTGAACTGAACTGAACCATGCTTTCCTAGGTTCCCTGGTGGCTCAGAGGGTAAAGTGTCTGCCTACAATTCCTGAGACCTGGGTTCGATCCCTGGGTGGGGAAGATCCCCTGAAGAAGGAAATGGCAACCCACTCCAGTACTCTTGCCTGGAAAACCCCAAGGACTGAGAAGCCTGGTAGGCTACAGTCCGTGGAGTCGCAAAGAGTCAGACACGACTGAGCAACTTCACTTCCCTTTTCTACTTGGTAATTTCTCAGTCACCTTTTAAGACTAAGACCAAATGTGTCATCCCTCGAGTTCCTTTGAAGGCTCTGTGACCACCTCTGTACTCTGTGCTCCTAGAAAGCACTTTTCTTACCCATTATCTCCACTCCAATCATCATTTCCAAACAGCTGCAGTTCCCGTGTTGTGCTGTCATTTACTTGTTTAAATGCGTGTTTCTTCATCACAACTCCATGAATGAAGGGACTACATTCCGTCCTTTGCATCTTTAGTATTCAAGAGAGTTTCTGGCACAAAACAAGGGCTGAATGTATTTGTTTTAAATGAGTGATGTTTTACAGGCAAACTATGTCCCTAACTTCATGAATGAAAATACCGGGGTCAGCATCTAAAGTGAACTGATGTCTCTGACGCCAGTCAGAAGTCCCTGGTCCTTCATCACCTGTCCGCTCAGGGTGGTCCCTCTAGTGAACCCTCTGGCTACACAGACTCCCTTCGCCATGCACCTCAATGTTCCACCCCTGGCATCTCGTCTTTAATCTCACCTGTCTCCGGGGCTTCTCATATCCTGTCTGCTCCAATTAGAAGACACAGGCATTGTGCCTCTCCTATGAATCAGATCTGTATTCTAAGCCAAGCTCTGCTCAGTTATCTGTATGAGCTTCAGCTAAAATGTCCCTCTCTGAACCAACAGACAAGGAGGAGAGGTTAGGGCAGGGGAGGTCATGAGTGTAGAGTCAGATAGACATGGGTGCAAGCCTTTCATGCCTTTAAACACATCAAGGAGCCCTTAAGTTCATGTCCAATTTGTAAAATCACCATAACGATCTACTAACAGTTTCATCAGGTTGTGGTGAAGAGCAAATAAAACCATCACAGATTTAGAAACTCGGAAGTGCTTAAAGACCTCTGATCTTCTGTGGAGAGTCCATACATCAATGTAGTAACCACTGTCCCATCGCGATATTCCTCTGTATTCTTCCGGAATGCAAATCTGACTCTATCGGCCCCCTCCAACACACACTTCCTCTTAAAAGCCTCCAATGGTTGCCCATCATGCTCAGAATAAAGCCCTCCATTAAACTCCTGGTGAATACATCTCCAGAGATTTGCCTTCTCAAATGATGTCTGACCAGCCTCAAGGAACTGATTCCAAGTCCCCATTTACCCCCCTTCTCTCATGGCTGCACATATACTAACTCTTTTCCCTGATACCCACTCCCCGACCCCAGTACGTCTGCATACCTCTTTCATAGCTCTTGCCACGCTGTACTGCAATTTTTTTTTGAGGGGAGGCTCTGGCTTCCACTTCAGACTGTGAGAACAGAGGTGGTTGTGTATGCTGTTGTATCGTTGGTGCCCAGACTGTTGCCTCTTGTGTGTAATGTCATTGAATAAGGTTTGCAGGAGGGATAAATTACTGCCTGGAAACCTCTGCTTGACAGCTCTTCGTGTTCCTGAGTTAAGAGTTGGCCATAATGTGTATTGATTAAGTATGGTTATCTCATGGTAAATTCCTTCATCATTATTGAAAAAATAAGCCAAGCTGTGGTCAATTAAGTAAATGCAGAGGAAAATATGATATTAATTTGGGGATATATAATAGACATAATAACCATTTTTTTTTTAAATTTGGCAATTTATACCCTGCCTCTTTTCATAAAGGATACAAGAAAGCATACTTGTTGAGTGAAAAAAAGAAAAGGAGATCAGAAATAAGCATGCAGTGAGGACCTATACAGTTGCTACAGCTGAACAGTAAATTTGAATCTGGGCTTCCTGGAAGCAAAACAACATTCATAGTAATATATACTCCAGTTTTGATGTGGCAAGTAAGAGGGTGGAGATAGCATAGAGGAATGGTTTGAAATGCAAGCAATTTGACCGTTTAAAAAATGTTAATAGATGTTATAGTGATATGCATGCATGGAATTAAAACGAACACAAATTAAGAATAAATATTTTGTAAGGCACTTATTTTTAGAAATTTTATTAATAATCAACAAGAGCTACATTGTTGCATCTGCCATGTAGGAGCCTCTCTCTACCTACCCACCCATTCCAACTCCAATCCTGGCCCTCTCTGGTTTTTGCTCCTGAAATCAGATAAATAACCTAGTAATGAAAACGTGGGTTGAGCAGAGGTGGAACTATGTGATGCTTTACATTTTGAGAAGCGAAATCATTCAAGAGTCGGGTGGGGGAGATACTATACAAATTACTCTATAATATAAAATAATAATTTATGATTTAAATGAAGAACATTAAATTCTCATGGATCTCAGGCTGTTCATTAAGACAAATAAAATAAGTAAAAGAAGAAAATGACATGACATCCTTGCACATTGGCCTTCAAAGAAACAATGCCACGACTGCACATTAAGACAATCACACCTAAATGAACATACACCAAGAAAGTAAAATTCTTCTTTGAAATGATTTGACATTGATACACCTTCTAGCAGCCTAACTTAATCCTGATAATGACACCGAACTCATAAGGAGTAAACTGATGGAAATAACAATAGGGTGTGGCCTCTGTAGGCTGGAACAGTGCTGTGAGGTCAAGTGACAGAGAGAAGAGAATGAGCTGTGTCCCACCTGTTGTTGTTCAGTGACTAAGTCATGTCCAACTCTTTGAAACCCCATGGACTGCAACATGCCAGGCTTCCCTGTCCTTCACCATCTCCCGGAGCTTGCTCAGATTTATGTCTATTGAGTTGATGATGCTATCTAACCATCTCATCCTCTGCCATCCCCTTCTTCTTTTGACTTCAGTCTTTCCCAGCATCAGGGTCTTTTCCACTACTAGCCCACAAAAGTGAGGTTATTAATAATGCTAAGCTTAACCTCAGACTCCCTGGGGTCCACTTTATCTATGCAATAAATGACACTTGCTCAAAGACAGACTAAAGGTGCAACGGCTCTTTACTGATGATTAAAAGCAAACTTAACTCATAACAAGCAACAACAGACTGTTATTTAATAGAATGCTAAACAAATGCACAAATACTAGGTTTAACTTTCAATAAATAAGTTTGCATGTAATCCATTTTGTAACATGTATTGAGTATAGTGTTTAACCAAGATTTTATATTCTCTATGGCAGTCTGCTCTTCTTTATAACCCAAGTTAATGAAGACTTGACTGAAAGTCAGAAGGGGGAAAGCAATATGAGTTTCTCAGGAAAAGGAAAATATGTCCTAATACTTAGATCTAAAAAGGTAGAAATGATTAAAGACTAATGATTCATATAGGTAACAGCTAAAACACCCCTGCATAAAAACACCCCATAATTAAATTACAAGCAAGCAAAAAAAAAAAAAAAAAAAAAAAACCACTGGGAAAATATTTACAACATATACTATAAAGGGCTAGTATTCTTAATATACAAAGAGCTCTGAAATATCAATAAGGAAAAAAAAAAAAAAAACCAGAACACCTAAATGAAAAAGTGTACAAAGTATATCAGCATACAATTAACTAAAGAATATAAAGAAAATCTGACCTCACTATTATTAAAAGTAAAATAGCAATAATATCTTCATTTATTATTAGGAAATTTTTAAAAGAATAATAACCCACAACTGTTGGTTAGGGTATGAACATTCTCCAAAATTGCTTGTACAATATTAACAGACCCAACCTACCTGGAGGGCAATTTGGAAATATGTGTTTAAAAATGCATGCCATATAATGAAGCAATTCTCATCCCAGAAGTTTATCATAAAATAATCAGGAAAGTATGCAAAGAAATATAAACAAGTATGTCCCTAAGACTAACTGTTCACATTTCCTAAATGCCTTAATCCTAATGGCATTTTACTGATGCAAAAATAAGTGACTTCTGTAGGTGAAATAATTTTTCAAAGATACAATGAGCACAGCCAAAAATCAATAATAATATATCAAAAATTCAAAGCCTTAACCACCAACTTATAGAATGATGTTTTTTACTTTTTTTTTTTTAACTAAAAAATATGCTAGATAGAGACAGAAACTAGGAATGACTAGGGCAAAGAATTGAAGATCCAGAGACATAAAGAGGAACAGGAAACAGATAAGACAGACAAAAACGAAGAAAGACAGCTGGAAAAGCAAAAAAACATAGGTAGAAAGAGACAGGACGTGACTGAGAGCAGCAGCACATTTTGAGATTATTAATAGTGTATCTTATTTTTCTTTTGGCTATCTGTTTCTTATTAGTTTTTGAAACAAGTGTTACTAATGTAATACAAATATTTTTAAGAATAACTGAACTGCTAATGGAGGCAGGAACACAGAGTTATCTAATTGGGTATATGCCTGGTAGCACTACTAAAGCAAACAGGTTAGGAGGTTTCCTAAGGTTGAGTCTCACAGCAAAGGCAGACGGTAACATTCCAAACTGTAAACCAGGTAAGGGAGAACAAAAGAAGGCCCCAAGTGTGGTTATTCTACGTTGCTAATCTGGGGCCACACACATAGTTTATGTTAATACAGAAGAAAAAGACCAATATCATTCTTAATGGAATCTATAGCCCCTGTTTGCAACCCTAAAGGATGTACATGTGGGTATGTAATCACTCGCATGCACATGTGTGCATGCACACACATACCACACGAAAATGAAGATAAACCCAGAAACCTTTTCAAGTGGCTATGACAATGCTAAATGGAGAAGCACTACCGGTAGTAGATCAACTATGCTAATTTAGGATGCAAAGAATTATATATGTTGCTGTAGAGGCTTCACTTTCTTAGATTACACTGCCTAAGGTTTGCAGCTAAAGTAAGGTAAAAAACTGTTTCTGCCAAAATTGTCTGAAACCACGTATTTTTAAACAGTAAAAGATGAAAAATATATGTACTCCTATATACAGTGTTTTCCATTTTTTTAAGTCATTGCCAAATTTTGTTGAAAACCATAATCTAGAGCCATACTGAATATGACTAAATAATTATGAATGAACCGACATCTTTCTTTCACTTGTCTTCATGAAGGTAATTGAAAATTCTGAATAACATTGTCAAAACTCTAAGCTTCACAGCAATTTCCCCAAATTGATCTGAATGTTCAGAAAGGATTGCAGGGGAGGCTGGAATCAGTTTGAGCATCCTTTTCTTAAGAATTAGTTTCTCTCTAGGGACTTCCCTAGTGGTCCAGTGGTTAAGACTTGACCTTCCAATACAGGGGAAGTAGGTTCAAACCCTGATTGAGAGCTAAGACCCCACATGCCTCACTGCCAAAAAAGTCAAAACATAAATCAGAAACAATAATGTAACAAATTCAATGAAGGTACTTTAGAAACAGTCCCCATCAAAAAAAAAAAAATCTTAAAGAAAAAAAAGAATTTGTTTCTAGTAATAATAATCTGTTCTTATACCAGGGTGGTGCGTATGCATATCCATACTGTTAACAACCACCTTAGGTTACCCATCACTTGTAATGACCACTCCTGATGAACTCAGTTCTCTAAATGCTCATCATCAGAGATAGACCAGTATGTTAGAAACGCAAAATAAAGTTAAGACTTTATTTCCTAAGTTAATATTCTGACCTGCATGAAGCATAAAGAAAATAATATTATACATAAACACACAAAAACACCAAAGACACAAATTTATGGCCAAAGTGTTCACCTAACAGCAGGTGGCAAATTACAGTTTTATCTTGCCTTCTTTGCCACCTACTTCCCCTAAAATTAGTTCCAAAGGTTCTGCTAAAAGCCAGGTAAGAAAGCAGATAGTTTTTGTATGGTTTAACTGAACCTATACCAGAGATGGAATAAAGATGGCAAATAGGTTTCAATCTACTTGCCCCTTCTAATCAACTGGCAAGCATTGCCAAGAACACTGTGTCAAGAAGGATTCTGGGTGGCTTTATTAATTACTGATGTCTTTTGTATAAACTCAAGGGAGATCGTAGAGAATACCTTTTAATTCTATTCTTTTCTTTTATGTATAATATATTATACTTCCACTGATAACTGGGCTTATTGTCAAACCTCATCTATTTTCATGTAAATATAAAACAACTGGATAGGTCAGATTTTTTTGGCAAATATTAATTAACATAGACTTTAGTTAGGTTGAGATGCCCTCTCAGCAAGATGTGATAGATGGAAAGATTTAACAAGATAGTGAACAGAGATAAGAATATACATTGCTCCAATGCATGTGAGTCAGAGGAACAGATCTGCTGTGAATCCCAAGGGCCTCTAAGAAACATTGCAAAGAGGAAACCAGAAATTCCATATTTAAGCTTCATGTAGAAAATTGATGATATAGAGAAAAAGTGCATAGGCCTACAAATCAATACAAACTGGTTACCCCTTCTTGTTAACAGTTTGGGTCTTATCAGCTTCTGTGCTATTAAAAAATTGTGAGAAAAATTATTTTAAAAGATCACAAACATTTCACTGTCTGAAATACTATGTATTATTTTGTTATTTTTATCATTTATCTTCAAAATAATGTTTTGAAAGGTTTAGATGAGTGTTTATAGTAAAGGACTGAAAAGGCAACGTTTAGATTCTGATTTGAACCTCAGCTCTGCCACTGATTTTTTTCATTCACTCCTTTTTATATTTGACAAAGACTTGTTAATTACTATATGTAATGGGAAAACACAACAAATCAAAATAGTTCACAGAATTTGCAATAGGAAATAGAGCAGGAAATTAAAAAGTGGAAAATATTACAAGAATGCATTTTAGAAGCAGAAAGACAAGAGTGAACACAGCTAGCAACTGAATTTCTTCATATATACTGTACATCCTGCTTCTTTGCATAGTTATTTCAAGGCTACAAGATCACATAGAATTTCTTTTACTGTAAATACACTAATTTACCTCTTCTCCCATTAAGGCTGAAAAGAACAACAGTCTGGCATTTTAAGTCCAGGTTACGTCCCTTTGGTGTCAAATTTTTCATTTCAATCATCCAACGGCATTGTTAAGCATTCACAAAACAAATATGTCTTTACATAAAGTCAATATGGTTTTAGAGCATCCCTCCTAGACATAAATGCAGAAATTCTCCTTGAACTGTAGACATCCTCAGGGAAAACTTTCTGATAACCACAAGCGTCCAAGACCCTAATCTTGGTTAATCACTAACAGGTTAGCATCTCTGAAAACAGCACAGCCTAAGAGCAGAAGAATGTGTGGTCTGGTTCTCATAGAATTTTAAACCTAGGACAAAACATAGGGATTTAGAAGGTTATTTTTTAAAAATCTGAATTAATAACACATTATCAGTTTGGTACGAAAATATGAACAGCAATTATCAGGCTTCCAGATATGCAATATAGCTCAGAAATAGGATGTGCTTGCTACTGATTCTGTAGAGAAAGAATATAGAATTTTTAGCACAAGCAACCTTTTGCAATATAATAAACAATCTATCAAATCATCTTAAAACACTGAAAAATCTTATGCTATTTTATTTGTACTGAATTATCAATTAACTCAATAAATCCTATTCTATCCTCAAAGTACCAATAATAAGATATACAACATGTATTTAGTAAAAATGGAAAATAATTGTATAGCATAACATTTATATCATAAAACACTTTATTTCATTTATCTACATTAAAGGCATTGTAAAAATTCAAAATCGGCTTCTCTCTGCTCTCAGCTCTAAGATTTTGGGCTGAAGAAATGACTAACCCAGGAACTTCTACCAAGTTCATAAAGAATCATGACTTTTCCATTCTCTTCATTATAGATGAATAGGTAGCTAGTCAACTAACCCAAAATTCTGGGCACAAAATGCCACCTAAAGCATCTCATGGAGAAAAATGGCCCTAAAGTAATGCGGACTGATAGATAACATTTTTTGAGGGAAACTTTAAGAGCTTTGGACCTTGGACAAGTCACTTGGTTCTACACAGAATGGTGATACTCACCTAGAAACTGAAAAACAATCAACTAGGCAAGATCAATTACAGAAAAAGCAAACTTTCTGCTAGACAACTGAGATCAGAAGACTTCAAACTAGCACTTTATGAAATATCTACATCAAATTGAAGAAAATCATAAGTAACAGAAAATGTCACAGCACATACAGATGGTCACCTGTGGCAGATTCATGTCAATGTAGGGCAAAACCAATACAGTATTGTAAAGTAAAAAATAAAATAAAATAAAATAAAAATAATCATAATAAATAGACACCACCAGAAGAAAGTAAAAAAAAAAAAAAAGATATTTTGATCTCCCATGTTTTAAGAAGAGAAAATTCAAGTGTTCGCCTTAGAAAGGGCAAAATATTATGTTCACCAGTTAAGCTATAAACTTCATGTGAGGGGGAAAAAAAAAGTCTAAACTGAATAGTCATGGGAGACAACAGTCCAGAATTGAACTGAGTAGACATGGCATCAATTTTAAAGAAAGCCTGAAACTCTTGAATTTAGCTGTTCACTCCAAAGTCTTCCTTTAAGTACTATTCATTTTGCTAAGTTTTTTTCACCTAGATTATAATAGAAGACAGCAATCTGTCAGGTTTAACTCATAATACAGATGTGAAGTATTACTATTTTATTGATTAATAATTGATCATTCTAGTCAACATAAATTAATTTAGCTTTGGATTTCTAATCAAAAATGCTTACATGAATGAAGAAATAGATTAAAACTTTAAACAAGGTGGCAACAATCGTATAAAGTAGGCAGGAGAAAAAAGAAATAGTTAGGTTGACAGACTGATTTGGAGGCTTTTAGTATGGTCTAAGTTTGAGATAATAAGTAAATTAAACAAAAAAAAAAAGACAAGACATAACTACTAAGAAAAGATGCTAAGTACAAAATTGCAAAGTTGGCAGTTGGTTGGGTGGAAACACATGATAGGAGTAAAATGAAAATTTCAGAGTTCAGCAAGAGGAAGAATAGCCATTCCACTAACAAAACATAAGACAATAGCAGTAGTTGGTTGAATAACAAAAAAACTAAAGAGTACGTCGACATCTGTAAGGAAATGTAACCTAGAATTCAAAAGCATGCTTACATAACAGAGAAGGATTTGTAGATTACAGACATCATGTGAATAGATAAGACGATAAAAAGTTTAAAAATTACAGTAAGACCATTGATGGAATTTTGAAAAAAGGTGATGTTTGAAAGTGATGGAAGGAATTTTATTCAGTTTCTATTACTGTGTTAAGTATCAGCTAAGTACTGAAAACTTAAAAACTAAGAAAGAGAGGCGTGATGGATATTTGAAGACCAAAAGAACCATGTTTTCCTTTGTAATACTTACAAGTATATATTCCTCCTGCAAATATCTCTTGAGAACCAACTCCTTGAAAGGAATTTACCAAATGCTAAAAAAACTGTTATTCTTGGTTTCAGAAGCTACCATAATATAGTAATCACTTTTCCTTGGAAAATACAGTGAATTACAAAACAAATGAAAAATCTACAAGTACCTAATTCAGTGCATGTGTGAAGTCCTGACAAGACTGTTAAAAAATAAATGTAAAGGGTTTTGTTATGTACCATGCCATGATTAGGTGAAATTACCATTGCTGTGTAAACAGAGTCCACTCACAGTTAACTGAAAGTCCATCCATTTAGTGAGATGATACCCAAGCAGTGCGAAAATCAGTTGGGGTGAAATGATTAAAGGCACCAACTGCCTCTCTTTTTGACATTGAATTCTGCTGGTCTCCTAAATGGTTTTTTAGTCTTCATTCCCCTCTCAAACTTTACATTATCACATTTTACAGTAAAGATCCTTTCATTTTCTAGCATGTGACTAGAAAATGTTATTCCTAGACACGTAAGAAAATAATTTTAAAAACTGGTATTTATTTTACATAGTTTGAACAGAAAAATACAGAGAATGTGTTATTCAAAACAGAACGGTCCAGAGCTTACTTTTTCTTTTTTAAGCATAAAGTGAATGAAACCTTTCATATCAAAAGAATGAAACTTTGAAAATGATAATTAAGGGTGGATCCTGCTTTCATTTTCTGCTTAGAATTTCTATCACAAAAGCAGAAAAGAGGTCTACTTTTTAAAACAATTTATACATCAAATAACATTACTTAGATTGATTGCAGGCAGGTTAAAAAATTCTGTGAGAAGTGACACCTTACAAAGACATGTTACCAGAAATTGCCGCCTCACCTAAAGAAATGTTTAACGCTGAACACTAGCAATGCTGTACTTTACCTATTGTCAAAGGCTCCTACTCACTTTAACGCTCAGATCAGCCCACTACAGTAAATGAAGCTTCCTTATTTAAAAAAAAAAATTGCCTTATATAATTCAATGTTCTTTGAGTACTATGTTATCCCAAAGCTGCAAAAAACTATTACTACTTTAATCATTAAGAAAACTTTCTCTTATCTATAACACCATGCCTTTCACCAAAGTCATAAGCTTGTCCCTGCATATCACTGAAGTCTTATTATCAAATGCTCTCATTAACTCTAATGGTCTTTAACACTGACTCTGCTATGGACTCCAAAATGTACACTGAAGTTACCATCATTAGGGGAAAAAATTAAGATTTAAATGTGTATCTATCTATCCCTTAGAATATTTTATGTAGCATAATTCAGAAACTGACTTTTCAACCTTCCCTTTATTCCAGGGCCTTAAAAGGAGAAAAAAAAAAATTTAGAAAGAAATACAGCAGCCTACCCCACAAAATGCCACTATTCAGTATGTCAGTACAAATCTCCCATTTGTAATCAATCACCCAAGAAAAGAAAATAAAAATGGGTAGCTACGAGTTCGTTTTATGGACATTTGCATGTACATTTGCAAACTGTGGCCCTTACTATGAGCAAGGAGAGAAAAATCT
Organism: Capricornis sumatraensis; assembly: GCF_032405125.1. NCBI lineage: Eukaryota > Metazoa > Chordata > Mammalia > Artiodactyla > Bovidae > Capricornis > Capricornis sumatraensis. The sequence goes on along the minus strand of NC_091079.1, from coordinate 59,065,544 downwards.
TTCAACTAATGTTCATTTCTCCCAATCTCATCAAAAGTCAAGTGTTTCCAGGACTTCCCCAGGGGTCTAAGAATCTGCCTTGCAATGCAGGGGACACAGGTTCCATTCCTGGTAGGTGAACTAAGGTCCCACATGTCCTGGAGCAACTAAGCCTGCGCTGCAACTACTGCAACCCGAGAGCCACAGTGAAAGATCTTGCACAACGAACATCCTTCGAGCCACAACTAACACCCAAGGCAGCCAAACAAATAAGTAATTTCTTTTTTTTTTTAAAGTGTTTCCAAGAAAGGAGAGTCACAGACCATTCCAATCTCTGTTGAAGGAACATGGGTCTGACTGCGGACTTGGTACCCCAGCAGAGCTGACTTTACAGCTGAGCCTTAAACGAAGAATATTATGTTTCTTAAGGAAAGATGAAAGAACATTTCAGACTGAAGGGACAGTCTGCATAGGAGCACCATGGCTGAAAGTCCACATCCTGGTGTGGAGATGGCCCATACTCCAGAGTGGAGTGAACAAGGATTCCTGGACTGACTTGGCATCAGAAAGAGAGTATTTTCCCCAAATCAGATTTCTAGGCTCTTATCTAGAAATAGGAACTCCATTGTGGAGCTTGAGCATCTAGATTTTAAAAACCCTTTAGAAAAGTACAGGACACAGAGAGAGTCTTATTCATCACTGGAGTAAGCCTTAGGTGGTATATACATCATTAGACATGACTACACACTTTCAGTAGATGCTTTGCCAACAGCAAAGAAACTTACAGAAAGTATGGCATGAATTGTTTTTGCTGTCATCACCACTGTTCTTTTAATGGCCAAGAAAAGCCAGAGGAAGGGCATGGGTACTCACATTTATACTCCTTAAACAATGCAGGAGTTAAAATATATTCAGCCACCAAATTTTAATAAAAGGTCTGAGTCTTTCACCAAACCAACAGTAATGGGGTTCATTTGATGGACTACAGGGCTCAACTGTCTATCTAACATTCCAGAATGACACTGATGCATCATAATAGGCTTGGCCTTTAGAAGACACTAAAATAATGAGGGGCTTCCCTGGTGGCTCAGAGGAAAAGAATCTATATGCCAATGCAGAAAATGTGAGTTCAATCCCTGGGTTGGGAAGATCCTGTGGAGAAGGAAATGCAACCCACTTCAGTATTCTTGTCTGCAGAACCCCACGGACAGAGGGTACAGCCTATGGCATTGCTCTTAAGAGTCCCTCGGACTGCAACAAGATCAAACGAGTCAATCCCAAGGAAATAAACCCTGAATATTCTTTAGAAGGACTGCTGCTGAAGGTCCAATACTCTGGCTACCTGATGAGAAGAGCCAACTCCCTGGAAAAGACCCTGATGCTGGGAAAGAGTGAAGGTAAAAGGAGAAGGAGGCAGCAGAGGATGAGATGGTTAGATAGCAACAACTCAATGGACATGAGTTTGAGCAAACTCCATCAGATAGAGGACAGAGGAGACTGGCATATAATAGTCCACAGCATCGCAAAGAGTTGGACACGACTAAGTGACTAAAAAACAAGAAAATACTGAGTCTCTAGATTTACCAGTTCCTAATACAACTGATCATTACTGAAAGCATTTGCATACAGCTATGTTGACAGTGTATTAATAGCCAATGACATATTTCTAATGCCTGCCGAGACGCCTTCTTCCTTAATATTTCTTACTCAGCACTATTTATTAAAAACATTCTAGATGAACAGTTAAGATGAACTATGACTTAAGTTCCTTCATCAGGTTTCATCTGATCTGCACAGATTCTTTTTAAAGCAGTTTAGAATTTCTGCATGAAACTATGAATTAATTTGGTTGGTCACCACTGAATTTTATGTGTTCCAAAAAATATACCTGACTTAAAATGGCTTTCAGAGGTGGCAGTCATGTTAATGCAAAGTAGAAATATCTTAGTGGACACCAGAGACAGACCAGGCTGACAGAGAAGTCTGTCTGGCCCAAGTCTACCATGCAGTCTGCAGCCCGATGTTTGCACATGCAGCATAGATTTTTGTCATGGTAACTTATCAGGTTCTCCCTCTAGAAATTCAGAGAAGGATAGAACCCCATTATGGGTGCAAAACACCACCCCATCTCCAAGATTCAATCTAAAAACCTAAAATCGGTGACCACTAGCAGCAAGCTCCATGTTTTATTTTCTTTCAACTTCCTCTCTGTCTTCTGCATCTCCTTTTTCCTATTTTGTGGCATTGCACGTACAAGCAAGAAAAATAGAAGATGTAAACTGTTTAAATGGGAATAAGGTAAAAGATCAGAAAATGCAATTCTTACTTAAGTCTTTAAAGAAATACCCTTCTTTGTAAAAGGTGCGCATGGGTATGTGCGTGTTGTCAGACGCATGGAATGGGAAAAGGAAATGGCTCGTAAGATGTCAGGCGGTAATATGCCTCAGGAGGTCAAGCTGGGTTACCTGACAAGGGCCTTTTGGTCACTGCCAGATCCGATTTATCAGGTCGCTATTGATGGCCACACCGAAGAGGCCTGAAGGAAGTGGAGACTATTAAATCACTTGTTTACCTCAAGTGAGCACCAGTGGTACTCAGTCAATGATTTTATTGATCCACAATACTGTTCAATTAAGTGTGTTTATTTTGATTCTGCGATTAACATGCATTTGCAGAAGGAATATTCACAGTGGAATAAAGTCTAAAATTGTCCCTTCTGCTCCCTCACTTCTTCCTTGTGTCATTTTGAGTTAATGGTTTACACATTAAATGAACAGATATGATCATGTTTAAGGGTAGAGTTGAGGGCAGCTCTCAGACCTTCTGAGATTTCACTTCCTCAGCGTAGTCAGTGAAGAGAAGAACAGAGCAGGAGTTAGAAATAAAGCTTAAGGGGTGGGTTCCTCCCAGACAACAGGTAAGGATCTGGGTGCATGGCTGTTGAGAAAAGAGACAAGATCGATTTTGCTGCCAAAACATCATGATTCAAATAGCTAAATCAACAGGCTAAAGAAAGAAAAAAATGAAAGCAGAGTATATTTAGTCAAATCAGGGAGGAAAGCCGTAACTCCAAGAGTGTTGTGGTGAGAATTTGGTGTGGCTTGTTCACATCACCCAGTGACCATACCAATAACATCCAAATGCCTGCCCCTTTTTCTACCAGCTCCTAACACACACCATCTTCATTCTCTGCTTATTCCTCTTGTATATTCTGTGGTAACAAATATTTGGAACCTAGGCCTATTTATATGGAAGAAACTTTAACTGTAATGCATTGTGCCTGACTCGATCAAGCATCTATTGCCACATAATACAACTGAAGAAGATAATATTTCTGAGATTCTATCAATAACTTTGATGTCATTGGAAGAAGCTTGGACACTATGACCAAAATACGAAGCCTGCAGTTTTCACAAACTATTCTGCTCTTGTCTTCATTAGAAGTGAAGCTGAGAACATGGTCATTTCTGAAATAAGGGAAATGAAAGAAAGCCTTGCCATCTCTTGTCCCCAAAATAAGTCCATCTGAAATAACTGCCTTTTAGAAAGAATGATATAAGGAACAGGAAGCTCTAGAAATAAAACTTCCGGATTATTTTAAAGTGTCTCCATTTCTATTCCATATATGAACTTGCTTTGTTTTCTACCACCAAGGACACACTTATATCTTCTGAATCTTGGCCCACAAAAGGACAGATTGAATAACTCATTTCAGTTTTCTGTTTGGTTCATGAGATTTTATATTTGGAAATACTGATGGAGAGTGGGTTTGCCAGGTGGTGCTTGCAGTAAAGAACCCACTGCCAACAAAGGAGATGTAAAAGACATGAGTTCGATACCTGTCTCAGGTATCTACCTACTCTAGAGGAGGGCCTGGCAACCCACTCCAGTATTCCTGCCTGGAGAATCCCATGGACAGTGGAGCCCCGCAGGCTATGGTCCAGAGTGTCGCAAAAAGTAGGACATGACTGAAGCAACTTAGCACGTACGCATGTAATGATGCAGAATAAAAAATATTATAGAATCCGGACTTGGCCTGGCTCTCGGCCACTGAAATGTGGTCTTCACACCTTTTGCCTGAGTTGATATTGAGAAGTAGGGGTTTCAAGTTAGGATTTCTCTGTTTACTCTTATTTCTCCCCCAATGGAGCCACAGTGTTAAAGTCGGTGAATTTCACAGAATTTAAACACATAGATCTCATTCATGGAAACACAGCCACCTCTCTCTGGCATCTCTTCATGGCCCAATTTCCCTAGAGGGTGATTTATATTCCACTTCTGGAATTCCATGCACATTTGGTTTTACTGCACATTCTCCTCTCTTGGAAATTTCATCCACCCTCATTATTCTACCTATGAATTCAACGGATATGATTTTCAAATCTACATTGGCAATCCCTGAAGTCTACTGTATTACTTCTTCTCCTTGATGTCCTATAAAAAACTCAAACACAAGTGTATTAAAAATTGTACTCAGCACGCTTTTTCTTTCAAGTAATTCCCCCTCTTCTATTATCAACTTCTGACACAAACGACCTCTACCACCATGTTTCAAAAACAGCTTAGTCACCTGTGAGTCTTCTACTTTCTTTATGTTTACCACTCTGCTAAGCAGCTTTCAAGTTCTGTCAATTCTATTTAGGAAAAATCCTTTAAACACTTATTTCAAGATTCTCCATTTACTTTACTCAAATAAAGAATAATGATTTGCCTTATTTCCCTGGAGTAATAAGGGTTTATGTCCTTGATATTTGGGCTTCCCAGGTGGCGCTAGTGGTAAAGAACCTGCCTGCCAATGCAGGAGACATAAGAGACCCAGATTTGATCCCTAAGTCAGGAAGATCCCCTGGAGGAGGACACGGCAACCCACTCCAGTATTCTTGCCTGGAGAATCCCATGGACGGAGGAGCATGGTGGGCTACAGTCCACGGAATCGCATAGAGTCGGACACGACTGAAGCAACTTACTTAGCACACGCACGTGTCCTTGATGCTAATATCTTCCCCAACCAATCCATCTTACACTGTTCCTTTCTTTCCTCTTTTCTCTCTGATTTCTTTTCCTCTTTCCTCTCCTTTCTTCCTTTCTCCTTTTTAAAAGTATTATTTATTTATTTAATTGTATTTAGCTGCACTTGACCTGCCTCTTGAGAAACCTATACACAGGTCAGGAAGCAACAGTTAGAACTGGACATGGAACAACAGACTGGATCCAAATAGGAAAAGGAGTACATCAAGGCTGTATATTGTCACCCTGCTTATTTAACTTACATGCAGAGTATATCATGAGAAACACTGGGCTGGAAGAAGTACAAGCTGGAATCAAGGTTGCCGGGAGAAATATCAATAACCTCAGATATGCAGATGACACCAGCCTTATGGCAGAAAGTGAAGAGGAACTAAAAAGCCTCTTGATGAAAGTGAAAGAGGAGAGTGAAAAAGTTGGCTTAAAGCTCAACATTCAGAAAACTAAGATCATGCATGCATCTGGTCCCATCACTTCATGGGAAATAGATGGGGAAACAGTGGAAACAGTGTCAGACTTTATTTTGGGGGGCTCCAAAATCACTGCAGATGGTGACTGCAGCCATGAAATTAAAAGACGCTTACTCCTTGGAAGAAAAGTTATGACCAACCTAGATAGCATATTCAAAAGCAGAGACATTACTTTGCTGACTAAGGTCCGTCTAGTCAAGGCTATGGTTTTTCCAGTAGTCATGTATGGATGTGAGAGTTGGACTGTGAAGGGGGCTGAGCGCTGAAGAATTGATGCTTTTGAACTGTGGTGTTGGAGAAGACTCTTGAGAGTCCCTTAGACTGCAAGGAGATTCAACCAGTCCATCCTAAAGGAGATCAGTCCTGGGTGTTCATAGGAAGCACTGATGCTAAAGCTGAAACTCCAGTACTTTGGCCAGCTCATGAGAAGAGTTGACTCATTGGAAAAGACTCTGATGCTGGGAGGGATTGGGGGCAGGAGGAGAAAGGGACGACAGAGGATGAGATGGCTGGATGGCATCACCGACTCGATGGACATGAGTTTGTGTGAACTCCGGGAATTAGTGATGGACAGGGGAGGCCTGGCGTGCTGTGATTCATGGGTTCACAAAAGAGTCGGACAGGGCTGAGTGACTGAACTGAACTGAGCTGCACTGGGTCTTAGTTGGGCTTCCCAGGTGGCTCAGTGGTAAAGAATCGACCGGCCAATGCAGGAGATGTGAGTTCAATCCCTGGGTCAGGAAGATCCCCTAGAGTAGGAAATGACAACCCATTCCAGTACTGTTGCCTGGAAATTTCTATAAGCAGAGGAGCCTGGCAAGCTAAAGTCCACGGGGTCACAAAAGAATCAGACATGACTTAGCGAGTAAACAACAATGGTGGCAATGCTGAGGCACACAAGATCTTCAGTTGTGGCATGTGGGATCTAGCTCCCTGACCAGAGATCGAACCCAGGCTCCCTGCATCAGGAGCAAGGAGTTAGCTCTTGGACCAACAGAAAAGTCCGTTTCTCTCTCCTTTTTTACCTACTTCCTTTTTAGTTTCTCTAACATTAATATGCATGTTCAATGTGCCAGACACAGGAATACAATGCCAAATAAAACAAACAGGATCCTTTGCCTCAGAGGCCTACTAGACGAAGCTCTCTTACTCACATATTCACCTTCCAGATAACTTTCTCCTATCCAAAACTAAGAGAAATCTCCCAAACAAATTCTGAGAAAAGGTCTAACTACTTACCTCAAATTCAGCAATTCACTTCCAATACCATTACATTTCAAAATTAATCGAATCTTAACTAATTTTTGAGATTTAACAATTTCATTATTGTAATACAAGTAGTTTTAGATTGAACCTTATAAATCCATTTTGTTTCAAAAGAGAAGGGAAAGAAAATCACATTTAATAATTTTAGAACCTGAATTTTTTCTCAAATAGAGGTCAGAAGCTATAAATATAAGAGATACTAAATTCATATCACTTATGAAAGATACTAAACTCAAAATATTAACTTTTAAATTTTATTGTTTTTCTCCTAAGCATTTCATTTAACCATGATTGGCAAGAATGTCTATAAGAAAATGAAATTACTATTGCTCTGGTAGCTAGCATTCCTCTTCCTGGTTACCTCCATCTTGGCATGTGTCAATCCTACAAATCTTCTAGGGTTCAGTTCAAAAATCATTTCCATAATGCCTTTCCAGATAACTTGAGTAGAAAGAATTCCCTGTTCTCTAGCTTGCCCCACTAAATTTCCCCATCTCAGTTATGTTATTATTATATATTTTTTTAAATCACAGACTTTTAGGCAAACTTAAGAATGGATACATTCAGTGGGTACATGGAAAGAAATTTTGTTTTTTGACTTCTAGGTAATATTCCAAAGTAACCATGAGGCTGTTATATTATGATCTCCTACAAGAAATGTAATTATGATCTCCTACAAGAAATGTTATCACAGTTTATAGTTCTTTTCTTGGTATTCCCAAGGCGCAAGATGAATAGAAAGAGACAAAAATCAATGCTGAAGGATAATAGTCTCTAAATTTTTGAAATTTAAGATGTATCTGAGGGGACTTCCCTGGTGGTCTAGCGGTAAAGAATCTGCCTTGCAATGTAGAGCATGTGGATTCGACCCTTTGTCCAAGAACTAAAATCCCACATGCCAGGGAGCAAATAAGCCTGTGTGCCATAGCTACTGAGCCTATGCCACACAACTAGAGAGACCAAATGCCACAAGGAAAGATTCCACATGACACAAGGAAGATCCCACGTGTCACAACTACCACCCGATGCAGCAAAATCAATAAATTAAAAAAAAAAAAAGATGGACCTGAAAAAAAAGTATAATCAAATCTAACAGGACATATCCTATTGCCTATGACAGCGTGATATGGTGTTGAGAGCCTATACTTTAGTCTCCGCTGATCTAAAGATTCAGACTGAGGAAGACCTTCCTAAATCATGATCTCTGTATGAACTGCCTTACGTGGTTCTATAAGAATTTGGTTATAAGAGAAATAAATCTTGTTCTGCTGATCCCCTTGGATTTTTATTTAAGAAATATGGATAAACTGTGACTATTAGCAATTAAGTCAATCAGTGGCTTTTGTTTAATGACTACATTTGGAAAGCATATTTCTGAACTTATAAAGATCCTTGAGATGGCCCCTGCAACTTCATCCCACTTAGACAATCCAAACTTGCTAAACGATCAGAAAACATTCAGAACTTCACCCGTTCCCTGTCCTGTGTCTAAAAGCAAGTGAGTGCGTGTTACTTAGGGCTTCCCTGGTGCCTCAGTGGTAAAGAATCTGCCTGCAATGTAGGAGACTCAGGTTTGATCCCTGGGTCAGGAAGATCCTCTGGAAAAGGAAATGGCTACCCACCCCAGTATTCTTGCCTGGGAAATCCCATGGACAGAGGTGTCTAGCAGACTGTAGTCCATGCGGTCCAAAAGAGTTGGACATGACTTAGCAACTAAGCAACAACAATATAGATTACTTAGCTGATCTGGTTAGATCAGCATAACTATGGTGAGAGCCATTAGTAGACACATCCGTAAACCTCCAGATTCTGGAAGGCAAACAGGGACCAGGGGCAAGGCTGGCTGGATGTCCTAAAACAATGCCTCCAGGAGGTGGTTTTTCTTTACCTATCCACAAGAAAAATCAAACTTCTGACAAATGTGACACAAAAATAATCTTAAGTGCCATTTTTGCAAAATGTTCCTTTCATTTGCAATGCCTTAGTTCATTAATATGTAATATTGTAACATTATCTTTACATGTGACCAAATTGCTAAATTTTAAAAATAAACAATATTTCATCTCTTCATCTAAGAAGCCATGCTAGATTGTCCTCTTTCAGAAGCATCGCTGTCCTGATTTTTAAGTGGAAATCTGTAAATTTTTATCTGATGCAACTTCATATGTAAAAATATGGATTTAATTTCATAGAGCATGGAAAAAATCAAATTTTTAAAAAACAATGCCACTTGCAATTGGCTAACACCGACAATAACAAGTTACAGTGGGTTCTAGCAAATTCATGGTGGTTCTAAGAGCTTTTTAGAAATAGCCTGCGCTCAACACAATTACAATTAGCCTGTTTCAATATAATAGCATAATAGGTAAATTCATGAAAATAATTACCATTTTTAGCATTCGCTATGTTCCAGGCACTAGGCAAAGCAGATAACATTCATTATTGTATTTAATCCTCACAAAGCCTTATACTATAGGTACTATGAGAATCCTACATTATAAGTGAAGAAGCTGAAGGTCTGAAAAAGTTAAGTAACTTTCCCCATGTCACACAGCAAATAAGTGACACAGCTGAGACTTGGATCCAGGATTCTCTGACTCCAAATCTGTAATTGCTACACTATGTGACCTAATAAGCAAATAGGCAAAGTACAGCAAATCTTCAAAAATGCTAAGTATCATGATAATATTAGTCCATGTAGTAATTGTTTATTTGGCTATTAGTAAAATTATCTGTTAGAATGAAATGTATTCTGGCCCTTTTTCACAATGAGATAACAAGAGTGAAAATGCACATGAATTAGTAATGCCTTATCATTTATTCTTATAGTCAGAATATTTTAAAAAAATATGTACGACTGTCATAATCAAGAAGAGCTAAAACTGCATTAAATATCTGAGAAAAAATAAGTTTACTTGTATTAATAGTAGTCAGGGAGATGTAGGTCCATAGACACAGATTTACTTTCTGTTTAGTCATTCAGTCAGGTCCAACTCTTGTGACCCAATGGGATCCTCAGTCCATGGGATTTCCCAGGCAAGAATACTGGAGTGGGTTGCCACTTCCCCCTCCAGGGGATCTTCCCAATCCAGAGAACAAACCACATCTTCTGCAGTGGCAGCTGGATTCTTTACCACTGAGCACCAGGGAAGCCCACGGATTTATTACTTAGGGTGTAAAATGTGATTCTAGAAGGGGGTGGGGGGAAACACTGCTGATGTTAGTTTCATCAGTAAGTCCATTTTTAGGATTCAGTAAACAAGTATTTAAACTCTAAGAGTGGTTTTGATCATAAAAGCAACTGTGTATTTGCCGGAAGTCATAAACTTCTGAGGAAAAAAAAAGCCTATGTGATATGTACGTGTTTGCAGTCGACTGTCTGGTGTTCCATGTTCCTTTTATATTGCTGCATCTGGGGGCCTGAGAGTAGGTTCAGGAGTACACCTACAATTAATCAAGGGGCTTTTAGTCTTCCTATTTTGAAAAACTTGGACAACTCACGATCTGAAATTATCTGCATTTTTGGCAATACACGCAGCCATTAATCCATTACAATTTACTCTAAAATCAATTGTATATGGTAGACATTCAAGTTACATATCCAGAGATCTGGTAGACTTTTGTCTATAGACTGGAAACTACCTAGATGATGAAGTCACTGAGCCAAGCTAAGCAGACGGTTCTAACTCCATTCTTCCAGTAAAGCCAGAGGCATATAAAGAGCCTTTGTTTCTGTTTTTCACACTATATTTCACTTTTTGATCTGCTTACCTAATATAGCTCTTATGTTTATTTGTCTAAGAAAATATGGCCCAGATTTTTATATCAATTTAATATTTCATCCTAATAAATATTTTATTTAGAAGACATTCCTGTCCATACACTGAAATTCAAACCACAGAGGAAAAGTTTATTAAGAACAAAGTAAACTTGATCAGAAATCCACTAACTGATTTCATTAATAAAAATTCAATTTACTGACTTTTTAAAAATAAATGCAAAACAAAAGTTTATCATGTATATTTTTTCCAGAGCTGGTCTTTGCAACTTAGCCATTTATTTAACACAAGTAATTCCAACTACACTTTTACATCAGACACACAGGCCACTTCTCTTGATAGAAAAGTGTTGTTAGGTTAAAGTCATTTTTTAAAAAAATTATATTCTAAGCCCTAAAGGATAAACATTTATCCACTAAGACAGAAGGATAAAGATTTTAATGGCATCTTGCTTTAGGATTCAAAATAAATAAGGCAAAGATGAGTTTCCATCTTCTTAAGACTAAATTACAGAGATTAAAATATATAAACACAAAATGAATGTGTTCCATTTGCATATTATATTTCGCTCTTAAAGTTGATTTTGAAGATTAAGGGTCAGCATTTAATCCTCACTATCCTAATCCCTAAAATTACAAAGACAGGCATAAGTGCATGTCTGCTGCACTAAATTACCTTGAAAGAAAGCAAATTCCGGATGAAAAGGGAAGCATATTTATATTATGGTGATTTAAAATCTGTCGCCTAAACACATCTTCTCCCCTCGATCCATTGACCTAAATTGCACACTAAAAGCTTGTTTGTCTGCAAATGGGCAGCTAACACTTTGAGACAATCCAGAGATTCTTCACTTATGCAGAATCATGCCAACAATTTTTCTGACTACAATAAACACTGTCTTGTTCATATTCTGCAGAAACAGGAATTGTGTTATAAAACAGAAGACTTTCTTTGCAGTGTTAAAACCATTTCCTGGATAGTTAATTATGAAAATTTAGAACTCTGGATGCAAGAAGTTGTGAATGCAAAACTATCTACCAAAAATTTCATTAAAATGTTTTTATATCTAACAAAATACTGCTAGTTCTATTGAATTTTAATGCTTTTTTCATGAAGGGAGAAAAGATGGGTATTTTTGGCCCAAGGTTTAAAAAATACTTTCTAGAGAAGGATTTACTTCCTAAATATTCTTTATAACACTATCTAAAATCTGAAATCCAGTACAATGAATTTTCAGAGCAAAATAAATCTGATGAATAAATTCACCTAGTGGTTCAGAAACCCCCACAATTCTTATTTTCTTTCAAAACATTACATTCATATCAACATGGATGTGTACAACAAACATATCATAATGGCAAAGCAGGAATAGTATACACTTGCAAAGGATTGAATTTTTTCCTAAGATATATTCCCTAATTTTGTCAGATATGCATTTATTTTAGAAGATAATTTCCTGAAATCACATTATGTACGTCAGTCAGATTTTAACACTGAAATAGATTTAGTTCCTCTATAAATCTGCTCCATCATTAATCCAGTGTCAATAGAGCATCATGTTCCTTCCTTTAAAACGTATTTCAAACAATTTCACATATCTCCAAAGAATGGAATCCCCACTGTTAAAATCTAGGCTATTTCTGTGCATCTGTAATAATTGGTATATATTAAGGAAATAGTCCTGTAACATATTATATAACACTGAAGACTAAAATGTACCTCTGTCTGTGAATATGTTTAAAAGACTACACCGGATAATGTTAAATTAGTATAACACTAACTTTACTACTTTGTAAACGTATATTCAGGAATATTTTCAAGTGCACTGAAATTTTTCATGGAGAAGCCTCATTTTATGGAGATGTAGAAGCTACAATGAAAAGGTCCAATCATCTTAAAAGGGAGATACAGTGCAAATGATACAGTGATACTCAGCGTTTCAGGGCTAAACCCCTGCTGTTCAGCCACAGTGGTTACAAAAGCAGACTAATGAAAGCTGCAAAAATTATAATTAATTTTCATTCTAAAGAAATCATTCTGCTCTAATCAACTGCCTATCAAATGTCATTGCAAATTATGCTAAAGAAAAAATTATTAGGCCAGATTTCCAGGGTAAAATTTTCCATATACTGTATCAGAATAAAGAATGCCTGTGTGGGAATTACTTTTAATGAACAACAAATTACAATTACTAAACTAAATGAACCATCTGCCTTTTTTTGTTGTTGTTGTTTGTTTTCACGGCCTCACTGGTGCAGAGTGCATTGTCAGCTTAATTCCCATTCAAAATGGCAGACTGCCTCATCACCAGGGTCTCTCGTCCATAACATTTTAACAGAAAATCTGTAACAGATGTTTTCAATTTTAAGAAGAGGACAAGTATGTTTTATAAATATGTTCTAAATATTAAAGGCTGGCGTTTATAATAATAAGGTACATGCCTTTTTCAGACTGGAGAGCTTGGATGACTAAGTACTCCTAAACCCTAAATTAGCACATAAAGTATTCATAGACCAATACCAATAAAAACAAATCCTGATGTACTTTATTAAACATTTCATTCAAGTAAATGTGTTTTGTCTCTATCCTCTAATAGGTGATCATTTGTTTCCAAGGAGCATGCGTGAGGACATTCAATAATGACATCTATTATCAAACCTTTACTGAAAGGTTTAAAGTGGTTAGCTGGATACACATCTAGCATCAGCAGAAAACAATAAAAATGGAAAAATCAGTCTCTTATTAGCATGTGTCTCATATTAGCTGGGCCTTTCCCTCCTGAGGTTTAGGGACCATGATACTGTAAAACACTTGGAAGATTGACTTTTCTCGGGGCCATTTAGGAAAAAGAAAATCTGATCTGGGCATGCTCTAATGAGAGTACAGCATATGAATATATCTTAATATAGTACAAAAGGAATATTTACTAAAATTAATGACTGTTTTTTTTTTCCTTTCTACTTCTATTTAGGACACTGACAAGTAGCATTGACTTGAAATTGCAATGAGGAGATGTTTTAAAATAGTTCTTTAATATCCCTTATTTAAAAATTTTTTTCCTCCTTTAAGTGAAAGTGAATACCCTAACTGCCTACCATCCCCCCACCCTGGACTCTGGGCCTCCATTGATCACTTTGCAGGCACAGCACTGACTGAGGGACTGTGAGCCCCTCTGGACACCAGTGTGTCTCAGCCCAGACCCAGGGAATCAGCTCTGAGGAAGTCAAGAGAGCAGTTTTCATATATTCACCCAGTCCTTCCTTTCTCTGTGATGACAACCAAAAAGGAAAAAAAAAAAAAAAAGACTGGTAAAGCTATGAGAGCTTACTCCCCACAAGAAAAACGAACTAGATCTCTTCTCCTGGTCCTAACACTGCTTCACTTTCATTTTAATTTAAAGTTTGGTACACTGCTATTTTTTTCCCTTGACTATCCCCGGACATCCAGATTCCTTTTAGCAATTAAAAAAACAAAAGGCAAATTGTATTAGATTATTTCATGAGCTAGACATAGAGAAGGATATATGATTCCAGGCCTCTCCACAGACTGGATGAATCTCTGTCTGCTTTGAGTGCATATTTAACTATCATGTGCTGCTTTAGAAAAGCGGCTTGCATGCCAGGGTCCACTCAGTGTAATGGTGTCTGCTTAGAAGATTATTTAAATCTCCCCCCACCCTTGTTCTTTAGGCAAGAATGAAGAAAATGACAGCTCCATTATTAGAAATGTGGCCTCAGAAACGATCCAATGGAGCAGTCTCCAAAGGGATACTGAGGCAAACGCACAGCTTGAAAAGCCTTTCCTTATTTCTGTAGTTGTGTTTTATGAAAGCAAGTCATGACTGAAAAATACAGTTTTTCATATTTTCCTAGGGTTTATTTTGCATTTTGATCATGAAAATATACTAAGGCACTACCATTGTGTTTTATTTCTTTAGTTTTACAGTACAGTTATGGCCAACAGAGAGACCTTGGCTTTGCAAGAAATCCAAAGGAATGCTTAATTTTAGGTAAAAATCGTTTTTACTCAAAATATGCATGACATTGATAATGGAGCAATTTTGTTCATTTTTAACAACTTTTTGAACTTATAAAATATTATGAATGTGAACAATTTATCAATCAATACTCCTTTAACACTGATACACTTAAATATCCCATAAAACAGCCTGCCCTTCTAAAAAGTAAAACAGTTTTGAAAAAAAGTTACTTTACCAGAAAATGCCTGTATTTATACTGATGACATCCAGAATAATACTTTGATAAAGGAATTCAACTCATGACAAAATATTCTTTTATGAAAAAACAGCACTTGAGAATTTATTAGGAACAATTACCATGTATTTTACTCATTAAAAATTTGATCATAAGTGTGGTACCTACAGTTATTACATTAAGTAAAAACTGATTCTCATAGTCCAGTTGAAGGATGTTGGCTAAAATTAGTAACTCCTGTGTGACCAGCATTCATTCCTTTGATTTTCAGAAATATACACTGACACTAACTTTGTTATAGATTGAGAGAGCATTGTTCTACTTTACTGATCTTGAAAATATGAAACAATGGACTGACGGACTTTGGAAACTCGGCATTTTTTCAGTTATATTTGAAGCGAAATATCTGCTGACATCTACAGATCAGTGACTGAATGAGAGAGGAGTTACAGCAGCTTCAGTATTGATTCAAACCCATGGATTCCCGGGGCATGTACCACTGTTGCTGCTGCTAAGTCACTTCAGTTGTGTCCGACTCTGTGCGACCCCATAGACGGCAGCCCACTAGGCTCCCCCGTCCCTGGGATTCTCCAGGCAAGAACACTGGAGTGGGTTGCCATTTCCTTCTCCAATGCATGAAAGTGAAAAGTGAAAGTGAAGTGGCTCAGTCGTGTCCGACTCTTAGCGACCCCATGGATTGCAGCCTACCAGGCTCCTCCACCCATGGGATTTTCCAGGCAAGAGTACTGGAGTGGGATGCCATTGCCTTCTCCATGTACCACTGTTACTAGCACCTAGATCACAGTCTCCCATTACTAAGAAGGTAAATATCTACACTGATACTAACTCAGTTATAACTTAGGGAGGAAACAAGCACCTCTTTCCTGACTCAGACAATGGGCTTCTTTCCCTTCTCCCTACCTCCAGACTCAACCACCACCTTTCCAAGTCCCATAAGGCTCCATCCAAACACTACCCAGTTAGCCATATTCTCCTGGACTCATAAAAAGTCTGAGCACCTTGGACTGGCATGCTGCAGTCCATGTCCATAGCGTTGCAAAGAGCTGGACTCAATTGAGCAACTGAACAACAACTTTGGAGCTGTGTCCACTCTCTAGGATGTTTACACTTAAATTTATAGGGTCAGAGAATCTTATAAGGGGTATAGAAACACTCCTCAGTGGGAAAATGCAGATTTTTTTATACACCCACACCTTTCAAAAGCTCACTGATGGATGCCCAGTGGTCCCTGGACCTGACTGATAATGTCAGCCTACAGAGAAGCTAAGCGGTGAAGAACAATGAGTAACAGCACAGCCTCTAGGCAGACAAGTCTGGGTTCACTCTCACCTCCTCACCTTTTCTGTATGACCTTGGGTAAGAAATCTGACCTTGCTAAATCTCATCACCTCATCCCTACAGTTGCAATAACTTCCTGCCCCTTGCTGGGCTGTCAGGAAGACTAAATCACACGGTAGATACAAAATATCCCTTGGTACATAGAATCTTCACTATTCTGTGGTGACACAAAAAGTAGGAACTTTAGATAGGGTGTGGTCTAGTGACAGTTACTCAGTTGTGTCCCACTCTTTGCGACCCCATGGACTGTACAACCCATGGAATTCTCCAGGCCAGAATCCTGGAGTGGATAGCCGTTCTCTTCTCCAGGGGATCTTCCCAACCCAGGGATTGAACCCAGGTCTCCCGCATTGCAAGAGGATTATTTACCAGGAGCCACAGGGTGTAGTAGTTGTTTACGTGTATCTCTCCCCATCCCCAAGTCAGGGACCATGTGTTAACTAAGTCTGCACACCCTGGGGAATCTTAAAAAGTGGCTTTGAAAGTATACTATTAGGAAAAACTCTTTTGGAAAACTTAAGAATTTTTACAACAGCGTATTATGTGAACAAAGTTTGCAGGATCAATGCATTTGCTTCACAGTTTTAAACTCTTCACTTATTATCTCTTTGTTCATGTGGTCACAAATCATTCCATTGGCAGCAACTAAACCAGTTCTTTCTCTTTAAAAATAATACAGATGGACTTCTTTGGGAGATGGTTTTAATATTGCTTGTCTGCCAGGGAGGAGTCTCCTCAAGGTCTCCTTTGTCCCGTCGAATCTAAGATGAATTAGTTTTTCCAGAATCTTCTAACTCAATTATTCCAGAGGTAAATTACTTGTTATTAACAAATAGAAAAACAAACATCAAGTTCTCCTGTGTCACTTTGAAATGTGTTCACTCCCAGTGACACGGAAGGATTTCCAGTTCTTTCTGACACACAGTACAAAGATGCACATGGCCTAGCTTCACGTCTCTTTATTATTTCATAGACTCCAGTAAATTCTGCTCCTATTCTTCTCCTTCTGAGATTTATTAATACCAGCTTTTAGTCATCTGTAAACCCATCCATGCTGGCTGCAAGCATTCTTGTTACCCTGGTCTGGAGCTTTTCAATCTGTTATATGTCTTTTGGGGTGAAAGGTTCACGTCTATAATATTTCTGTTTTGTTCATGCTGATGCAATAGAATTTTATAACATACAACAAAGAACTGGAATCTCGGCAATAGCATATGTAAAAGCATGTCAGGAGAAAAGGGCAACTCCAAGAGACTGAGTCTAAGAGGCCCCATCCTTCAGTCATCCCTCCCATGGGAGCACTTTTGCAATTAATTGGAATAATATGTCACCTAAATTGAACAACAGAAATCATCTTTTGCTCTTTAAGACCAGGAAAATTAGATATTTTGTACAAAAAGTAACTAAATGGAGGACTGTTAATTAAAGATTTGCCAGAATCATTTCAAGTCACAACTCTCCATTTCACAGCATCTCTTTACTCTCTACCAAACAAAAACAAAATATTATCAGAGCAGGGCCATTGCTTCGGCCTTAATCTCATCCATTTACTCACGGATTTATTTTGAAGTTCTTACAAAAAGCAAAGCTTCAAGGCACAAGGTACACACCATACTTCTCCTCTTGCAATCTTGACATTGGCTGTCATTACCATTGCAATAAATCCGTAGGGCGGGGAACGTGGTAAAGAACAGAAAATGCTTCCAAAAATTCTTCATAGTTGTCCTTTTATTGTGATTGTATTTGTTCTACTAAAATGTTTTAATAAAAACAAATGTTTGCTCTCATCAGACCCTTTAAGAACCACTAGCAAAAGATATCTCAGGAAAGGAGGGGTATGGACCAAAGCTTTAGCATGAAATTATCTCTGACCTTGAAATATGACCATAGGTGATTGAAGTCATAGTCATCATTACAACATTATTGAGAAGTCTCTCTCAAATAAAACTTAACATTTTTCTAAGACCTGTGAACATGGTGGGGAATGTTCTAATCATCTACACCAGAATCACTTATTTCAATAATTAATAGAACTAGTTGTGAATATGAATTTTTAAAGCGTCCACACAGAAACACCTAGATGATTCAGGGTAATTACTTTCATAACAATTGGTAAGGGGGCAGGGGGTCTCCTGGACTGTGTCCCTTGTCACTAATCACTCATTTCAAACTTGTGACTGTTTGAGGGCCTCATTTTGATGGCCTAATACTATCAGGAGCAAATTTCAACGTAAATTATTTAAAAACCATGATAAAGGCCAGCTTAGCCACCTGCGCTGGAAGAGTATGTGTCCTTCCTTTCATCTCTTGATTACCACGGGGCTGACTTTCCAATTTATGGATTATAACTATACCTTTTACTAGTTCTTTTCAACCACTGATTTCCTGCCTCTTGGCCATTTCTTAGCTCATTTTCATATCACCCAGAGGAGAAGGAGAGAAAATTAAACGCCAACCTATAGAATTTGTTCTAATGAAAGGAAAAGGCAGACATTGGAAACCACTGGCTAAAATGAGGTTTGGGGATTTTCATACTTGCTGTGGTTCCAGTTAACCTAGAGTATCAAGGGCCCACTTTCTACGAAGTCATTTACCCTTCACTTTCAAAGATGATTTTACCATGACCGTGGTGAGAAAGCTATTCCACAAACCCAGAACTTTCCATAAAGTTTCTGAAACAAAATTATATGCAAAAAGATAAAGTAACATAAAACTCAAAATATATATTTAAGATGCAAAATTTTGGAAAATCAGTGTAGAACACGTATTGGTCCTCACTTTCAAATTATTACTATGCTTTGCTCAAGAAGTAAGCTGTAGTGGCTTCAAATGTATTAATAGGTTTCTGCTTATTGACTGCTTTTACTGATAGAGCATTCCAGCCCCAGTCCCTAAAAGGGTTAATGCTACTGGGTGAGCTGAATTCATGACCATAATCCTAAACAAGTGAGGTGAAGTTCTATCAGGTCTATTTCAGCGTATCAGGGATTACCGCTAGCTGTCTAATCCTGCTGAGCCTCAGGGAGGAACGTTCTATTGTATTTGAAATCCTGGCCAGGAAAGAACAGAAGGTTAAATGGGTGCCTTGCTCTGTAATCAAATATCACAGGCACTACTTATCTATTCAGTGAACAACTGACGTAGAAAATCAATTAGGAACCAAATGGCTTCTTAGGAATTTTTACCCAGAAACAAGCAAGATTTTTTTTTTCCCCAAAAGGAGTTTATCTGATATGTTTTATAGTAGAATATTACAAATTCTGGAGCTTCCAGAGTTTTTTATCTGGTTCCTAAAATATATCTTACCCCATATTCTAGAGCTCCTGTACTAAATTACTTGCAAAACCGAGAGAGTGCTTCAGGGATGAAGATAGCACGCTCCAGCATGGCTGCCTCATTTACCTACAGGAAAAGCCGTGCAAAATCAATCCATATAAAGCAGTGTCAAATCTGAATCAAAGTTCTGAACAAGACCTCAAATAAATATTAGTGTTTTTATGGAGTTGATTTTAATAATTTACCTCTTCTGAAACACATTCCTTCAACAGTGTATCATGTGGGAAAATATTATGAGCACGAGGGTGGGTGGTAGGAGGAGGCACCCACAGCCTCCTGGGGCTCTTTGTTCCCAGCATGAAGAGGCTCCTTTCCGTGGCCTGAAGGTTAACACCCTGGTCTCCCCGCCCCCATCCTCTACCTGTCACTCTGAGTCGATGTCACAGTTCCTGCACACAGACAAACAGGCTGCCCTGGCCCGTCTGCCTGACCTTGGACAGCCCTTAGATCAAATCTGGTTATTAATATTGGGGAGAGTCAAAATGCAATCTTCCAGACACTGGAGAATTGAGCTAGAAATTATGCAGTAGGCACTCTCTGTCAATAAGAAGCATCCAGATGCTAAGGCTTAAAGTGGTCACCTGGACCTGTGTGGGAGTTAAGAGAAACTTTTTTTCTTTTTTTCCCCTGTTCTATGAATGCTATGGAGAGAAGTTTGCTTAGGGTCTTTATATGCTTAGCTTATCTATCCTTACACTTTCAATTATTTTTGGACTCTTTGCTTTATAAGAATTCTTATACAGTAATCCATTTGCAGGCTAAAGCAGATATAATTGGAAAAATACTGCCCTTTCATAGTCACGGAAGATATTTTACAAATGGGATGAAATACTTTTAATACTCTCATTGTAGTTCAATGTGCATATAATTTTAACCAGGGGTTCTCATTCTTTGTAATTGTCTATCCCTATAACTTTCTCTCGGAATATATCCATAATCTAGACTAAAAAGGGAGAGATATGAAAAATCATTTAAATGCCTAGACAAATACTAAATGTGCTACAGTAATAAATGCATTACTCTTTCAAATCACTACAAAAATTAAAGAGGAAATTTAATCTTATGTTTCTTCCATAATTTACCCAATCATTTCCATATTCCCAGGTGAAGGGTTTCTTGATAAGAGAGTTATGTGCCTTTCATGATAGTATCAATATTAATGATTTGGTCAAAAATCACTGTCACAGGAGTCTCTATATTCCCTATTAAAATATATTTTGAAAACCATCATTAAGCTTTTTATTTAAGTAGAGACCCAAAATGATACTAAAGTAGAAAAGGCATTTTTTTCTGGGGAAGAGGAGTAGGGAAGGGATGGACAGAGAGTTTGGGGTTGACATATGCAAACTATTAGACATAGACAAAAACAACAAGGTCCTACTGTACAGCACAGGGCTATTATCTGTATTGATAATTATATATTTGATATTATATACAATTATTAAATATATTGATATTGTATATTTATCAATGTTCTGTGATAAACCATAATGGAAAAGAATATAAAAAGAATGTGTATACACACACACACATATATATACATATAACTGAATCACTTTGCTATACAGCAGAAATTAATATAGTATTATAAAACAACTATAATTTAAATATAAGAAAATGCACTTCAAATGCAGGGAAGAATTTTTTGTCTGCAATACAGACTTTTTTTAAGTGGTAAAATCCCTTTCAGTAAAAAAAAGGGTATCTTCTTTTGATTTTTGTTGTCTTCTGGTCGCCACATTTTTTTCCTTTGAGGATGTATCCTGACTAATGCATCTTAATGATATAATTTTTGCCTACTGAACTATTCATTTGTGCTGCCTGTGAAGGTATGTTCAGAGGTGTCATGCCACCCACCGGCATGGAGACTCCATGGTATGTAGAATTATGTTACAATCAACAACCCGACTCTTTCAGCCTCCTGGTATTTTATATCAGTTGCCTCCTCAAGCAACACAAATCCACTAATGCTTTAATTTGTGACACTGTTAACTGGTATTAACAGATTATGACTATGGAATGCCTTTGCATTCAAACCGGCATAGACAGATAATATGTCTGTCATCGTAAAACAAAATGCTCTGGGTCACACAAACATATAACGCTGTCCTACATCTTTTACTCGAGCACAAACCTCCAAAGGTTTATAGCACACTTCCGTGTGCTTGCAGAACCTTACTCTTAGATAACCAAGTGCCCAGGGCTCGGTCCAGGCAGCGCAGGAAATTTCTATTCTGCATTGATCTACATGCGTCAGCTGGACCCAAGTGACTGATCAAGCCAATCAAGTTATTAGCAAGACCTTGAAATAATCAGCTTGATTTTTTTAAGTGAATAACTCAAGTTATTTTATTAGCCTGCTCTTTCAGTTTATGAGAAGGGGGATTTTTTTTTTTTTTTTTGTTGAGGGACACAGGCTACATGGCCAGTGGAACTCAGATACAATTTGGTATTGGCATTTTACAATAGATCAGGGGTCAGCACAGACTTATTTCCTGCTGATCTACAAAAAAAGGAACTTCTTTATGAAATAGGTAAAGACCTAATCTTCAACGTGTAAGTGAAGTAAATTTTCCAGTTAGTTTCACTGGTTTACTCCAGTTAATACAGTAACTTTTCCAGAGTTACGTGTTCTGACAATGTAGAGTCTCTTGCTTATGAAATTGGGCACCATATTTATTTCCTTCTTTTGAGCAATGGTTATCATTGTAGCTGCCAGTGCATCTGTATTAGATGCTATATTGGGAGAAAAGAAAAGTACAGATATTAAAAGAAAATTGTCAAATTATAGACCATACAAAATACGGTCTCTCTCATAAACAAAATAAAGTGATATATACACACATGGTCACACCAGGGGTAAAGAACCTGCCTGTCAGTACAGGAGATGTAAGAGACATGGGCTCAATCCCTTAGTTGGGAAGTTCCTTGGAGAAGGGCACAGCAACCCACTTCAGTATTCTTGCCTGGAGAATCCCACAGACAGAGGAACCTGGTAGGCTATGGTTCACAGGGTCAGAAGGAGTCGGATACGACTGAAGTGACTTAGCATGCACACGTGTCCATAGGGTCACACAAAGTTGGACACAACTGAAGGGACTTAGCATGCACACACATACATACTTACACACATCTATACCTACACACACACACATCCTTCACACATACCATGCACACATTTATTTATATCCACCTATATGGAGAGAAAAAGAGAGGGAATTTGCTGGTAGGAAGCAAACTCTGAAAACAAACCTCAGAATCTGCCTTCCTAGAATAGCAAGAAAATGAGAAATTGCAGAATCATTACAGTGAGCTACAAATGAACGTACAACCCAGCAGGCCTGTGGAAGCCAGCCCTCGAGAGACCTATAAGATTCCCGTTCAGAAAATAGACTATATATCTGCTGCCTGGGGATATCTTTGTGTACAAGGAGAGTGGATTTCTGCAACTGTGATGAGGCAAAGTGTTATTCTAAAACTTCACCAGCAAAGATATTCCTACCAAATTCAATCAAGGGGCCTTAGACTTTTTTTTTTTTAACCAACATCTGGAGAGTGGTTTCTTGGCCCGACAGTTCACAAAAGTGCCAGACTTTCAACAAAAGAACAGCTGTTTTGTGAAGAAAGGTTTTCTTTATAAAGGTTTGCCATTTTTCCTACTGAAATTGAATTTTTTTTTTTTTAATATCAAAAGAGGTCAGATTCCTGTACTTAGAAGCAAAATCAGGAGCAGGACAGAGGGCAATGCCTACCATGACTTGCTCAGACAGAGTAAACAGGATCGACAGACTCTAACAAAGTCTCAGTGTGGGAATGGAGAGAACACAGGTGACTACACAGGACTGCTTCCTCTTCTGAACATGGAGGGACAGATGCTAACAGAGCTGAGGCTGATACAACCACCACAGTCACTGCTGTCTCAGGAATCTTCAGAGCCCCAGTGACCTTCAAAGTATACTAGCTCAGTGATCCTCAAATCCAACTGACAATCAGCATCATCCATTCAAATGAAGAGATTTCTGGCTGCACCCCAGAGACGGTGGGCCTTGGTACCACTATGTTTTAAAAGTGGTAACAGGGAATCTCACATTCAACTGTAGTTGATTCAACTTGTACAGACACTCTGCACAAACCAGTCAACTGGATGTGCAGCTGTTTCTAGATTGTCTTTTCACAAAAACATTTCGTGAGCCCCAAAAGTTTGAAAGCGCTTGCATTCTGATCAAATCTCACTGGTAAATAAATAACTTTTTCTACAGGACAGTCAATATCTACTGAAGTCAATTCAGTTCAAGGACTTCCCAGGTTGTGCTAGTGGTAAAGAACTTGCCTGTCAATGCAGGAGACATAAGAGATGTGGGTTCAATCCCTGGGGTCGGGAAGATCCCCTGGAGAAGGAAATGGCAAGCCATTCCAGTATTCCTGCCTGGAAAATCCCATGGACAGAGGAGCCTAGTGGGGTACAAGTCAATAGGGTTGCAAAGAGTCGGACATGACAGAAGCAACTTAGCATGCAAGTAATTCAGTTCAGCCCGGCTACTTTCCTAACTGCCTCAATACAGGCTCTCATTCAAATTCTTCACTTTTCTGTGGTACATATACACAATGGAGTATTACTCAGCCATAAAAAAGAATACATTGGAATCAGTTCTAATGAGGTGGATGAAACTGGAGCCTATTATACAGAGTGAAGTAAGCGATAAAGAAAAACACCAATACAGTATACTAACGCATATATATGGAATTTAGAAAGACAGTAACAATAACCCTGTATGTGAGACAGCAAAAGAGACACAGATGTATAGTCTTTTGGACTCTGTGGGAGAGGGTGAGGGTGGGATGATTTGGGAGAATGGCATTGAAACATGTATAATATCATATGTGAAACGAATTGCCAGTCCAGGTTCGATGCATGATACAGGATGCTTGGGGCTGGTGCACTGGGATGACCCAGAGAGACGGTATGAGGAGGGAGGTGGGAGGGGGGTTCAGGATGGGGAACACGTGTACACCTGTGGCAGATTCATGTTGATGTATGGCAAAACCAATACAATATTGTAAAGTAATTAGCCTCCAATTAAAATAAATTTATATTAAAAAAAAAATTCTTCACTTTCATCCAAGATTAGAGGGAGAGTTTGATTTACACAAATACCTATGTACTAATGACAAAAATGCATGTTCCAGATCAAAAACAACTACTTATTTGTTTACAATGGTAAATAACTATTTATTTACATCATGTGTGAATGTGTTTAATGTTTGTCTACTACTCTAAGCTGTAAGTTCCACCAAGCAAGGCCTCTGTCTGTCTTGTTTGACACAACATCCTTACTTTCCAGCAAAGGGCCTGACAGAGTGGTCTCTCAAATGAATAAGAGACATGATTAGTCAAATAAATAAATAAACCACAGGGCGTTCAGACATGTGATTCAGTTATTTCTCTATATACAATTACTGAGAAATATCAACAACCTCAGATATGCAGATGACACCACTCTAATGACAGAAAGTGAAGAGAAACTTGATGAAAGTGAAAGAGGAGAGTGAAAAAGCTGGCTTAAAACTCAATATTCAAAAACAAAAGAAGATCACGGCATCTAGTCTCATCACTTCATGGCAAACAGATAGGGAAAAAATGGAAACAGTGACAGATTTTATTTTCTTGGGCTCCAAAATTACTGCAGATGGTGACGGCAGTTATGAATTTTAAAAAAAGGCTTGTTCCTTGGAAGAAAAGCTATGATAAACCTAGACAGCATATTAAAAGGCAGAGACATCACTTTGCCAACAAAAGCCTGTATAGTCAAAGCTATGGTTTTTCCAGTAGTCATGTATAGATGTGAGAGTTGGAAGAACTGATAGCCTAAGAATTGGTGCTTTTGAACTTAATGCTCTTAAGACTCTTGAGACTCCCCTGGATACCAAGGATATCAAGGAGTCAATCCTAAAGGAAATCAACCCTGAATATTCAGTGAAAGGACTGACACTGAAGTTGAAGCGCCAATACTTTGGCCACTTGATGCCAAGAGCCGACTCATTAGGAAAGACCCTGATGCTGGGAAAGATTGAGGGCAGGAGGAGAAGGTGGTGACAGAAGATGAGACACGACTGAGCGACTGAACAACAATAGTACAGTTACTGGGTTTCCCAGGTGGCGCTAGTGATAAAGAACCCGCCTGCCAATGTAGGAGACGTAAGAAGCACCAGTTTGATCCCTGGGTCAGGAAGATCCCTTGGAGGAGGGCATGGCAACCCATTCCAATGTTCTTACCTGGAGAATCCCATGGACAGAGAAGCCTGGCAGCCTACAGTCTACAGGTTGCATGACTGAAGCAATTTAACAGGCATGCATGCATATGATCACTACACTACTTCAAGAAAAATTCAAGAAAAATTTGTAAATATATACCTGCTGATTGACCAAAACCATGGAAAATCTGAAACCAGATAAATATGTGTAACTATCTCTGCAATTTAAGATGATATACTCATTACAGCTCAGGAAAATTCAGCTCTGAGAACCATGGACATGATTACCTGTAAATCAGATCTCAGTGATTTGTTAATGCCTACTTTCTAATCATCATGGTAACGCAGAGCCCATTTTATAGATGAAAACGTGGTAGCAGCCAAAAGACAGAAGCAAAATTAACACCAGACACAGAAGCTTTAAGCATTCAGTTTTCAGCTGTGTGAGCTCCACTTACTACTGCTCATTTGCAAATTCACACTTGCCAGATTTGAAAAGTGGTATTTAAAAGTGTCAGATACAGTTCCTTTTCTGTGGGTAAACTTCTAAGAAAGAATGGGTATTGAATTTAAAGCACATAAAAGGATATACAAATAGTTATTTTCTCGGAGCTATATTTACCCATTTTCAAGTGGATGAGTATAGCTACATTCTTCTTCAAACAAATTTCAGTTGAAGGCCAACAGGAGAGAGAAAGTTAAGAATGGCTTTTCAGGAATGACAAGTCCTGGATATAACAGTGTAACTGAGTGCACTCACAGAAATTAAAAAGGAAAGTATCTTACCAATAATAAGAAAAGCAGAAGTTATCTCCAAGTGCAAAAAGCAATGCCAATGGAGTAGATGTGCTGACAAGACATGAGTAATATTTTCCACATATAAGAAAAGCTTTCATCTCAGAATGCATTTTCAAAGCTATTTTTGTACCTTAATTAAGATCTCCAGAACTCACTGGAGTGTTTTTTTTTCTCCATTTACTAATATATTAACTAAGGCACCAAAATGCTTGCCAAAAACCACATAAAGAGCAAGAAAGTCAGCTGGACACTTGAAGAAAATGCGTAACTCTTTTAAACTTTTCTTGAGTTATAGAAGACTACAGGGAGATAGCAGAAGATGCAAGAGACAGGGGTTCGATCCCTGGGTCTGGAAGATCTCCTGGAGGAGGGCATGGCAACCCATTCCAATATTCTTGCTTGGAGAATCCAATGCACTGGGAAGCCTGGTGGGCTACAATCTATAGGGTCACAGAAGAGCTGGACATGCACTTACGCACAGGGAGATAGATGGGCATATCTTCCACCGCCTTTCTCTGAAACATCACTCCACACCTCCCACCACACTCCATTCCCAATATACTAATAGTAGGAAGGCATCAAAAGTGATACCCACCTTGTCAAGACTTATTAAGCTCATCAGTGTTCCTAGACATAAATGCCAAAACAGTCATCCAGTCTTTTTTAGTCTCATTGTGTTTTAGACTCAAGAAAGTAGCTCCAGGGAATCTTTAAGCCTGAGATAACATGGGAGCTTATCATGCTTTCTTGCTTCATTTTTCTTTAAAGACTTTTTTTTTTTTAGTCAGAGTAAAACAGAAAGAAGAAATTATGTAATGTTATGTTCTAACGGTAGGAACACTGGCAGCTCAAGCCCTGACCTCACCCTACCCATGTCAATAGGCTTTATGAAAAGCAGAAGGTCTCAGGAAATTGAAAACGCCAAGGTCAATTTCAAATGTTTAAATAAAATAGGGTGATGCTTGAAATAGCTACAGATAAAATACCAACCATTTCCACTGATTAATTAGATTAGCTTTTAGAGACAAGTATATTTATGCTTTTACATCAAGAAAGAGAAAAAAAATCTTTCTAGTTGGCAAAAAAAAAAAACAAGTAATATTTCCCTTTGTCCATATATTTACCACCCTGAAAACGTAAAATTCATGCTCACGAAACATCATATAAGTGGGGAGAGGGAGGCAAGAGGGAGAGAAAACTTAAATTATACTGTTATTGTGCATTATTTTTCAACAATGGGACATCTTTTACTTGAGAAGAAACAAATAGCCACTTTATCACAGTTCTGCAAGGCAGGAATCTAATTTCTTCCCTAAATACCACAGGAAATCTAAATATTAACTTTCTGAATGACACAGAGGAGTAAACAGTGCTAAAATGTGTTACACAGAGGACTAAAAATGTCCCTACAAACTTCTGGAATTCAGAAAAGCTGTTAACAGAGACAATTCACAAGGGAAAATAAAGCACAGATAAAAAGGGGTGTGTATTTTCTTCTAAAAAACCTGGAGAGCTTCTTGCAGACAGGAACGGCTTCATATAGCCTCTGTCTGTTTTATTCATCACCACAGTGCAATGAGGACAAGCAAGCTATTGTGTATCACTAGAACTTCAGTCTAGGCCTGCTTCCCTGGTGGTGCTGATAGTCAAGAATCTGCCTGAGACCTGGGTTCAGTGACTGGGCCAGGAAGATCCCCTGAAAAAGGGAATGGCAACCCATTCCAGCATTCTTGTTTGGAAAAGCCCATGGACAGAGAAGCCTGGCGTGCTGCAGTCCACGGGGTCACAGAGTCAGACATGACTGAGCGACGGAAGAACAGCAACACAGAACATCAATCTAACAAAATGTGTTTCAGTAATTATCATAAAATACACCAGTTTTCCCTCAGTATGGAGAATTCACCACCAAAGAACACTGTATCAACCAGATAAAGGTTTATATTCTGACATAGAAGGAAAACCTACATATGGCTATCAGTGATTTTTCTAATTTGCTATCCCTCGCTGTCTCCTCCCCAAATCTCTAAATCTCTATCTCATCATTACTTCTTCTCCTCTCAAAGGCTGTCCTTCCCAAAGATCAACTGTTACAGTCACTCTTACATCCATGCCCTTCTTCCACAAACAAGGCCTTCTTATCCAGGCATTCTTCTCAAAGTATCTTCACTGTAACAGAGTGACTGTGGGTACTGGAGTCAGTCGATCTGAGTATAAATCCTGACCCAGCTGGCACTGTTACCAGCTATGTAACCTTGGATCAATTAAGTGTTTATTGCCTTAGTTTCCTCATCTTCAAAATGGGCATAATTATACAGGTTTACTGCTAGAATGAAAAGAGTTAATATATTTAAAGAACTTAGATTATCTGCCACCTAGTAAGTACTCAGTAGATGTTCAAGTTAATTTTCTCACTGGACTTTTATTGGCTATGGAGGAAAAGATGAATAAGGAAAAGTTTATCATTCTCAAGTGATAAACATTTGTACAGTTCTTTAAAGAAAAGGGAAAAGGAGCTGATCAGATACAAGTAAGAAGTGACCAGCAGTACTGAGTCCAGTTAATACCAGTGACTGTTGTTTCAGGAATTCCACTTGTAGGTGTAAACCCAAGAGAAAAGAAAACACATATCCGCAATATCCATACAAAAACCTATACACAAATGTTCACAGTTTCATTATTCATAATAGCCAAAAAGTTGAAACAACTCAAAAGCCCATAAACTGATAAAAGGGTAAATAAAGTGTAGTCTATCCATACCATGGGAATTCCATAATAAAAAGGTATGAAATACTGACTCATACCACGATATAGATGAATCTTGAAAACATTACATTAAGTGAAAGAAGCCCATCACAAAGAACAACATATAGTATGATTCTAGACTATATAGACAGAGTGTAATTAGTGGTTGCCAAGGGCCAGGGCTGGGGAGGTTGGGATTATCAGGCGGTGGGAAGGCGTAGAGATAAATAGCATAGGATTTCTTTGAAGTGAAGTTGCTCAGTCGTGTCCGACTCTTTGCGACCCCATAGACTGTAGCCCGCCAGGCTTCTCTGTCCATGGAATTCTCCAGACAAGAATACTGGAATGGGTTGCCATTTCCTTCTCCAGGGGATCTTCCCCACCCAGGGATTGAACCCGGGTCTCCCACATTGCGGGCAGATGCTTTAACCTCTGAGCCACCAGAGAAGCCCCTGATGGGATTTCTTTTGGAGTATTGAAAATGTTCAAAAATCAATTGTGGTGATGGCTGCATAATTCTGTGACTATTCTAAAAAACAATTAATTGGATGCTTTAAACAGATGAATTTTGTGATACATGAATTATATCTCAATAAAGCTGCTGAAAATAAAACATCACAGCAGCCAAGCAGAATATAACGGCCTCAACATTCACTGCCCTGTCCACATGGTAGGTTGGGCTTCCCTGGTGGCTCAGAGAGCAAAGCACCTGCCTGCAGTGTGGGAGACCTAGGTTCGATTCCTGGGTCAGGAAAATCCCCTGTAGGAGGAAATGGCAACCCATGCCAGCACCCTTGCCTGGAAAATCTCATGGATGGAGAAGCCTGGTAGGCTACAGTCCATGGGCTTGCAAAGAGTCGGACACGACTGAGCGACTTCACTTTCTTCTTTCTTTTCCATTAGTTCCTTCCTTCTCTATTTTAGAACTGATTTCTTGAGACTTTTACTCACATTTTGCTAAATAATTTCAAGCTTAATTATTGAGATTGCTGTCTTATCCTATCATGTTTCCCTATGGACATCTGAGAGTTCATCTATTTAAGAAGGTATTTGTTCTGATTACCTAATTCCCAGAACTTCAAGGTTCCTTTTGAGTCTAAGTATCTTGCTGTATCTGTTGTGACTTAAAGGCAAAGAAAAGAACAGAGTACTAATTAGATAGAGATTACTTTAAGAAATTCTTTGCATTAAAAGATGATTTTTCACAAGACAGTGCTCAAGCCTTTGTAAAAAGATACCCGTTCTAATAGTGGAACCAGGACCTCCCTTCTGTAAGGCCTTCTGAATGTGCCTCCCACATCAATGGAGGCCATTGACTTTCTGGAGCACCTATCACCTATCACTTTTAGCAATTCACATCCTGTTCCCTGGGGCTTCCTAGGTGGCTCAGTGGGTAAAACAATCTGCCTGCAGTGTAGGAGATGTGGGTTCAGTCCCTGAGTCAGGAAGATTCCCTGGAGGAGGGCATGACAACCCACTCCAGTACTCTTGCTTGGAGAATCCCATGGGCGAATGAAGTGACTGAGCATGCATGCATCCTGTTCCTTGAAACTTTGATTAGTCATGTGTACATACAAGACTGATTTCAGGGCTTGCTGACGAATCTTGCACAACATCATCAAAGGTTTATTATCTCTATAGACTGAGAACACTTACAATGGGCAGGAAGAGATTTCTGTGATCTACTTTAAAACAAAATAAGTGGGCATTAATGATTAACTCAAAATCTCCATCAGTTTTTAAAATAAGTCTTAGGATACTGTATTCTGACTCCTCTCTCTCTGTCTCTCCACCACCACCACCCCTCCCCCCGCCTGCCACACACACACGTGTGCATGCAATTTGTTCCAGTGTTTGAGCAAAATAGGCATAAATAGGTCTCCTTGGATACATACTGAAAACATCATTGGAATACTGGCATTTTGCCTTTTTAATGACCAAACACATGAGAACTGAAATATATCCACATTCTTCTATGCTCACTGCTAAAGAATTAAATGGTTCACTTTTTAGAAAAGTGTTAACAGACTTGAAAAAAAATCAATTTCAATGTACTTCTGTATCAATGCTTTTACAATAAGTTACAAAGCCATTATATTTAAAGGGGTAGCCATGGTTCTACTGGAAGAAATAGAATGACCTAGTACTTGCTACAGGAACTTGAAAGTAAATATTATACCTGAGAGTCTATTTTGAAACATGCGTGCATTCACGCTAAGTCACTTCAGT
The DNA here is from genome assembly GCF_032405125.1 of Capricornis sumatraensis. NCBI lineage: Eukaryota > Metazoa > Chordata > Mammalia > Artiodactyla > Bovidae > Capricornis > Capricornis sumatraensis. Next base: position 59,034,095 of record NC_091079.1, on the reverse strand, counting down.
TGTGTCTGACTCATTGTCAGCACAATGAGTGCCCTCTGGACTACAGCCCGCCAGACTCCTAGTCCATGGCATTCTCCAGGCAAGGATACTGGAGTGGGTTACCATGCCCTCCTCCAGGGGATCTTCCCGACCCAGGCGTCGAACCTGCATCTCTTATCTCTCCTGCATTGGCAAGCAGGTTCTTTACTACTACCACCACGTGGGAAGCCCTTTTGAAATATACATCTAAGTAAATGTGGACACAATTAAGCAATAGGAAGAGATTTTTGCATTTATGACTTTAAAGATGGTAATTCTATTGCCAAGTTAAGAATGAATACTGCAAAAACTAAAGAGTGCTTCATAAAACTCATCTTAGTTTTTCTAATATTTAAGGAATTAACAGAGTCAAACTCTCTATTTTTCTGGGAAAAAAAGTTATTTGTGAACTCTCTTTGGATCTATTTTTAAGGAATTTGGTTATAAGCCTGGGGAGTATCTTCTCAGGAAATATTCATCATGGAAAAACTTGGTACAATTGTTCCATCCAAATGTGTTTTTTTAATTACTTAATTTGCTAATAAAAATTACAATAAACCACAAACAAATAAATTAAACCAGAACTTGCTTTTATCCAAATTCTTTCTCAAAGGACATTGAGGGACCTCTGTTTACATAGTAGTGATAGCATCTCATACTAAGGATGAGAGCGTTTTCTCTCTTCCAAAGTTTGTATAGTACCAATACACCAAATGAAATCAATTCTGAGAGGTATATTCCACTGTTTATGTATTTCCCATTTTAGCATATTAATTTTATTTTTTAAAAGACAGAGAACAAACTTACGGACATAAAGAGGGAAGGCAAGAGTGGGATGAATTGGGAGATTCAGACTGACATATATACACTATTGATACTCTGTGTAAAGTACATAACTAATGAGAACCTACTGTACATAGCTCAGGAAACTCTACTCAGTGCTCTGTGTTGACCCTAAATGCAAAGGAAATCCAAAAAAGAAGATGTGTATGTAAACATATAGCTGATTCATTTTGTTGTACAGTAGAAACTAATACACCATTGTAAAGCAGCTATACTCCAATTTTTAAAAAAATACATAAAAATAGAAAACAACAATATTTATTTGGTGTAAATTGGGGAGTCAGTCTCCCCTTCCATCATGTCTGGTGTCCCTCACCCTGTTACTCAGTGGTTAAGTGCTAAGTTTAAGGTATGATATATTGAGTTTAAGGTGGCTCAGATGGTAAAGAACCTGCCTGACAATGCAGGAGACATGGGTTCGGCTCCTGGGTCAGGAGATCCCCTAAAGAAGGGAATGGCACCCCACTCCAGTATTCTTGGCTGGAGAATTCCATGGACAGAGGAGCCTGGTGGAGTACAGTCCATGGGGTTGCAAGAGTTGACACAACTGATTGAGGAACACTTTCACTTTAAAGGAGATACTTTGTAAACCAACACTCTTTCAGAAGTGATGGCAATTAGACTTGTTATCAGATTCCCCACAACTGAACAATGAATGACTTCAGGCCCTAAGGACACATGCTAGTGTTCTCTGCAGGCCTGCCAAAGCAATAGTGAGAAATATTGGAAGTCTTTAAAAGATACCGCCCACCATAATTATCAAAATGTCCTTACATCCTTTACACATACTGGCTACCTATATTGGGAGTCTCTCCTGCCAATAGTTCTGTCACTTCAACAATTGAAACTATTCTTACTTTTCATTAAAAGATTATTAATCACTGAATATACTCAACTACAGTGGTGTCAATGACTGAGAATTTTTTTTTTTTTTTTTTGCAGGATTGGAAGCCAGATTCAGGAAGGCAAAGATTTCCTCAAGCATCTTTCAGTTCAGTTCAGTTGAGTTCAGGAGCTCAGTCGTGTTCTACTCTTTGCGACCCCATGAATTGCAGCATGCCAGGCCTCCCTGTCCATTACCAACTCCCGGAGTTCACTCAGATTCGCATCCATCGAGTCAGTGATGCCGTCCAGCCATCTCATCCTCTGTCGTCCCCTTCTCCTCCTGCCCCCAATCCCTCCCAGCATCACAGTCTTTTCCAATGAGTCAACTCTTTGCATGAGGTGGCCAAAGTACTGGAGTTTCAGCTTTAGCATCAATCCTTCCAAAGAAATCCCAGGGCTGATCTCCTTCAGAATGGACTGGTTGGATCTCCTTGCAGTCCAAGGGACTCTCAAGAGTCTTCTCCAACACCACAGTTCAAAAGCATCAATTCTTCGGTGCTCAGCTTTCTTCACAGTCCAACTCTCACATCCATACATGACCACAGGAAAAACCATAGCCTTGACTAGACGGACCTTAGTCTGCAAACTAATGTCTCTGCTTTTGAATATGCTATCTAGGTTGGTCATAACTTTTCTTCCAAGGAGTAAGCGTCTTTTAATTTCATGGCTGCAATCACCATCTGCAGTGATTTTGGAGCCCCAAAAAATAAAGTCTGACACTGTTAACACTGTTTCCCCATCTATTTCCCATGAACTGATGGGACGGGATGCCACGGTCTTCATTTTCTGAATGTTGAGCTTTAAGCCAACTTTTCACTCTCCTCTTTCACTTTCATCAAGAGGCTTTTTAGTTCCTCTTCACTTTCTGCCATAAGGATGGTGTCATCTGCATATCTGAGGTTATTGATATTTCTCCCAGCAATCTTGATTCCAGCTTGTGTTTCTTCCAGTCCAGCATTTCTCATGATGTACTCTGCATATAAGTTAAATAAGCAGGGTGACAATATACAGCCTTGACATACTCCTTTTCCTATGTGGAACCAGTATGTAGTTCCATGCCCACTTCTAACTGTTGCTTCCTGACCTGCATATAGCTATCTCAAGAGGCAGGTCAGGTGGTCTGGTATTCCCATCTCTCTCAGAATTTTCCACAGTTTATTGTGATCCACACAGTCAAGGCTTTGGTATAGTCAATAAAACAGAAATAGATGTTTTTTCTGGAATTCTCTTGCTTTTTCCATGATCCAGCAGATGTTTAAGTTCATGTCAATGGTTCTAAAAAGATGTGAACCAGTTCTCTGGAATCATTAGAAATTCTCAAGGAGGAGAAGGATGAAGTGGGGAGTGCATTAGAAACCTACAGTGGTGGACTGCCCTGGCGTTCTCATGATTAAGGATCCATCTGCCAATGCAGAAGACACAGGTTTGACCCCTGGTCCGGGAAGACCCCATATGTTGCGGAGCATCTAAGCCTGGGAGCCATAACTACTGAGCCTGCTTGCTGCAGCTACTGAAGTCCATGCACCCAGAGCCTGTGCTTTACAACGAGAGAAGCCACTGAAATGAGAAGCCCGTGCACCAAAACTAGAAAGTAGCCCTCACTCGCTTCAACTAGCAAAGCCCGAGTGCAGCAACAAAGACCTTGTGCAGCCAAAATAAATAAATAAAAATAAAGGATAAAGAGATTTTAAAAAGAAAGAAAGAAACCTATGGTGGAAAGAAAATTCCTGGAAACTTGGAATGAAAGGGATCAAAGTAAGAAGTAGAAGATACAAGTTAAAAAAAAAAAATTCAAAACAAGATTATCTTTTAAAATGCTAGGTACATAGCAAATGAATAGGACTTCCTCCAGTAGTTATAAGGACGTTGGGAAAAGGGAAGAGAAGACTGGGGTCCTGGGTAGAGACTAGACTGTGCTTTTACTTGTTGCTGTGGAGGAAGTTAAATGCTTAGGGAGGCACATTCCCTCTTTCAGGTCAGCGGGGTACCATTTAGTACATTACTGCTGAACTACCCTGGTGACCTGAATGAATTAAGGCAGCTTCTGAAGGTGCTTAACTTGCAAGCACTGAGAGCTCAGGCACTCGAAGTGATAAATATTCTATAAGTCCTTTCTATTTAATATACCAAGCACCCCCAAAATGTCAGGAAAAGGAAGTTTCTTTAAAGGGAAAGAATTATGTTGTGACAGTAAACAGGTAACAGTTTTAAACAGCTGTGTCTCCTTCCAGTTTGGAGATGCTCCCAAAAGCTGTAAGTTCATTATGCTGCTGCTGCTGCATTATGCTAGCTGACTGCTTAGTGGATGTAAACCCTACTACTGAAGTCTTTTCTTACATCACAACTACTGCTGCTGCTGCTGCTGCTAATTCGCTTCAGTCGTGTCCAACTCTGTGTGACCCCATAGACAGCAGCCCACCAGGCTCCCCCGTCCCTGGGATTCTCCAGGCAAGAACCCTGGAGTGGGTTGCCATTTCCTTCTCCAGTGCAGGAAAATGAAAAGTGAAAGTGAAGTCGCTCAGTCGTGTCCGACTCTTAGCAACCCCATGGACTACAGCCCACCAGACTCCTCCATCCATGGGATTTTCCAGGCAAGAGTACTGGAGTGGGTGCCATCGCCTTCTCCGTACATCACAATTACAGGATCTTAAAAATAATTTGTCACTTGAAGGGATAAAAGTGGACTCCCAAGTGAATTTTTTTTTAAAGTCACTCAGTGCTGTCTGACTCTGTGTGACTCTGTGGACTGCAGCCCACCAGTTCTTCTGTCCATGGAATTCTCCAGGCAAGAATACTGGAGTGGGTAGCCATTCCTTTCTCCAGGGGACCTTCCTGACTCAGGAAAAGAACCTGGGTCTCCTGCACTGCAGACAGATTCTTTACCGAAGGAGCTAGGAGGGAAGCCCAACAGTATGGAAGATTCAACCTGAAAGTGTTAGTAGCTCAGTCATGTCCGACTCTTTGCAACCCCATGGACTGTAGCCCACCAGACTCCTCAGTCCATGGGATTCTCCAGGCAAGAATACTGGAGTGGGTTGTCATGCTCTTCTCCAGGGGATCTTTCCAACCCAGGGACTGAACCCAAGTCTCTGACATTGCAGGCAAATTCTTTACTGTTTGAGCCACGAGGGAAGCCCAAAGACAGATGAAGTGAAGTGAAGTGAAAGTCGCTCAGTCATGTCTGATTCTTTGTGACCATATGGACTGTAGCCTGCCAGGCTCCTCTGTCCATAGAATTCTCCAGGTAAGAATACTAGAATGGGTAGCTGTTCCCTTCTCCAGGAGATCTTCCCAACCAGGAACTGAACCCAGGTCTCCCACATTGCAGGTGGATTCTTTACTGGTTGAGCCACCAGGGAAGCCCACAGTATAATCTATGCTTCCAAATATTTCCAATGAAAGAAAGTCTTTAGAAAAATATGTATCAGTAAAATAATAATATGACCTCAATACACATTTATATTTACATATACATATTTAATATATGTATTATATTCAAAGCTGCAAAAGTACTTCTTTAAAGAAACCTAGAATATTAATAAAGTATTATAAAACTAAGTGAAATGGTCTGTTAACCACATATAGTAGTTACTATCAGTGACAACAGAACTGTCATCACAATAATTTACCTTTAAGTAGAATTCTCATCAATAGCATCGTAAATGGAACTCACAGTCTCCAAGACTCTAAGACTCTAAGTTACATCTTTGTTCTAAAAGGGAATTGACTAAAGTTGTAATTTGACACATTTTGCATCTTTAGCTAATTGTTTTCTTTTTCATTTTCTAGGAATTGCATCATCCTCATATTTAAAGAAGGATGTAGCACCATCCGCATGTTTGAAGAACAACATGAATCTTCCAACTAAAAGAGAAGCTCTAGTTCACTCTGTAATTCCCACCATAACCTTTGTCTGAAACTGACTCACAAAGTCTTACATTGCAAAAGAGTAATGAGTCAGCCAAGACATACTGTTCTACAGCTACTGATGACCCAAGAAAGCAATCACACCTAGCCTTTTGACCAACCATTGATGAATAAAAACATGGAAGCTTTTGAGGGCTAGTATATGATTGTTGTTTAGTCGCTAGGTCCTGCTAGATTCTCTGAGAGCCCATGGGCTGCAGCATGCCATGCATTCCTGTCCTTCACTATCTCCCAGAGTTTGCTCAAATTCACGTCCATTGAGTCTGTGATGCTATCTAACCATCTCATCCTCTGCCACCCTCTTCTCATTTTGCCTTCTATCTTTCCCAGCAACAGGGTCTTTTTCAATGAGCCGGCTCTTCACAGCAAGTGGCCAAAGTATTGGAGCTTCAGCTTCAGAATCGGTCCTTCCAACGAATATTCAGGGTTTATTTTCTTTAGGATTTTTGGATTCAACCCTTAATTTGGTTAAAGGCTCTGCCACATTGGAAGAACAGAGTCATCTAGAAAGCATTACCTTAGAGAACATGGTTTGTATCCTTCCTCATTAATGGGGCTATCTCCATAAACAGAGACATTTAAAAACCCAGTCCAAACAAAGTGCTCAATGAATGTTTCTGTATTTATCAGAAGTAAGACTTGGGATGTCATTTGGGTATTCTGCAAACAGAACATCAATCACCACGTTGCTCCTTGGTTATACAATCTATGAAGATGTTTCCCAGTAGGTTCTTGGGGGCTGTACCTCCAACTGTTGCTCTTCTTTTGAATAAATCATATCACCATAAGGTCTCCGGAAATACACTGATAATTCGGGGGTGAAAGAAGTGCCTTTTGAAGGCTTGAATTATCTGAATAATGAACAAATCTCCACGTCTAATTGAACTCAGCCTGAGCACAGGCTCAGACTTCAAGCAAACTTGGTAAAGCATTTCCAGTAGAACTCAGGCAGGCCAGATGTTTTGGAAGCAGAATCGCAGTCATTATGCACATGCCAGCTCCTCCTCGCTCCACCCGAGGCCAAGACCCTTTCAGCAGCACGAGGCCTGCTTAACGTATGACTTTGGCCGCCTTACTGCATGGCATCCCAGCACCCACGCAAGCATTTCGGTGATTTTAAGCAAGTTCCACTGACAAGGACGATTACATGGAAGCCAAAGAAACTAGTGGGGAGAGCACATTCATCATGAGATATAAACTCTGTCTGCATTTCCTAAAATGATCTCAGGGTGGGAGATACATAGGGATTTACAACTCTGGGTTAAATGCAGGAGACATGGGTTCTATCCCTGGGTCAGGAAGATCCCCTGGAGAAGGAAATGGCAACCCACTTCAGTATTCTTGCCTGGAAAATCCCATGGACAGAGGAGGCTAGTGGGCTATAGCCCATGGGGTCGCAGAGACAGACACTACTGAGTGACTAACACTTTCTACACTTCACATGAGACAATGAGCACAACTTATACAAACACTGTAACATAAATCCCGAAGTCTGAGTTGACATGGTCCTGTGGTAAATTAATGGTAGTGCCAGGTTTTACTACTTTTCTGAGGTGGAGGTTGGGTGTGATATGTGATGTGTGTGTGTGTGTATGTTTAGAAGGAGGGAGATGAAGGAACCTGTTAGGGTGGGCCACCATCCTCCACATCCCCATACCTGACACAACAACTGGTTCCCCCTCACACATTAGAAATTCATCCAGATTAAGTGGTTCAGTTAAAACCAAATGCACTCTGGGAAAAAACCTGAGAGTCATTTACACCTTTTAATGCACTACTCTGCTTTTACAGAAAGGTGTCCTTCCCTCTTAATTAAAAGGATGCTCGTTTTCTTTGGGGAATTAGATGGGTGATCTCTCAACACAGAGTATTTCCATGAAGAGAAGATCTAGGTAGGAGAAAACAGTAAAGATTTCAGCAAAGAGAGAAGAGGATAACGGTGAGTGCCTGATGTGTGGATTATGGCAGGACCAGTTAAGGAAAGACACGTCAAAAATAAAATCAGGGAGTCCCAGTGACACGATCTGCTTTCTTTAAATTTAGTTTGGGTTTGGTAACAGTTCCACACATGCAATACTGTTTTATCTCTCCTGACATGGATGTAATAAGTTGTGAATACCTGGCCTAAAGTCATCCTTCTACAGATTGACATGTATCAATGTGTATCTATAAGTGTGTGTATCTTTCTATATTAATATATAGATACAGAAATATATATATATATATATATATATATATATATATATGAGAGAGAGAGAGAGAGAGAGAGAGAGAGAGTGTGTGTGTATTTGGATAAACAGATATTTTTTATCCTTTTTTCCCTACTGGAATACAAAGAGAGTTCTCAACTCATACTGTAATATATATTTCTTGCCTTGTGAATGCAGTGAGAACATCCATATTTGTGCTGGAGTAGCCATGTTCTAACACATGGTGTGCTTCAGTAAATATCAACCTTAAAAACAGAAGTAGATGAAGTAGTAGGTCTGGCCAATTACATTGTGATCTGAAAATACTAGTGATTTATTAGTTGCTATTAGCTAACCAGCTGATCTCTATTTGATCTGTGTATTTATTAGTTATAAGCATTACGCCAGCATGTATTGTTCTACTACAGGAACTTTTTCAGCCTCTGCCTTGCTTTTTATATGAAAATACAATAAAATAATTTGAGTTGTGATTACTTAAAAAAAAAAAAAATAAATCCTGCAGCTGGAATTAAATTTCACACTGAAATTCAACCTTGAAAGGAACAGAAATATGAAACTAATGCAAAAAGTGCAAAAATTTCCATATTCAGGTTAATGTTTAGCAGCAGAAAAGAATAACTTTTGTTTATCTCTGAAAACAGCTTTCTTTATCTAAACAAATGACTAGAATAAGATTAAGAAAAACCTGTTTTGGTTTTTCAGATACACACACATATTCCAGTTTCCTTTTACACAATGACTTTTACGCAAATAGGTACCACACAATCTCCTGACCTCTTTTACCATCACACCCGGACAATGACAGTTCAATAATTGAAATGGTACATATCGGGTATATTTGATTTTAAATTGCAAAGTTGGTCTCAGGCCTATTGAAATGAAAATGCTTATGATTCTTTGTTAATTCCAAACTGATCAGATTATTATATTTCCTACCAGTTTAAAAAAAAAAAAAGTAAAAGGCAGGTGAAGCTAATTATATCATTTTTTATTTCCTTGCCATATACATTGCCCAATGTAGTTTTTTTTTTTTTTTTTTTTTTTTTTTTTGCATTCTCTTCTGTGACCCTCCCCGACACCTTGATTTTAGTTCTTAACCTGGATTCTTTCATCCATAACATGGGTAATGAGAAAACTCCAAAAATGTTCCTTGTGGGACTGTTACACTAAAAGTTACATAGGACTAAATCCCACGTGTCTTCCTTTGCTCACCATGGAGACGGGAGATTCATTCACTGCCCTCAGCCAATTTGAAATCCAAATATGAAAACAGCCTTATGGAATTCAGACAGATGATTCTCCTTCATAACTAGCAGATGCAAGAAGAAAAAAAAAGACTAGTATAATTAAGCTTTTAACTTTGATCCAGTGAAGCTGTGAACACCTCATTTAAAAATACATATAAAAGCAGCTGAAGCACAGGTGTGGCAAGCATATTTGCACACCCAGCACAGGATGGCAGTCAACCAATCAGCTGGCCAGAAAAGTTTCAGCCATTCTAAGGCAAGAATAAGGTAAACTGTGAATCTGAAATATTACCAGAGTCTTGTTTGTTCTCAGTTGGAATGAGGAGTGCTCAGTGGTTTTCACTACATCTTTCTACTGGACACTTTAGAAAAGGATTGGGATCACTTAGGGGGGTAGACTAAATTGCAGTGCATTTTTTAATGAGGGTTGGAAGTAGTTTCTTTAATACATTTCTCGATATATGCATCAGTCCATTATTCATCTTACAAATATTTATTGAGGACTCATTATGTGAATATCAATTGGCAGGAATTTGTAGAGGATGCAAAGGCGTGAAATTAGAAAAATATAATCAAATCTAATAAAGTGGTTAGCTGAGAACACTGTTTTGGCATTATACAGACATAGATACACACACACAGGGGCTTCCCTGGTGGCTCAGATGGTAAACAATCTGCCTGCAATGTAGAAGACCTGGGTTTGATTCCTGGGTTGGGAAGATCCTTCGGAGAAGGGAATGGCCACACACTCCAGTATTCTTGCCTGGAGAATTTCATGGACAGAGGAGCCTGGTGGGCTACAGTCCATGGGGTCACAAACAGTCGAACACAAACGAGTGACTAACACTTTCACTTCATATATTCAGTACTTATTAACCTCATTTTAAATATACTTTCAGACATTAAAAGAGAAGATTAAGTGCAATCTGCAGTTTCAATTTATTGCTTAAATTTCTTAGCCCAATTTTGCTTCATCATTCAAATTTCTGGAGGAAAAATAAGATCAAAATTTGAATAGTGCCTAATGTTTCAGAGAAGTTTGCTTGAAGAAATGAGCAAGCTTTTCCTCACAATAACAAAATTCCTTTACAAAAAATCCTAAGGAAAAGAACTGCCAAAAAAACGAATGCAGCTTTGTTTGTTTTTGTAGTCATCGTTAGCAATAGACATAAAGGTTTTCCTTTTTTTTTTTTTTTTTTGCAGCCCATATGGAAAGATCATCAACACATTCTGCCTCTGGGTTCTTTGCCAAAATACCATAACCCACAAGCCTTCTACCTTAAACATGAAAGGAAAGGTGTTGTTCTGGTCAAATAAAGAAATAATTTTTACTAGCATACGTCTAATGTTAAAGCTGCTTAAATCCTGCCAAATACATTAAAACAACATCTGTAAAACAGATTTTCATTAAATTGATCAGGTTAAAGTTAAGCAGCTAGGCAGATGATGTTTTAAGCTACCCCTTAACCTTTAACCTCTAACCTCCTTAAACTGGAATAAGGACACACACTTCTTTGAGGTAAGACTGCTTCAGGTTGATCATGTAAGAGGTAAAGTGGCCCATTCAAATTGCCCTGACACATCCCCACATTTGGGAGTGTTATGAATCAATATGCTGTCAATGAGAACTGGTTTTCTCCCAGCCATGTATTTATCTGTCTTTTCACTGCTACTTGTCACTTTCCCTTAAAGTCTGAATAATTCACAATGCAAAATGATGTATAATTAACCTCCTAATGAAAATGAATTTTATATAAGCAATTATTGTCTAGTCATTAGCTCACTGTTTTAAGTCCAATTTTAATATTTTCACCATATTATAAACCATCATTTTTTCCAGGCCTAGGCCAATTTGTTAGGGTCTCATTTAAAAGCAATTAATGTTACTTATAGAGCAATTTTATTTTGCCTACACAGGCTGACCAAGCTTGCTAATGTCCTCATTACTGCTCTTCAAAATCCTCTGGATCTGACACACGGTTTCTGTGAATCAGTTTAGAAACGTCATCCTCAACACACTGCTACTCTGGAGGAATTTTTTCTAGTGACTGCTAGAATGAATAAATGCTTTTTGAAGGCTGATGCAAAATAATAGAGTCCAGCTGCCCAATACTGAGTTTCAATGGCTCCAATATTTATCTCTTTAATCTTTTTAATTCAAGGTAAGCTTGTTCACAGTGTGTTTTTATTTGTTTGCTGACCATTTGGAGACATTACCCCACAAGGACACTTAGCTATTTAAGAGATAATAAAGAAGATGGTGGGGAGAGTTAATTTGTATATGACACAACATTTTGAAGGTAAGAGTATATATAGCTGGGCTTCCCAGGTGGCCCAGTCGTAAAGGATCTGCCTGCAAGTGCATGAGACACAGGGTCAGTCCTGATCCAGGAAGACCACATATAATGCAGAGCAACTAAGCCTGTGCGCCTCAGCTATTGAGCCTGTGCTCGAGAGCCTGGGAGCCACACTACTGAATTCTCAGCACCCTAGAGCCTGTATTCCACAAGAGAAACCACTGCAACGAGAAGCCTGAGCACCGCAACTAGAGAGTAGCCCCCACTCACTGCAACTAGAACAAAGCCCACACGGCAATGAAGATTCAGCACGGCCAAAAATGAAATAGATAAAAATTTAAAAGAGAGAACATATAGCCTTTGGTTCTGGTATCTCAAGCTCTCTCTGCTTTAAGGACCTATTCATAAGCAAGTTCTATCTCATCTGGTTGTTATACAATCAAAGACAAAATCCAGCCCTCTCTGAAAGGGAACTTCAAGGGTAACCCTGGCACCTAGCAAATTGCTCTGCAGACAGTGAGGGTAGTCAGTCCATATTCATGGATAAACTTAACACGCACATACACACATGCAAATAATTGTCCGGCAATGAGACTAAATAGCCTTTCCTGAGAAAATCAGCAGGAATGCTCTACCTTTCTTTAGCTTGCCACATGAGATTAATAAAGCAGAAAAATTTGTATATTTATATCTTCTATTCACAACATGTTAATTTAAAGTGTTAGAGCTGTGTGAATATAAGCACAGTTCATGAATATTCTATATAGCTCCCAGGGTCGAGATCTATTATTTATTCAAACTTAATGTGTTTTTTTTTTCTCCCAGGTATTCTAAAAGTTTTAATAGATAAAGTATCAACAGAAGAAAAGTTGACAATTGAACAGCTGTCAGCTGTTGCTGTAAAAGCGATGAATTATAATCATTCTATTCTGTTTTCAATACCATCGACTTAGACGTTTTCCATCTTATGTGAGGGCCTGCACTCCCCTCAAATTGTGTAACCCAAATCTAATGCTTTCGTTATTGATCCACAGAGCACCAACATCACAGGCACAATGTTACAAATTCTCACACCACGACTTTAGGTTTTCACGCTCAGTACATCAATCCAGCATTTGAACTTCAAGAAACAGCCCAAACAAATAGTGGCAGGCCAACCCAAATAAATAATGCCTGCACCTGCCCCAGAGAGCCACATTCTGCTCTTTTTGTGGTCTGTTTATAGTTTGAAAGCATATTTGAAGAGTCGCAGGTATCATAATCGCCGGGTGACTCCTGATAGTATAGTTATCACTGATTTCTAGTATAAATCAATAGATAACACTTGCAAAATGGATTTTACAATCATATTAGAGCTTGTTACAGTGACTAATGGTTTGCAATATTTTCTGAATTTTAATATCCTCTGGACAAAAGAAGTTTTTAATAAGTTACCAAGTTATTCATCATAGAAATGAATCTGTTCCCACTGTACATGAACCAAGACAACCAGGCCAACCCAGTAAACAAACTGCAGAAAATAAATTATCCAGTAATTAGGGTTCAGAAGAAGTCAAGTCAAGGTATGTGACAAATAAGATTCAACACTTGCATGTATTCATTACATCTGCAAAGCTTTTTCCCCTATAAAAGTGTTATTTGCCATTTAATGAACACTTTTACCTGTGCCACACCCATAAGGGGATGGGATAAAAACATTACTAGCTTGGGAAGTCAGGCAAAATAACAACAGAGTTAAGCAGAAGACTTTCAACTGATCCTAAGGGAGGGTGTCTTTTTACTCAGTACCACCAGAAACTTTCAAGAAAACACACACACACAATGTTTGGATCATCCTTGTTTGTCACCAAACAAAAGATGATGCATTCACAAGGCAGTGCTGTTTTTGTCCTCTGCTCCCTGAAACCATTCATACTTAGCCAAGAGTGTTGCTGGATTGTTGTTTTTAATCAATCAATAAAAAGAGGTTTAAGAGTATTATTTTATAGGTGGAAACACTCAGAAAAGTGATGTTATTTCAGGGCAACCAGCAAAGTGATCAGTCCCACAGAGACAGGTGTAAAAGGGACATACAGCAAATCCTTTAAATAAATTCTCCAATTCCATCTATTTCAATAGACTCTGCATTTAGTAACGTGAAGCAGAGACTGTGGCTCTTGCCCTTCTTTTTTTTTCCCCCTCTCTCCTTTTTCCTTAACTTATAGATCTGCGCTCCAAGCTCCGAAACAGTTAATTCCCTCCTCCACTCTGTGCCAAAAGAAATGGATGTCACTGCTTACCTTGTAGAGCTTCAGGGCCGCCTCGTGCCTGTGATTGGTGGTGTGCAAGCGTAATTTGTCCACGCTGTTGGTGTAGTAGTCACAGGCATTGCACTTGAGGTGAACGGGGTTGCCAATGGCAATGCACTTCAGCCTCCATTCATTACTTTTGCCCCCTTCTTTAATGTGAGCCACCAGTTGATATTTCTGCATATGTTTATCAGTCTTGCAGTGAAGCTGGAAGTTGGCTTTGAGCTGAGTGTTGTAGTTACAGAGCTTGCACTGGTAGATATCTCCAATTACAGCCCTCCATTCCTCTTCAGGGAGAGAGCGTTCGCTGCTCACATGCACGCTTAGGGCCTCCAGGCTGTCAGAGGTGAATTTGTTGCAAACAGCACACTGGAATAGCTTCAGCGCTGGGTCACTGATATAAGGTGACAGCTCTCCTGCAGTAAGGAGGGACAGGTCATCACCTATTAGCTGACCACTGGCAAGCCGGATTTCAGGCGGCAGCTCATTATTTACTACAGGAAAAAAAAAAATTAAAAGGAAAAATAGAGACTGGAAAACACAGCGCGCACAAAGGAATCTGTAAAATAAAGTCTTGACAAGGAATGTGCTTTCTCTAGAGCTTAAACTATAAAAAGCCGTAATAGGATTGAATCAGGATCAATTACAATCATCCCTTTCAACTTCTAAATTCCCTCATCAGATAGCTTTAATTACTCCTACTGGGCATGATGTCATTCTGAAATTTGTATTTTCGAGGGCAGGAAAGTGGATCAATACCATAACAAAACAGTCACGTGCTTGCAATTGAAGCGCCCAGCTAAACTTACACAAGCGCTAATTGTTATTTCGCAATTTGTCGAAAAGCTTGATGAGATTTGGCTAATACTGTATGCATGCCTGTAATCTACTGCCAAATGTCTGGGATAAGGTAATGGTATTACTGTTCCTTTAATTATCTTCAATCACAGACACGAAAATCTTTTCCCAAAAATATTTCATGAAAAATAATGGCATACCATTCAGAAGCTCAAGTTTGATATCTTAGGGCATAATTGACGCTATAAACCTAGGAAGCTATTGCTCAGGATGCCAGGCAATTAATGCCAATTAGTATTTATTCATCAGCCTATTGCAGGCAGACAAAGTTTGCTAACTTCTTTTCTGCTCTCCTGGGTCCCTCAACTCCTTCCTCTCTCAAGTTAATTCAGGTTTGAAGCAAGACACAAATGGTTTGATTATCCAGCTGAAAGGGAAAGTCCCTTCCAGTAAACTGTCCCCAATTTGTCGGCACTCACCACTTTATCGGGGTGCATCACGTCAAATCAAAAATGTGATGAGAAACTAACAGCAATGCAGAAAAGCAGTAAATACTGACCAAGTCCCGGGGCCAGAGCGGCCGCCGTGGCAGGGTCCAGCTGGAATGGATTGAGCATCAGCTGTGGGTCGCCAGGGTTCTCCAACTTCATCCCCGTCAGGCCTATGTTCTGGGCCAGGTAGTACTGATACAGCTCGGCCTCAGCAGGGGCGAGGCCCAGGTGCAGGTTATGCTGGATCTGCTTCATGTTCTGTTGCAGAAGCATCATGTTGTGCATGTGCTTCTCACTGGTCATGTGAATCCGCAGGTTCCTCGCCACGTTGGTCTCGTAATCACACACCTCGCAGCGCCAGGTGGGTTTCTGCTTAGGTTTGGATGGAGAGGGGGTCCCGCAGCCACCGAGGCTGCTGTTGGGGGCTGGGGCTGAGTGGCCAAACACCTGCTCCCCGGTGCCGTTTTGGAGATTCTGCACGTTGTTCAGGTGCTTGTCCGACTGCATATGAATACTGAGGTTACCTTTGGTAGTGGTAGAGTAGTTACAAACCTCACAACGGAAGGGTTTATAGCCACATGTGTAGCTCTCGCCCCGGGCGAGCCTAGGGTGAGGCTGTCCAGTCTTACAATAAACACAGGAGCCTCCCGGCTCGGGGTGTTTCTCCTTCATGTGGGCTTCCAGAGTCTGCTGATACTTGTAGTGCCAGTTACATTTGGGACACTTGAGGGTTTTGCATGAGTTCCTTGAGTGCATCATAGTCATGTGACCCCCAAGAGACCGCGAGGACCCCAAAACCGTGTCGCACTTGGGACACTCGATGCCACTGCCTGGTGAGCCATCTCCCCCGGGCCCGGGAGTACCCGGGGCACTCGGGGTGAAGCCATGCTGGTGAGGTGCAGCCGAGCTGTCTTCATCCCCCCGGGCTGTCTCGCTCAGGTGAGTAGCCGGGGCACCCTCTTTACTTGCGCTGGCTTCTGCCAAGTCCTTGCCACTGATCCCATAGCTGCCTGACACACCCCCACCAGCCCTGACGGTGGCAGCCTGTTTTTTCTTTTCTGGGTCATCAGAGACAGTGGCCGAGGAGGACGAGGGGCCCTTTTCAATGAATTTTAGCACACTGGATGATAAAGGAGAAATGCTTTGGTTTAAGAGAGGGAAATCTTTGTTACCGATACTATCGGTGAGTTCCCCTAATACTTCCTCGTCGTCAAGTTCATTGGAGTATGCATCCTCTTCGTCCTCATCTCCTGCCTCAGTGGGTTCGCTCTTGACTGGACACTCCCCGTTGGGGTGTAAAGCGTTGTTCTCTTTTGGCCTTTCACAGTTGTTCTCTTGGTCTTTGCTCTCTGACATCTTGCTAGACTCAGACGATGAGTGGCTGAGGGAGACGGAGGTAATTGGGGTGTTCACTACTAAACTAGACAGCCCCCCCAGAGTCACTTCAGCCTTTGGCATTTGGGTGATCCCCAGCGGCTGCTCAGCGGAGCCGGGGGTACTCGGGCTCCCCTTCAAGAAGGCAAAGCCAGCCGGCAAAGAGTCACCATTTTCAACATGAAAAGCGCTCCATAAACCGCGGAAGGTTGGGTCGGGTCCTATGAGGTTTGTAGTAGAAAAATGGGGATAAACAGAAGTGGATTTTTTTGGTTCCAGAAAGCTTATAAGAGGTTCTTTGTCTTTGCCAATCCCCTGTATTATGGCCGAGACGCATTTGTTACTAAGGAGTTTCTGCTCCTCCTCGTTAAGGGTCATCCGATGGTCATGCACAGCATGGGTTACAAATGACCTGATATAACCGAAAGACAACTTGCACAAGAAACACATTAAAACAGGTTTCCTTTTCCCATCGCTAACACAACCATCGAATTTGGACAAGTCCACATTATTGGGGACATCTTTGGACACACAGGAGTTTTTGGCTGAGCCATCACTGGTTAGATAGTCTTTCTCTCTCTTGTGTCGGAGATCGTAGACACGGAAACTGTGCAACACAGGACCGACTCCTGCTAGTGCTGAGGTATTTGGGAAAGCCTGATCGGCTGTAAATGGTTTCCCGAGGGATGAAGCGATATGAAAAGTGTTGATGATCTGTGGGTAGAACGACAGAGGCGCAGAAGCAGACTGATCACCCTTCTCTCCGGCAGACGCCAGGGAGTCCAGGAACATCGCTGTAGAAAAGAGTTTGCTGTTTGCTCCACTCTGTGCATTCTGCCCACTTTCTTTGGAGTCCTCGATTATATAAGCTGACCCATCAGGCTGGTAAACGATCTCGCCTGTGAGATTTTCCACGTCACTATCCTCTAACTCGCTGATCTCGCTCTCGTTGTCATCCTTCAGGACGGGAAGGCGGGCATTCGGGCAGTGGTGTTCCATGTATTTCTGTAAACTGGGAAAAGAGGTGGCACATTCGTTGCACGGGATCTCCTTGGCTGAGGTAACCTGAGTGGCAGCTGCATTCTCGACACTGAAACCCAGCAAGACTTCACTTTTGCGCTCATCCGTTTTCAGGTTGTCATCTGTGGAGCTGTTTGCCCTGTCAGGCTCCATTCCTGCAACTTTCTCTGGCACCTCATTATCAAGTTGTGCCGTTCCGCATAGCTTTGATGTGCTCTGCCCATTTTCCTGCCTTGAGATAGGAGGGGAGTCACAGGTTTCCATGGCAATTGCTACATGGGGATCTCATTTCATCCAGCCTGTCAGGGACCTGGATAAAAAATAAGGTGAGAGGAGCCATTTTTATTAAATAATGACACAGCTCACTAATAGCCCATCACTAATTTACAGCTGCTGTAAACTTGACTATCTAAAAAGGTGAGGGGGAAAACTTAAAACCAGTGTACCTATCTATCACAGACAGACTTTGTATAAATGTAGCAAAATAATGTAGATAGCTATCACAGACATGCCTAGACATCCGGAGTGTTTTTGAAATCACCCTGAGCATTCATCACAAATCTAAAATTCGTATCAGTAAGCTGTATATTTTTTTCATTCCTGTTTTCTGAAAATGGATATAATATATGTAAAAGCTTTAAAACCCCCTTTACTCTAATAGAAATGTAAATGGCTTTCATAGACGACAGCAGGAATAAAAAGACAACACAAATAACTTGTAATTTAAAATTTACCTTTAACTTTATCAGGCAGTGAGTAGAAGTGGGGGGTAAGGGGAAGTGGGGGGGGGCGAGGATATAAGGGTGGGAGGGAGACAAACCATAAAGGAACCTTAAAATTAGAAATATTACAGTCACAGGCGGCACAGACCAAACTCTTCTCTGGTTTTCATTTTGCCAGTAAATCAGCTTACTACAAATCTTCCTTGTGTGAAAGCTCTCAGCAGGTATCTGGCTGGCCCTGATTAAGCACCAATCACAATTCTCTCCCACACTTCGGTCACCTCAATGGGCACCAAAACAGAAATTAATATTTACTGCAACCGTTCCTCCCATCCTAGGGGACAACTGTATTCACTCTGCTTTTTCAATTTTTTTCCCTACTGCAATACATAATGAACACCGTTCCAGATACGATTTTGATGTTATCAATCCTGGTTGAGTCGCCCATCTTTCAGCCACGGCCTCAATCAACATCTCCCTTGGCTTAACAAATCACATGCAAGCACATCTGATGAAAATACTTCCATCATTTTTTTTTTTTTCCCCCAGGCAAGCATCTTAGACTGTAAACTCCCTTTGTTGAGACCAAGAAGCACTTGGTCTCATAAAAGCCGTATCAATTTCAGGTAGCAGGGGAAGGTACCAGGAGTGTGTATGCCCACTTGTGGTGTGTACCTGCAAACCTCAGCTACTGGCATAGCAGCCTGATTAGGGCTGACATGTCTCTGAATCCCTGCACATCTCTCCATTTGCAGAATGATGGCACTGTACACAAGAGTTGAGTGGTCTGAAAGTTTAGTGCTTCTTTTCAGTCTGCAGAATAGGCACTGCCTTGATTTATCAAAAAGGTAAGCCATCTTCTTTCAAATCTCAAAACTGAAGGGACCCAGAACTTCAAGGCAAATAGCCCTCTCACATAGATGTATCAATACATTCAGGTATCTTGATGATTTCTGAAATGAGGAAGGCGGACATGACTATATGCATGTATGCATGATAAGTCACTTTGGTTGTATCCAACTCTTTGTGACCCTATGGACTGTAGCCAGCCAGGCTCCTCTGACATGGCTATACTGCATTAGTTATTACACTGGGCAGGATGGACACACAGTGATTCACTATGGACTTCCCTCCCACCCCTATAATCTATTACATAGACTTCGCAGGGGCAGAGAACTAAGAAGGAAACAAAACCCTGGGCTCACCAATATTACTAAGCATTTTAGAAATTACTTTTTAAAAGTTCTTCTAGAAGAAAGACATCATTGGAGGTCAGTGGCATATTAAGTATGAAGAATAACTTCTTAATACTCTCTTTACTGTAATCAGATTTCATCTTGCCAGCTAAATCAGAGAGGAAGTGTTCAGTTTCAAATATATCAAAAGAGCTGCACAGATTGAAAATGAAATCAAAATTCATTTTGGTATCTAAGATGGTTAAAATGACATTCTAATTGCACACGAATCAAACATCACAAAGCGTGGTGTGTAATTTTAATTATTGAGGCGCTCCAGGTTAATTATCTTCATGGCATGCATGCAGCTTTTAAAATCCTCTGAAATAATCTGATAAATCACCATAAGCATGAAAACCTAATAATTCTCTAATTAGTCCACAAACATTCATATTTACCATTGCATTTACCAAATCTGCACCATGTATAAACACTGAAGGTAGCCAAAATGTCTAAAATAAAGTCCCATGCCAGACTAAAAGGAATGAGGAAGGCAGGGAGAAACTGGAGGTTTGGAGGGGGAGCAAAGTGATAACACTGAACTAATGATCCTAGATAAAAATATCAAGTTCTAGGACTCAAAGTAGCTTTTTTTTTTTTTTTTCTCTCTTTCTTTCCTATGATGACTTAGGCAGCTATGTGGAAGATTATTCACCTTAATTACAAGAGTGAGAAAAGTTCTCAAACAATTTACAGCTTTATAAAGGAGTTTCTGAGCTATTCTTCTTATGTAATTCCTGTTTTACCTATACCCTACCTTACAACAGTTCTCAGCTGACAAAAACACTTACTAAAATTATGACACAATGCTAAATGCACCTCAAATGAGTCGTGTTTAACGCACAGTTCATAATTTTGTCCAGATGCCAAATGGATTCTGCAATGTATCATCAGTGTCTCTCTATATGAAGTATTAATAGATCCTACCTTTTTATTTTATCTTCATAGGATCAGGAGTAACTATCAAAAAGGACTTTATTGATATGAGACCAAAATTATGGAAACTATACTACAGAATCAATCACAGGACAAAGCCATGTGGTAGGACATACTCTGTTACAGCACTCCCACATAACTTTACACAAAATTGCTTATCAAGTTCTCATAAACTACACATTAATCAGAAACTAGTAAGTCTTCTCTACAATCAAAATAGTAAATATTCTCTACAAATTTATATTTCATTCCAAAAGCAACAGTAACAAAACTATCTGAATTGATAGAGCTAGTAGTAGATGACCTGATTTTTACATTTGTAGTTATATACTATGACCATGTTTACCAGCATATTTTGATGGAATCACTTTAGTTTGTGCAGTTAAAAAGTTGTTCAGATCAATATGTACCAAGACACTAGAGATGATGCTAAGTGATTTCACTGTCACCAGCGTCAGACAAGATCTTTCTTTTAACAACGTGACCTATTTAGGAAATTTACACTAAAGTTTATAAGTTCCAGTTAAAAGACCACAAAGACAACCATCTAACTTATACCAGAGTATTCATTCCAAAATAACTTTATAACAAGTAGATGCACTATAAAAATTGCTTCACCTGTTAAACTGTTATCTATTTAGTCTTCACCAATTACTATTCTCTACTACCAAACATTCTACTAAAAAAAAAAAAAAAAAAAATCACCCAAGTCCTCAAGAAATCTCAAAGAGAAAACCTGATACAATTTTAATGCTAAATTCAGAACAATACATACTAGCTGGTCTCTAGAATACATGTACGCAGTTTTGGGTATTCTCAGCAATTCACAAGATCAGTGACTTTGATCATGTAAATCCCTTTTTGGGAACTAATGGACAACATGCAGAAAGGAACTTTTATGGCTCATTCTGCCTTACTGTCATCCTACAGTCACTTCTGCCTAAACTCTGCTCTACTAAATGACCAAACCCACCTATGAGGAGCCTTGCTAATGAAAGAGGGTGCTTTCTGAACAATAGGCAAATTCCTCTGCATTCAGAAGGCAGGGCTCCCATTAGAACCCAAAATCAGAGAGGCCAGTTTTACCTCTGTTTTTTAATTGATTGTCCCAGCCCTCCTTGGTGACACAGTGAGACAGTGTTTGTGAAATGATTAAAAAGAACGTGATCTGATCAAGAGGACAGAATAATGGGAAAGGAATGCTAGGTTAGCCACTCAGCAAAGTGCTGGGAAAGAAGACAGACCACTGTGCCCTTTTGCCTATTGTTTTTATTCTCATCCGCTCTTTGCCATGTCGTGATACTTGGAGTCTTTATTTCATTTTGAACGGGTTAAAAGTTGGTCACGTAAAAGGGAATTCGGTAACAAGTCACAAATCCTAAAAATGTATATATATATATATATGTATATATGAAATAAATAAAAATCCTTGAATTATATCAAGTTTCCAAAAGGTCATCACTGTCTCTGCTGTGGCCTTTTCCCCAATCCAAATCCTCTATCAATATGTCATAGTGAGTTAGCCAAAGACAAAAGAGAGGCGCAGTGTGAAAACGGCACATATATCTAATGCTGACAAAGCAATGAATAGACCTTCACAAGTATAATTATACTTGTTTATTTGTTGCCACGTTCAGAGAGCTGATGAAAAAAATCCATCAAAGTGGTATTATGCAGACACCAAGAGCTTCTTTTCTTCGCTCGCTAAAGCCACATTGAAGCTTAAATTCCTTATTGTTAAATTCAGAAGAAAGAAAAAAAAAAAAGATTTTTGGCTGGATTTTTTTCTTTTTTGCATCATTTGCTGACAGATCTTTTGTGTCTTGGGCTGTATTAGCTCACACTGCTACCTCATTTTTACCCATGTTGGAATTCATAATTACAAACTACTGTACAGAAGCTTTTAGAAGGGTGTGGTGTGCTGACCAAGATGAGAGAGTAGTGAAATTGGCCTTTTCTCACAGTCTGGCTTTTGATATATCAAAAATACAGGTAAAGTACCTGTGTAGAAGCATCAGTTACATCAGAATGCATCTTTGATCTCAGTCTTTTAAGTCAGTTGCTGGTGCTTTTCTTTACTCAGCTTTCTCTGCAATTTGCTTATTTTTGGATCTGTTTAGTATTTCATAAAAGACTGCATAACTTCTTTCCCATTTCAGTATTAAAACATTAGCAAGAAGGGAGGCAAATGCAAGGATGTCAAAGGATTGAAAATACTAAATAAAAAGATTTCAAACCCAACTCTTAAGGGGCCATTATGTTCCAATAGACACTAAATCACATAACTTAACAAAAGCACATTTTTAGAGGTGGGGGAGGGGCAAATAAGCTTTTTTTGTTATTGTTTTTTCTTGCAGGATAGAAATATATCAAAGTAAAAGCAATCTGCATAGTTAATGTTTGTGAGCTTTACAATTTAAAACAGAAAAGCTGTAATTTTTCTTTGCTGGCAATCTGGAAACACTCTGGAGTTAATTACAGCTGATTCGGAGTGAACCACACAAACAAAGACCAGTCTATGTCCAGACAATTATACTGCATTAACCAGCTTAGAGCTTCCTGCTGATGTTTCAGGGCTCTTCTGTTACACACTTCTACCTTCCCAGCACGAGAGAAAATGCTTCTGCAAGAAGGAATTAATGAACAGAACTGCAAAAGAATGTGTGACGACCTCTCCTGACACGGCAAAAACTTTCCACCCATGTCACGACAAAGGGGAGAAGGTAATTAAGTTTGAATAGAAGGATGTAACCAAATATAGTAAGCACCTAAGCCAGGCAGAGTTTTAAAGAGGGAAAGTTGACAAAGACAAACATGAGTGTGTAAGTCAACGAAGTCCCCGTTTTCCTCTTTCTTCTCATTAAAACCTAAATCAGCTATTCAACACAGATTTATTTCCTTCTCATAAACAGGACGCTTAGAATTGATATTTCTGTTTCTTGTTTTTTCTTTTTCTTCCTATGTTCCCCATCTCATCTTCCCACATTCTCTCTCTCATCTCTAAACCTCTGTGGACTTTATATGACAATCACAAATCATTAAACACATGTGTTGGAGAACTGAAGAGGAAAAGTACCCCTTGCCAATGGTTCTGATAGTTCTTAATTTGATTAGTTGTGGGAAATAGGAATTTTCCTCAGTTTTCTTCGTGACTTTAATCAAACTCCAGCTACTTTCCTTAGAGAGAAATCAATAATCTCTCCTTAACCAAATTACACCATTATATGACTCATTTTATTTGTTTGCTTCAGGAAAATTTCATAATCAGTGAGCAAGATGGACCTAATACTTTAGCTGTCCTCTGTAAACAAACTTTGGTCCTTTTAACCAATCTAGTTGATTTCTAATTTTCTTATTCATTCTAATTGAAAATGAATAGTTAGCATTGGTGTGAGACAAGGACATGAACTGTAATTACGTTCAGTGCCTCTTTCTGATTCTTCTTTGATACTGTTTTGCTAGTATTCCAGCTGACATTGGGGCTTTGTAGTGATTGCTTCATTAAAGAGTAAGGATGTCCTAATCAGCTAAAGCATTACTAGAAAGCTGTTGTTTGCCAATACTGTGAGAATATACTGACTTTTTTTTTTGCTTTCTTTACAGTAGAGAAAGATACCTCTGAATGCCATCACCCAACCATATACTTAAGTATTAATCATCTTCCCTTTGTCTCATCTATGGAAAGTTGGATTAGAGTTAAATGACTCTATGAGCCTTTTAATTTTTCTTCCCTAAATAAATATTAATCTACAAATCAATCAATGACTTTTATATTAAAACACGTATAAATATACTCTCTGGAAATACTAAAAGGTTATGTAAATTATAATCAGTTTTACAAAACATCTCAATAATAGACAGAATCATTTTCCCCTCTCAAGTCTCTGTTCCTCAATCCCAACTATAATTGAAATTTCAAGTAAATAAAACTTTGAAATGGAAAGTTTAAACATGGAACCGTTTAGTTTTCCTTGGGAAAACATGTACTGGATCAATTAGTTTTAGAAATTTATAAATAATATTTGCCATGTTTTGTATATGTTTATATTTCTAGTCTTTAAAATGTAATGGACTAATCTCTCTGGCATACACCCAGTTTAAGTATTTAATTGATGATGCTTTTACATTGTCGCATAGGGACATTTAAAAATTTTATCTTAATTGGTTTCATTAACGTAATTATAACTATAGAATATCTGACTTCAGATTTACCAGACTAGTGAAAGCAATTCCACAATACATTTTTCTCATATACAACGTGAAGACAATATATCCTTATATATACATGCATTTTTTTTCTGTTTTGTCTATTAAGATACAAAATTCATTATTAAATACTGACAACTAAATATTTAAAGGAGAAAACAACTGCTTAGTTATTTGCATTTCATGATTCCCATCAATATGATCTCATAACCAACATAACAGCAGTGTAGTAGTGTAAGCACAATCTTTTTTTGAAAAATGTCATTCCTTGCAGGCTAAACCTACCATAATTATCTTCATAAAATTAATCACAAGTCAGGTATTCCAGCAAACATTCCTATTCCCTGAGCAGTGGTTTCAATGATTTCACATGATTTCAAAATAGTTTTAATGAAGAAAGTTATATGTGTAATTTCTTAAATCACTACCAGTGCCTCTTACTATCCAAGACTCTTAATCTATCAAATACAGTCTCTTTTTATATCCCATGTAGATATTTTAAATCATGTTATATTAAAAACCACATTAGGGCTAACATAATAGAGAACCTAAGTGGAATGCCAGGTTTCTTCTGGATGAAATATTGGCAAATTTATGTTTGATCACTCAGATTGGTTGGTTATTTTATTTCTATTATGAAGAGCCTTTTGTTTGCTTTCTGTGTATGTGTGTGGGGTGTTTTTCTTCTTTTTTGGCCTGAAAGTTAATTTGACTGCTGTCCATAAGTGAAGTGAGCAATTCAGTAATTAACTTTTGTGTTTTAAATGTATGAACTTTAATTAGATTTCATTATAAACAAACAAACGTCAGCCATAATTATAAGCTCCTTGGTTTACCCACATATTATCCCTTTTCAAACAAACTTGATGTCAGACAAATTAAAATCAAGCAGCCAGCAATTTTGAGTTGAATTTTACATGATCTGCTGGTAACCTGATTACTTTAACTTCAATATCATTACAGGAAAAGTATTTCAGGAAAAATAATGACAAGAATTCCAACAGGAGACAAGCTTAATTGTATTGATTCAAAAGATGCATGTTCATAGAAACCATGTTGAAGGAATAATGTTATCTCAAATCTACAGTTTCTATTAAGATGAAATTGTCCAGCATGAAAGAAGCAATTAAGATTAGTGTCTGCAGAACTAGAGATACTAAACTAACTAAATAATTATATGGGCCCAATTATCTTATACTTTTAGTAGCAAAATATCAGTATGGACCAACTACAAGGCATGAGGTTTGCAGGTTTATTTACTGACTGGTGTATCTATTAGGACCAAGAACAAGTGGAGCTGTCAGGACATAATGAAGGTAAATGATTAGTTAGCACCAAGCCTGAACTCTTCTCCAATGCAATAAGAGTTAATTAAAGTTTACCACCAAACATCAACCAAAGCAGGATGTTGATCAGGTTTCAGCATTAAGTGCAAACAGACAATAGTTGGCAGCAATTAGTGCAGCTATCAAATGACATGCAATGATAATTATACATTTAAAACTGCTAAAGAGCTGGGGGAAAAAAAATAATCAGCCTCTTTGACGACAAATACTCAAAGGGCAGGAAACAGGTATCAGATTATTTCACTTTAACACTGTAAATCAATAGAATTAAACAAGAAAGGGTTGTATGGGTACATTATCTGAAAGAGAACAGTTCACTGGATCCAAAATGAAATAAATCTGCTAGTACTGGCCTATCAAAGATAAGAACTTCTGTAGCTAGAGAAAATCAGTTACTTTTCAATTAAAGTTTCAGAGTGAAGTCTGTGTAAAGAAAGTTTAGCCTCTAGGTTTTCTTTCTACCCTACAATACAACAAGTATTTCACCATAATTACTGTTATTTAAATTATTAACTTTCGCTCTTAAGGTACTGTCAAAACTATTTTATGCATGAATATTATCTTTAAATGTTAGGGTCAAAATTATTTAAATACAGCTAAATTTAAAACAAAAGCCAAGAGGGAGGGAGGCCCAAGCAGGAGGGGATGGAGATATATATATATGTATATATATGTATGTATGTATAATTATGACTGATTCACATTAATTTACAACAGAGATCACCACAACATTGTAAAGCAATTACCTGCCAATTTAAAAAAAAAAAAAAAAAAGAAAAAGTCATATATACATATTTAGTGAACATTATGGCAGATCTTCCCTTGATGCCATTCAAATCTACCACTTCACTCTTACTGGATTCAGTGAGACTGCATACAACACATGCCTAAAAATACTTTTAATAAACCACCTCATTCTTTACCGTAGTTTCTGGCCTGCAGCCTAGAGCATGTCTCCAGAATTATGCCCATCCTCATGACCCCCACCTCTCCATTTTCCCAACTAATTCTGTTATGCTAAGGATTTGTACACAGTGTTGGCTAATCCCAGTATTTCCCTGGAGCTAAATCTAAGCCATGGCCAACTCCCAGCACAAAAATGTCTTTCTCCCAAAGCCCTTTCGCCCCCTTCAGCACTCATACACTCATTGGTCCTGACATTTTCACTTCAGCCATGACAAATGAGCTGATGACTCTGATGTGATTGCACGGGAGGAAGGCTTTATCTAAAGATATATCATTAACTCTCATCACCATCTCCTAATATGGCTCTTCTAGGTTAATGTGTTGTGAAAATTTGAGGAAATTTTTGTGTAAATATATGTACTTCAAGGAGTAGAGACCAACTTCATCAAAAGGAGGAAAAGAGAAGCCAAAGTGGACAGGATCAGGGAAGGGGGGGAGGGGGGGAAAGACTAGCATGTTGCTCTGAGGATTTAAGTAACCCAACTCAACCTCTGCCCTAGCAAACTAGCCAGTGGACTGTCTCTTAAAGGCCCCTTCCCCTCCCATGGGCAGCTGGAGCATGATCTGTGAAGTGGCACAAAAAATAAATAAATAAATGAAGCTTCTCAGATAAAAACGGCTAATCAATCCACAAGCCCATTTCTTTGTTTCTATCCCCGTGTAGGGTGGATTTTACTCTCGAACCCTTAATTCCCTACGTTATCAAATCTCTCTAAATTCATTTTAATGGAGAAAGGGATTGTCAAAACCCATTTCCCTCCGAGGTCATTGTCTTCTTCAATTAGAAAGAAGCAATCTTTTTCTGACCATTATTCAATGTGAAACTCTTCAAGCTTTAAAAAGCGGGGCAAAGGAAGCTTTTCCATTGAGCGTGAATGCCACAACCTTTAGGTTAAGTTAGAACCCAAGTTCCAGTTACACAAGTCTTGTTATGTATACTATGGCGTTTACAGAGTCGATGCTTGTTATAACCTCTTCTCTCAATTCAGCGGAAGACACACAGCCAATCAGAGTCGACTACGGTATAACAGACCTTGGGAAAGGAGGTCAGGCTTTGAGGTAAAGTGCTATTCACTATTGGACCATGCAAGGAGCTCTTTATTCCAGTGCTTATTGGCATCAGTCCCCCTTACTAGAGCAAGAACAAAGCCAAGTGCTCGTGTGAGGTTTATGAATAAATCAGAGGTGAGCCACTTTAAGTGCTGCCCATGATTTCCTTGTTGACAGTGAGCACTTAAATAGGCTTCTAGGACCAGCAACTTCTGGCAAACCACAACGATTCCTAATCTGCACCCTGCCTCATTTCAAGAATGAAATGGCCCACCCTATTTTTCCTGCAAGTTGTCACCTTTCAGGCAATTCTTGTCCTATCTCAAGCGGTTAAGCTTTCCAATCCCAGGGCAGTCAGCTGGCCCTGTGGTCATCATAGAAACTGGACCAACTGAAAATCTTCCCTTGCTTGGAAGAATTCCACAAATGAAAATATCTCCAGCATCACAAAAGTTATTCCCAATATTATAGACTCTCTGGATATGGGAGGACTTGAGCCAACAGAGGTAAAAAATGTTCAACGATTTGTGAAAGGGAATGCATACACAATCACACAGACATTGGATTCTCATTGGCTGTGCCCTGTAGTTGTGTGATGGTTCCCAGAAACTTCTCTGAGCTACAGTTTCATTATGGGTTAAACAAGGGGATTGTGCTGTATGCCTTCTGACTGCAACAATCTATGGTTCTAATATAAAAACCCGTTTAGATTATGCTGAAAGATAGTTTTCCCTATGGAATTTTCCAAGACAGACCCAGATGTTTTTAAGGTTGCATTTTTCTCCCCAACAACTAGATTTCAAGAGGAGAGGCAGATTCCAGTAGTATAGTAAACTGAAGTATTCTATTTATGTTTGTAATTAACACTCATCTATTTTTTTCATATATTATTGAAGATATTTACCAAGAATTTGCCAATAGTGTCCATTACTGTGAATACAGTGACTATACAGATATGGGTGCTGCCCTCATGAAGGCTGAAATTTGTTTGAGAAGAAGCTTAAACAAGTACATTCTGAAAAATGCTAAGATGCTAATTATTTTCTTCCAATGAAATATATCCTTACTTTATCAGTATTCAATCAATGCTTAGCCTTAAATAAATGGGCTTCAAATGAACTGCCAAGTCCAGGGCCACTTATAAATAAGCAGAACACAGGCAAGGCACACACTTTTATTTTTTAAGAAAAGCTTGAGCAAAGATTGTTAACTAACTATTTATAAATGTCAAGCAAATTTCAAACTCAAATCTGGAAAATTGTTATCTAAAATACACTTATATTTCCCATAAAAATATAAACAATAATTTAAGTGTGTATCTTAAATGTATCACAGTGGGAAATTATTATGAATTTAAAAATCAAAAAGAAAAATAATAAGAGAAATATATTTTGGTTGAGGGTGAAAAATTGTCTTTATAAATTTATTAAACCTTATCATGAGTCTTATTTGAACATGGGTAGTCCTCCTCTGAGTAATTCAGTCCTATGGAAAGATAAAGGACTGTGATCTTCACGAGATAAGCCAAGAGAAGACTCATAACTTCGCTATAAAATCCCTACAAGAAAATTTAAGGGTTCAATAATATCCCTGGGTTATTAACAACTGGATCTTTTCTCTAGGTCGGTATAAATTTTGGTCAGCATGGTGCCAGGTAAACAGCATTTATTCTTCTTTCATGGCACATTAAAATATCATAACATCAAGCATATAGAAAGGGATTCTATGACACCTAATGTAGCTTTGGAAAAGCCTTTAATTCAAAGACTTACAAACAGGAAGGGTCAACTTCAACTCTGAAATAAGCTTTGTAGTCTCTTCTATTATTGAATATAATGGACAGTCTGGAATCTTGAGTTCCTGTAGATAGACTAAGGTTTGAATTATTTAAATACTATTTCTATTCTAATTTGCTTCTTATAAAAAGACCCCAGAAATGCACTGAAAACATCTAGAAGCCCCTCATAACCAAAGCAACTTGTGACAAAGGAGGAGCAGATAATAAGGTGGAGAAATAGCCACCTAGATATCATCAAGGTATCCACCAATGAGAAAACATAAGGAGACTACCCTTTGGCCCTACCCCTTAGGCATCCTCCTTGCTTAATTTCTATCTCCCTCCCTGTGGGGACACATGTATACCTATGGCTGATTCATGTTTATGTATGGTAAAAGCCATCACAATATTATAATTATCTTCCAATTAAAATAAATAAATAAAAATTTTTTAAACTAAAAAAAAAAATAGAGGCGGCATCTCTACTCAAAAGGTCTATGTAGATTTGCTGCATCAAATGCCCTTCAGGAGAGCATATAGTAAAACCAACTATTGAAAATAATGAAAAGGGAAATATAAGGTATCAGCCCTGTATACATTCACTTCCTTTTATGTTCACAACACATTAGTTTTAGGTAAGCTCTCCAGCAACTCTGAAATACAAACGAGGTATCTGAGGCTCAAAGAGATTAAATAACTTAGATAAGGTCATCTATAACAAGAATTTAACCCAAGGGTCTTATAGATCTAAAAAGACCTCTATTGGTCACAGAGTTGTCAAAAAATGGAGTAGATTTTAAAATACCTAAGATTTAAGTTAAAATAAACAGTCTCATTTAAAAAGAAAAAAAGGAATCCAAAGTAAACAGTCAAAAGAATGTCTGGTTTTAAACTAAGTGTCATTTTTTTCTGTACACTATGCTGCCTCTAAAACATCACAGCATTGTCTTCATTTACTTTCCCTCCACAAAAGAGAAACCTCTTTCTTCTTCACACCATGTTCATAGTTATTAAGAATACACTTTAAGTCACTGAGATCATCAGTATTTTTATGAATCATAGACTCATCTTGCCCATTCAAAGTACCTAGGCTAACCTCCTACGTCATGCAAAAATATGCTTCCAGTCACACTGGTTAGAGGCCCTCCAGATTCTACTGGTCTCCTTTTCAGTAAGTGAGAATTCAGTCTCTCAGAGGAGACAGCATCACTGTTGGATTACCATGGCCCATTTTCCTTTTCTTTTCTTCCCCATTTTCACCAGCTTTGCCTTCATTCACAGAACAAACCCCTTTTTAAGTAACCTATATAGTTGAGTGACCATTAGTCCTAGCGGCGGACTGCTGAGTTCTCCTGACATGTTCCTGCCTTGTCGGCTGACTCAACAATTACTTCTCCAGAGTTTAACATTTCATATTTTAAAATGAGCTTATTGAACTGAAGAATTCTAAGGCAGTTCCCAGGAATTAGCCCTTTGATAGTTTCCAGTTGTCTTATACCCTACCTGCTCTTTTCTGTTGCGATCCTCTTGGCCAGTTCTTAGAAAATGAAAGAAATTTAGTCTACAGAGGGAAATGCTCAGGCTATGCCTATAAATAAATCTAAAGAGGGAAAGAGAGACATTAACATGGAAAAGGGGCATAGACATGTGTGTGTGTGTGTGTGTGTGTGTGGGCGTGCGTGCATGTGATGTCTATACTCCTAGTTTGTCAACCAAAAAGGATGACTTACTCTCAGTTCATTTCTGGGCCCAGGAAATTTTACGTATGAATTGCTTTATTCCTAAATGTATGGGAGAAAAGTACTATGAACTATACTGTAGAAAATCTACATTAATAAAGCCTTTCAGGTTTAATGAAGGTACTTTGGGAAACGATTGGGCCTCTTCAATTTATCCTTCCAATCAGGCAAATTTTATGATTCTTTATGGGCTTCCTTCTTAGAAAGTTTTGTTTTGTTATTAACAATACAACCAGGTGGCATACACCAGCTAATATGTTTTTGCATTTTAACATTGTTGAAGCTATGGATTTCCTTTCTTCTTTACAGTGAAGGAAAAGAATTTTATGGACAGTTATAAAATGCATATTTTAACCCAAAAGTCAATTTTCTCTGGTTAAAATGATTTAGATCTGAGTGAATGCTTGCAGAATGCTTTCTGTTTTTACAGCTAGGACACAATGGAAGCTATAAACTTCATTCTAGAGGTGCGTGCTATAATGCATACTATTCAGAAATTATCAACTGTGCACTGTCGCCTCCCCAGGACAAGCAAACATTAGAACTGATCAATCATCTAAATATATGATGAGAGTGTGTGAACCCCTGGCCTGAATGACTAAAACACCTACTCAGGGCGTTATGACATATTAACTAAGTCAAGCTGCCCAGATTCTTAAATTATATTTGTTTATTTTCTCAATCTCTAGAATGTTCAAGTATCTAATTATATCAGAGATAAGCAGCTTGCCAAATACGACTTTAGTATCAGAGCCATTTTTAAGTTGTGTGCATACGTTCAAAAGTGCCTCCAAATGGCAAATATTTTATTTCACTTACAAGCCTTGAAAAGTGTAAGGAGAAGTGGGGAGCAGCCATTCCTGAACTGAAGATTGTATGTCAAACATGAAACCATATCAAACTTTCAAGGCAACTTGTGAACCTCTGAAACTAGGGAATTAACAGAACATCAAATCCCCCAAGATCACAAGGGGAACAATCCGTATGCAAGAAAATAATGCCATTGAGCCCTCATTAAAAGACCATTTTGTCCTTAGCCATCAAAGACTGTGAGTGCACTAAGATCCTGGTTATATCATCAGGATAACTAAAACAAGTGCCAAGAGAAATTGTGCACTTTTAGTTCTCACATGTGTCCATCTGTTCACATATAAACATATATTCTGCTTTCTGGCTGATTCCTAAAAATCTTGATATCAGAATACCCTGGGTTTTTGCCCATTTCCTAAGAATGCAGACATCACATAAGCTACTATTAACCCATGTGTGATCCACTTCATGGTGACTGGAAAGCTGCCAGTTACAACACATGGTGCTTGGTTAACAATGTCTTAAAATATAAATGAATTTATTTTTTAAATTAACACATTTTTCTTATGGAAATACCTTAATAAGCCCTGCTGCATGTAAAAGAATAGCCTCCATGTGGATTTTTTTGTTCTTTTAAGACTTTTTGCAAGCATATCCATAAACTTAACCATAAAAGTTTCTGAAACAATCCAGAATTTCTTGACAAATTTTTTAAAGGGGTCTAGTAAAGAATTTTGGTGACTTTATATAACAGAGATCAAACACTTTTCCCTTACAATGTTCTGTACTCAAGAGGCAACTCTTATACTTTAATTTACGTGAAAACACTTCTGATTTCCCAAGTTTCCATGTAACCATCTTAATAGTACCTCAGCAACTGAACCATTAAGGTGATGAGGCAAATAGAAGTTCTACAATCTAGTAACAAAACAAGTTAGCTTAATATCTGGCTGAATCTTTTCAATCCTGCTCTGGGGCAGCCTTCAGTAGGTCATTTGTGGTGACCCCCAAACCGAAGGAGTTTGTTTATAATGTATACATATAAATAATTATTCACACTGCAGTTGATTTACATATGTACAAAAGAGCCAATTCCCACCTTTGAAAGTGTCTTAACACTTACGGTATTTTAACTGCCCTAATTATGGTTGAAGAAACATCATTAAGAGCCCTGATCACGTTGTCAACTGATAACCAGTTACAGCCCTAACTAGTAACAAGGGAAAACCCTACTGCAAATATTTCCAAGAGTACTTAAACACATTAGAAAAGACTTACCTCAAAATGAAATACATGATACACCTACAAAGCAACATGAAGATGAATTAAATTCTAAGACAATAACTCTGTATCCTCTTCTACCAGCCCATCCCAGCCCCCAAAGCTGACAGGCCACTTAAAACACAACATTGCCAAAAAATCAGAACACACAACTCTTTCCCAAGTGAAGTGTTCTACCAGCTGAAACAACTATTTACAGCAGATAGGTGGAGGGAAGGGCCAGAAGTAACTAAATGAGATATACACACCATACTGTTGGCCTCTTCTGAAATACCTTTTTGCCAGCAAAGTGCTGGGAATTCTTGATACTCGATAGTCAATATTTGGCTAGCCTAATATGTTTCCAGAAACTCTTCTATATACAAACCTCTGTTTATCATTCTCTAGCCCACTATTGTCATATATATTACTTCCCAGTGATGATAAAAACTCAGGGCATCTTATAAAGTTGCTGAAATCTGAGCCCCTGCTTGTTTTTTCTAGTCTTAGACAAACATAACTTTAGAGTGAGCAGAGCATAGGCATAAAGAAAGAGGAGCTTGCATTTTCATCTTCTTTTCATCTCAGTCATTCAGTCAGCCATTCAGAACCCTATTCAACAGAGCTTTTCATTATGCAAAAAAATGCTAATCCTTTTCCGATGCTTTCACACTTGTATAAACCCCCATTCCTTCAACTGAAAAGCAATTATATCAGTTTACCTTTCTGTCAAAAACAGGATTAATATTCCAATAACAGAATTTCCTTTCTTTTCCTATCTTTTTGCTTTAGGAAACTAGAGATTATTAGTAGAGGCATTCTTAGAGTAAGAATACATTATTTTAAATATGATTATGTGAACCAATGAGTGGGAAAAGGGGAAGAATCACAAGAAGAAAAAGTCCTTCAGTTACTGCAGAAACTCTTTTCTGTGACAGAACTGACCTTCCCATTGCAGATGCCCAAAGACACGGAGACTCACTCTGGTCTATTAATCAGAAACAAATTATGAAAGAATGTAGCTGGACTGGTTGACACTAGCCTGTCTTGGGAGACTCAGTCACAGCCTAGTAACAATGTCCTCTTCATGGGTAATGAACAGCCATGACAAATGGGGCAGAGAAACTATTTATTTGCATATGCAAATTCTCACACAAGGGAAACATGTACAAACAAGTGTCATTGTAAGGTGGATTAGGCAAACAACGCTTTCTTTTTAGGACATTCTGCAGCCCAGAACATTAGTCAGCACAATTAAACCAGTCTCCATGGAGACTAATGAAATTTCACCATGGTATGAGTTAAATTAGATAGCTAGTTATGTGTTTCCACAATCCAACTTGAAATCCATTATTGTTTCAGAACAATACAGCAATTGTGCCTAGCTGATCTTTGCCAGCTCAACAAGCTTCTAAGTTGACAATTTGCATATGTTAATATAATTAAGCACTAATTACATGAAACTTGTACATATTCACATGCACTTTCCCTGGGCGATTTTCAGTTTGAACCTTGGCCAAGTCTTTAACCCTTAGAAAGGTTTTAGAGGGGGGGAAAAAAAAACACACAACTCTGCCTATGGGTACAGGCCCTAGGCAGACATAGAAAGGCTCCTCATTTATAAACACAAAGCTTAACCTGGCTTCTCATATTTCTAGGGACAATGACAGAAAATATTTTGTGAGTGTGCTAGGGACCAGGGATAAGGGAACAGTGATTGAAGGGTTGGGGGTGAGGAGAGTGGATTCATCTTTAAAGACTCATAACTAGTATCTACTCATAGGTAAGTAATAACACTCATTTCAAGAAAAATGTGAAGGAAGCATTTGCTGTCACTGACATTGTTGAACACTGGGGAGATGAAAATGATTTGACAACAGCAAAAATAGCAAGTAGAAAAGGAAAAAGGAGCCAGCAGCACCTAATGAGCTTTACATAAATATATGCAGAGGCAATTAAGCAATGTTAATTACTATGACAGCAGTTAATTGAATATAATTAGATATTTTAAGCCACTGAATAAAGCATAGTTAAGATTAATTTTATTGAGATTAATTGTAAATAAGGATAGATTAACTCTGTGTTTTGACAGGCATAAAAAGTAGTTCTGCAAATGAAGCAGGAGCGTGGCCACCAGTCCAAAAATCATATATTATTTTAATGTCACACCTCAGAATCATCTCCTCGATAAACATGACTTTTCAAACCCAAACAGACAGGAATCTTGAAGAAAAACAAACAGCTTGCAGAGATTAAAGAGCCTTTTGTCCTTTTTCATGTGCATTTCTTTTAACAGACTAAATTAAGCGAGTCTGGTGTACGTGTTTTAGGAAGGAACATTTCACACTGAATGGAAAAAATGTTCTATCACATATGAAATTCTTGCAGCTGTGCGGAACTTGGTCCAGATGGTTTTAGACTATAAAACACCACCAAATGATAGACAGTAGGCCTTCCCAAGATTATGTGATAAAGTCACAATCTTTTATTCTGACCTCCCAAATTTCTGCTTTGTATTATTTCTCATCAAATCACATATTTTCTTTTACAGTAGTGCTTCTCCAAGAGGGTTAAAAGAAACATCAAGCCTACTAAGTGTTAGGAACTAATATTAAGTGAATGGAAGAAGGCCTCTTTCAACAGATAGCAGCTAAATCTCTCAGTCCCAAAATGCAATGATAGCCACGACAACGATGCAGATGACAATACTTGGTTACTCTCACAACAATGGTTTCTAGAAATATTTCTTAGGGGAAAATTGCTAGATGAAAATCCCTCCCAAAGACCTTTACAACCAAGCTAATCCATGTACACTCTTTAAGAAAATTAACACAGTCTTCAAGAATGCTGAACAAGTCACTAATAAGAAAGGAACTTCAACTGATTTTGAAATTAATCAATAGGTGATTAACATAATATTTTTAAAGCAGCAGAATGTATGTGTGCATATACACATAGAGTACATAAACATATATATTATATTTCCAATACTTCTTAGCTCTTAATCAAACAAGGACTTTAGGCTATGGAGCCTGCCTCTACATTGCCTAGCAACTTATTTAGGATGCCCTTAGTCTTTATAACAAAATTCCTAAAATGGTCTAGTGAAACAAGACTACGACGACAAGCCATTCTGCAGTGAAAGATTTTAAATCATCCAGCCTCTTCTAATAGACTTGAGACTTATTGAGGTAGAAACCATAAAAAATGAAGAAGGGAAATTTAATCCCTGAAATATTGATTTGCACATTAATATCATATAGGCAGAGGGCAATTTGGCTTCGTGGAAATGACACATTGTCGACCCTTGGTGAAGTCAGAGCCAATCTAACTGCTGAACATGTCTGAATCTCAAGAGTTATTAAGGGCTTCCCTTCTTGCCTTTATGACTTTTCTTCAGCCTACCAATGCAATCTTAAATGTATTATCTTTAAGAAATAATTGTAAAACCTCAGGGGTTTTCCAGTTAATGGAAGGGAGGCCAAACCACATCAGATTCTGAAATGCAACATTAAACCCTTGCAATCAACAAAACCACCTCAATTCTCATCCATCCAGTGCAGGATCTAATATTGTTATTAGAGATAATCAAATTTCATTGTGTAAATTTAGGCTCATGGTCAGAATGGAAGCAGTAAATTCTGCAATATTAAACAGCGATTTTCTCAGCCTCCTTTATGTTTTCCTTTGCTGGTGCAGCATCTTTTAAAATAATCCAACTAGCTCAAAATTAATGAGCAGATCTGGACTCATCTGCTAAAAACTGCAAAACATTACAATAAGGCTGAACATGTTTCCTTCATTTTTAACTTTAAGTGGCAACTTTCACTTCCTAGACTGAGAGTCCACTCTCCCTGCTTACTCTACAATTGGTGCTATTGCTTTGACTTACACAGCTGGTTTACCTGACCTTTCTTTGTTCCTTAGGTACATTTCACTTTTCAGATTTATGGTATTTCCCCCATATTTCATTGACTCTATCTTCATTGCCATAAAAATGAAAACACTTAAATATGAGTTTACTTTTTAAATCCAAAAGCAACCAGCTACTGAATAAATACACAGTGATACTCTCTTCCCAGTTTATGCCATAAATATTAGAATCTTTTTTTTTTTAAAAAAACTAACTTGTATAAACCTTATGATCCCCACACTGAAGCCAGGTGCAAGAGGTTAAAACAGCTGGCTAGCCATCTTTTATTTTTGTGTGCCTTCCTGCTGATTGAAACCGCAAACGTTGAAAACTATCAAATATTCCCTTAAGGATTTTTTTTTTTTTTAAGAAGAGGAAGGAGAAAAGAAAACCTTCCTTTTCTTTAACATGCTCCTCTGTAGAGAAGAAAAATTCTAAAACACAATCAGTCACAGAGATAGTGAAATAATCCCAATCTCTCCCTTCTGTTGTATTTAAAGCATCCTTTCCAACAACTTCTAGACCCAATTGTTCGTATTATTCAGTTAGAAAAGAGAAAAGAGGTGGGGGGGGGGGGAGAAAGAAAGAGAGAAAGTCTGAGCTTGCTCTGTCAGTTTTGCCAGTAAATATAAAGTAAAACAAGTGTTGATGGCACCGAGAGTGTTACATACCCGGGCTGTGTTTTTGCATTGCTCTCAATGGAAGCGATCGATGCCCGTGTCACTGTCGCGTCCCAATCGCAGCCAAGTCTCAGCCTTAATCTAAGCAACACCCGAAAAGGCAGCGGCAGCCGCAGCCTCTCCCTGACTCTTCCATCCATCCACCCAACTAAAAATATAATACTACATATGAGCTTTAACCACTCCACGTTTATAGGGATCAAGCCACTGAAAATCCAGGAGAACACAATAAAAAAAAAAAAAAAAAAAAGCCCTCCTTCTGTCTCTTGTCTCTCTCTCCTCTCTCTCTTCCTCTCTCCCCTCTCTCTGTCTCTCCTTTTGCCATCTACATGATCCTTGATTAAACATGGAACAGAGTTAATAAAAAAAAAAAGGGGGGGGGGGAGGACTCAAGGAGAGGAAATGCAACTGTCAGAAATCGGGACCGCCAGATTTCCTGGTGAACCTGCCTCTGTCTGAGTCAGTGTCAATCCACCATCTTCCGCCAGTGAACTTGTCTTTGGCTTTTTGTTTGGTTTGGGGGGGCTGTTGTTGTTGTGTGTGTGTGCTTTTTTTGGAAGTGGGGAGGGGAAAGGCGAGGTGGGGGCTGGAGGTGGGGGAGAGTAGGGAGAAAATGTGTGTCTGTAAGTGTGTGTTGTGTGAGTGTGTGTCTGTGTCTGTGTGTGTGCAGGGGTCGGGGTGTGTGTGTGTGTGGGGGGGGATCCGTGTTCGCGATCTGAACCTCTGGTACCTACAAGGAGGGTGTCTCACCGA
Source organism: Capricornis sumatraensis (assembly GCF_032405125.1). Lineage (NCBI taxonomy): Eukaryota > Metazoa > Chordata > Mammalia > Artiodactyla > Bovidae > Capricornis > Capricornis sumatraensis. The sequence goes on along the minus strand of NC_091079.1, from coordinate 58,995,304 downwards.
ACGGTAGCTAAGACCTCACCACAACCGCGCGGGAGCGAGGAGTCTCGGCCAAAGGCGCCCGCCCGAGCCTCCACTCTGGGCCGGACCCCAGCCCGAGCGGCCGAAAGAAGCCCCCCGCCCGGATCGCAGGTAACAAAAGAAATACAAACCAGTGCACCGTCCGCGGGGCAGGGGCGGGAGTGGCAGGGGGAGGGGGACAGGGTGGGGATTCCTCTGGAACTTGGGCATCGGCAGAAAAACTTTATCCAATTCCAGGAGAAATTTTATTATTACTATTTTTCCGATCGAAAAGAGCAGAAAGCCTGGGAGGGAGGGGGGAACGAGATAGAAGTAGAAAGAAGGCGAGACCCGACGCATTCCAGCCCCTCTTCCCTTAGCTGCTCCCGGCCGGAAGGCGCACTTGATGCCCGGAGAGGCGAAGAAGGTGAAGTTCGTTTGTAGACCTGGAACCCCTTTCGGGGGGCGTGAGGGGCGGGGGTACCGGGGAATAAATCAGTTCTCACAACCGGCCACAGCTCTCCCAACCATAAACAGACACACACACACACACACACACACACACACACACACACACACACACACACACACACACACACACACACACACACACACACCCTTTGCCCTTTGCCAAAAGAAAAAAAAAAGAAAACAGATTCTTGACCCCCGGCCTCGGGCAGCTGTCCTCCGGTCTAAGGCACACCCGGCGGCGAAAGCGTCGGGAGAGAGCTGCGGCCGCCTCGCGGGTCCCCGGCCCCGAGGCCCGGCGATCCTGCTTCCTAACGGAACTGCCCGGCGTCCTCCAGCGCCCAGGTCCGCGCCGCCTCGCGCTCAGGCGGCCCGGCGTCTACCTGCAGCCCCGGCACGCGCCCCAGCCTCTCGGAACCCCCCTGCCCTGGGGCGCACTGAGCACCGGGCCTCCGCGCACCGAGCGCCCTTCGCGGAACTTGAGCCAGGGAATGGTGGATGATGAGAGGAGGAGAAAATCGAGGCTGAACGGGAGGGTAGGGGAACAGCGAGAGATGGGCTCCGAGCCCCCACCGACCACCTTCCAAACTTTCGGAGGAGGGGTGCGAAGGAAGGGGGCATCCCGACCCGGGCGCGGGGTTGCGCCCCCCCCCCCCCCCCGCACCCCGCCGGCAGTGTCCGCGCCGCCGCGGAGCTGACAGCTTCCCCGCGCCTCGAGAAAGCCCCGGGCTCGCGGTGGAGACAGAACCCGAAAAGACAGGCAAAAGGAGAGAAAACTGCTCGGCCAAACGTGGATGATCCGCCACTTAATCCAAAAGTTAAATCCCGAAAAACGCATTTCCCCCCCCCAACCCCGCAAGAAAGTGGAAAATCAGATCCTTCAGTGCCCCCTCCCTTCCTCCGCGGAGCAAATCCTGGAGCCAAAAAAAAGGGGGGGGGGAAGAGATAGCAAAGGGGGGCAGAGCGGAAGAGATGGTCGGGCTGAGGGGATGTGAGCGAGAGCGAGCGAGAGCGAGCGAGCCGGGGGCAGAGAGGGAGAGAGGCGGAGAGGGAGAGAGAGGGAGCGAAATATCAAAGATTGTGCAAGATCAGGCTGGAAAGATAATCGATACTCGACCTAAATTTAACACAAACTACTCAATAAAAGTTAAAGAAAAAACTTACTTTCCATTTCCCCTGCAGTTCCTACTCGATCTTCGCCTCTTTTTTGTTTTGCTTTTATTTTACTTACAGCTGATCACATCCAAGTAAAACGAGAGGGTTCATTAAAAAAAAATAAAATAAAAAAATAATCCTCGAACTTTATTGGGTGAAAATCAAAACGCTGGAGCAGAAAGTGGGGGGCATGGAGCGGTCCTCGGGGATCCGGGAGGAGTTAAAGCATGTGCCGACCGCGGTCTCGCTGTTTGGTTGTGAAGGGGTTGGGAAAAGGAGGAAAGGAAATGAAAATCCGATATGTCTTTATTCTGCTAATTATTATCGTTTTAGCCCTGTTTAAAAAAAATGGCTGATTAAGTTGAGTGCGCATGTCTTTGTGTGTCTATTCCCGATATGCACTCTGGGAATGAGAGAGGAGAGCGAGGGAGAGGGAGAGGGAGCGGGGGGAGAGAGAGGTGTAATTAGTGAGGTGATCAACATTCCCCAGACTGCAAATGACGCGCAGCCCGGACTCGGAGCAGCCCCAGAGCCTCGCGGCTTCCGAAGCTCGGAGCGCTGTGGCGGGAGCCCGGGACGCGGCGACCACGGAGAGGGCAGGGACTGGGGACCTCTGGGGCTCGTACCCCACGCGCCCCTGTGCGCGCGACTCCCAAACTTCATTAGACACACACACACTCAGGAAGGAGGGGGAGAAAATAAAACACAAATACCTCCCAAGCCGTGCCCTTTAAACACTCCGAAAAAAATTTTTTTTCTCATTTTAATGAGGCAAAGTAATTATTATCGGACCAGAGATGTGTTTACTAGGGAGCTTTAAGCAGCAATAGGAGAGTGAGGGCACTGGAAAGGTTTTCTCTGCTGAAGTTACTTCTGCTACGTCCAGGAAACCACTTTAATGGCGAAATGCAGGATCCTGAGCAAATATGCAGATATATGTAAATAAAGGGTGCCTGGCTGTGTGCAAACACCGCTCTGCCTTGCCTATTTCAAAAGGCGGGATTGCACCCAGGATCCCGTAGACACTCAATTTAAACACGTTATCTTTCGCTGGCAACATGCAGGAGAGAAAACCCAGGGCATGGAAGATGGAAGGGGTTAGTTTAGTCAAAGTAAACTTTCAAATGAGGATAAGTGCTGGTTGCAAGGGTGTTCGTGAGGGTCTTGATGCTGGCCTTTATGTAATATTTTTGAATATTTTATCAGAATTGCATAAGTTCAATGTAATAGCTTTAAGAAGACTTAGGAAGAAAACCTTTCATCTTGTGAGTCTGTTGAATTATCTTTCTTGAAGCACATTATGATGAATTTTAAAACCCCACTACAGATCTCATTAGAATGAAATATACTTGGTATTTTCTGGTGCAAAATTTAAGGTGGCTGATTCTCATTTGAAAATCTAATTATCTCTTTCCAATATTACAGATGTGAATATGAGTGACACTTTCATTAAAAGATAATTAACTAAAACTAGGAATAGACATACTTTTAAATACCCCCTACTGAATATGGAATATATATATATATATATATATATATCCGTTGCTACTCAAAGATAGCATCTCGATACACCACCATATCACAGGTTACAAGTAGACACCATCTATGCAATATTTCAAAAATAGGGATTCTAGAGAGAAGGTGAGAGCAACAAATCAAACAAGCAAAGAACAGGAAATACTTGCAATGGCCAGCTTCCTGGACAGGTGAGGCATCAGCTCCTTTGGAGCTGACAGGCCTTTGAAGTTCTGGATGGCCAGGATCTGCTACAAAACCTTGTCTTAGGCCTTAAGCACCAAATCTAGGAAATACCAACTGAAAGGTTTATTGCGCAAGCACTAGAAACAACAGAGCCTGCAAACATCATCTTTCTGGGCCCGAAACCTTGTGTTATCAGGGAACATTTGAAAAATCCTAAGACTGATGCAAATGGGATTTAAAAAACCAAACAAAACACCTGGGAGGATAAAAGCACAGGCGTCAAAAGAGCAGACTTAGGCCCAGATCAGGAAAGCTGGTTGCCTACAGCAGCTGGTTAAGGTTACAATGAAAGTGCAGAGGCTTGGAGTGGAGACTAAACCCTAGATATGGTCTTTATTAAGAGAGAAAGAGAGAGAGAGAAAAAAATCTCCCACCTTAGGAATCTAGAGTCGGTACATGTACTAGTGTGTTAGAAACCAGGACTACTAAACGTTAACAGATAGAAAACTATCTACTTCTCCAAAGACTTCCTTCCATTTCAAACTTGTTTCCAAAGAAATCTGCCCAGAGTGGATGGCTTCTTAAAATTTCGGAGTTACTTTGTTTACAGCCCCACCTTTACATGGCAACTCTCTCAGGAGTCTGCTAGTGGGTGTCTGATTGCACCTCAGTGGGGTTTATCCATGTGCCTTAGGAAATATACATACCCAGGAGAATAAAATTTAAATTCCCTGCAACTTACAAGTGAAGAAGGTGTTTATGTAGCGTTACTGTTTATCGAAAAACACCCCAGAGAGCAAAAATTCTGGCTTTAAAAACTATTTGAGGTGCGTGTATGGGGAAGAGGGTGGGGGATTTTAAAGAGGCTAAGGGGAAATGAAGGCAGGGAAACTTTCAGGTTCAAATCAGGAAAGATCAAGCCCTTCGCGGGAGAGGGTTCCATGTACAAGCTCACTGATGGAAAAACCATTTCCTGAGATTTCAGACGGGTAAATGCCTATGATGAAGGAAACACCTGAGAACAATAAGTCTGTTTCAGGCTCAGGTGAAGAAAGGGGTCTATTTCTGGCATGGAAGAATAGGGAAATGATGATCATTTCGTTTTCAAGTTCTCCTTTATTTCTTTTGCCTCCCCCCCCAAAACACCATCAATAATATTAATGTCATTAATGTCAAAACACCAAACGTCAAATAAGGAAAACCATTTTTAAAAATTTGGTGGCTATTTTTCTTCTGTGCCCGCATCCCTCCTTCTCTTGAAAAATACAGCTGGTGTGTGTGTGTGTGCGTTGGGGGGGCTGGTTATTGAATTCTAAGAAAACAAAAGGAAGAAGGATTTGTAAGAGGGGCGCCCACTTTTGCAATCTCTTCTGCTAGCGAGTATTCCCCCTCCTAGTGTGTGTGTGTGTGTGTGTGTGTGTGTGTGTTTCATTTGAATCTTCTCTTCCTGGTCCTCTTTCACCTCTTTCCTAAGAAGACAGGCTGGGGTGAGGGTCGGGGGTTAATGGTCTGAGGGGAAGGGGCAGAGAGGAACCAGCACAGAGTCAAGAGTTTCCTCCAGGGCTCGGCCTTGGAGCGCGCGGAGGGGAGCTGGGAGCCGCGGCCACAGGTCTGCGAGGGGTGGGCCCGGAGGCGCGGAGCGCGGCACCGCGGGCAGGGGCGCGGCAAGGCGGGCGAGCTCGAGCCCAGCCCGCGGGCTGCTCCGGGGCGCGGGCGCGTTCCGCCAGGCTCGACCCGGCTGGGCCGCTGCCCCCGGCGCCCTCGTCCTCGGCCCCTGGCTCCGGGAAACCCAGCTGCTCCGCTCGAGTCCCTGCGGACTCCTGGCCGTCCACCTTTGACCCTGCACCCCCACCCCCACCCCCATCATCCCGCTGTCCCTAAACTCTGCGCGAACCCGCCGCCGTCCTCACAGAACGCTGGGCTACTTTTGATTCCAAAGTGAAACGAGCCGAGGTTTGCCTGCCGCACCCAGAACTTTGCCCAAACCCTCTTCTGCACTTTCCCCAGGGCTGCCCCCGGCGAGCCCAGCCCCCGGCTGAGCACTCGGACACTGACCCCGGGTGCAGAGCTAGGGGAGCACTCAAGGGCTACCAGGTGGTTGGGTGTGGAGTTTTGGCAGCAAGGAGTAATTAACATGGAGACAAAAGGTAATTTCCACTTCTAGACTTTTTCTCGGCGTATTTTATTTCCCAAATCTCTGCGGCGGACACTCTGGGCTTTCCCATCGGTTTGATGAGTCTTTAGCTGTCTATTCTCCACTTCCCCCGCCCTGCTCTGGCCAAGTCTCTAATAAATACCCCACCTCCCTCTCCCTTAAGTCTTCCAGTCCGAGACCAGCCCCAGCCCAAGGGGAAAAGGTTCCCAGTCTTTTGACCGCGCTTCCGGGGTCTATAGATGAGCTCAGTTTGAAACGAGGTATTACAAGTGATTTCAGTGTTAGGAACTCTTTCTATCACCACAGACACTTTCAGATCCTCAGCCCCCCTCCTCCTTCGCTCTTTTTGTTGGGTCTTCTCCACCCGGGGGCTATTTAACAAAGGCAGTCTGTTAACTAACATTTTTGTTTAACTCAGCAACTTCTTTCCAAAACACACTTAAACCTGATACCAATGTCTGTCATTTTGTTTGAGTGAAGAGGTGTGTGTGTGTGTGTGCTGGGGGGTTATATATGTAACGGGGAGATAGTGAAGTTGACAGTGAATCGGAAAGTGCAAGGTATATTGGGGAAAGTGTCACGAACATAATATTTCCAGTGGAATAACTGAAGAAATTGTGTGGGAAAGCCACTTCTCATTACCATGAAAAAAAGTATTTTTCCTTGAGAATTCACAAAAAGGAGGAAAGAGATTTAAAATATGAACTAACATCCAGAATGGACACTCTCTTTGATGGTGAGAGTGAACTAGATAAAATGACATTCAAAGAGGAAAGGCATTGTGAGTGTGTGTGTAGTATTTGTAGGCAGTTAAATCCCTCCTTCACTGATTCTCTCCCCTCCCCCAACCTGGTTCTTCTCTATAGCCTCCTTTTTTTTTTTTTTTAAACATAAAAATGACCCCTCCTACTCCTTGGTTCTATCTCTGTATTTCCATATTCCCATATATGTCTCCCTTTCTATACTTAAGTCCAGTTTTTGCTTTAACTTTGAAGTAAATCGGTTTTATCTCCCCACCCCCGGCCCCAAGGTTCTGACCTGGTTTTGTGTGTGTGTGTGTGTGTGCGTGCGCACGTGTACGGGGAGTGGGGGTTGCATTATGTTAGACACAGGTAAGGTAAGGTATGAGGAGGGGAGAGGGGTTATGGAGGGTCTGAGGGAAGAATTAAACGACGGGAGAAAGAAAAGAAAAGAGAAAAGTCAGACGCCCTCTGGCCTTCCAGAGGTCAGGGCTCAGACAGTGCTGTGACCTCCTTTCCCTCTAGGCAACCAGCCCAGTGTTTATAAACAAAATCAGACAGGTCTGTTCCCAAACAATAGCACTTCACCAACTTCACAAGCACTTCTATAGCTCTTATGCAAATGAATGAGAACTCCTTATCACCACTGACCCCCACATCCCACACACTTGCACACTCACACCATCCAGGGTCACAAATACACCTTTCTCAAAATACAAGGAGATATTTCCAACAAGAGTAGCCAACGAAATTTTAAGTTCGGTCTGGGGAAGAGCTCTAACAGACAACAATGAAGATGGGAAAAGACAGATAAGCGAGGGAAAAAAAGAATAACTGTGGTTTCACTGAATAGAAGATACAGTTGTGATCTTTTTAAACCTGAAACATCTATATTTAGTCAGTGAAATGCAGTATAGACAATATATTAACTGCAGCCACCAAACAGAATTATTTTAAAGCAAGACATTACAGTCATCCAAACATCCACATTTCTAAGGAAAAAAAAAAAAAGTCCAGATTTTTATAGCTGAAGAAAAGCCACCACCCACCTCTGTATGAAACATCCCTAAATATTAGACAAAAGCACCATTAAATCCTACAGCAAACAAACAGCCCATCTGATCTAAGTTATAAAACGTATAATTAAATCCATCTTTAATTACAAAAGGCAGCTTGCAAACTAGATGAATCAAAGATTTTGAAACAAATGTTGTTTGTCAAGGTATAGAAATGATAACTTTACATTATATTGTATCAAAATTCAACTTTAGGAATAAACTACAAGAAAGGGAAAAAAAGGTGAAAGCAAAAAAAAAAGCATTAAGTGATTTTCCAAGTTTTACTTTAAAATAATTATCAGTAAAAGTCTAACAGAAAAAGGTTAAAGAGAATATACCTCAGAGCAAAAAGGTCATCTCCTTTTCTTCTTTGTCTATCAGTCCCCTGTTAAAGCATATGGAAAATGTTTTCAAAATGCCCAGATTTGGCACATTGTCATTGCAAAGAGAGGAGCGCAGTGATGCTGTTAGAGAAAATGGGAAATAAATTCAGGATTGGGTGCTGCCTCCTTCAATGCGGATTTATCTAAGTTTAATTTAATATTCCGCAATCACTGAATGATCGCATATAATTCACCAAGATTTTAAGGGGCTTTATTTAAATACCTTGAACAACAAGAGGTTGGAATTTAAACCATTGCGGCCATTGCTTGTATTTTTTAAAATTTTCCTATTAGAAGAACTTTAAGTGGCAATTTCTGATAATAAAAGAAAAACGATAAAGGTTTGGGTTTTTTAAAGGGTTTGTTAAAGGAGAACATTAGCTTTATTAAAATCATTCTGAACGTAAAATCAAAAAGCACAAAATGGTTGTTTGTAAAACACTAAACCTTTAATCGATTTTATTGGCATTCCGATCGATTAGATAAACGGAAATCTATAGCAAACATCAAAGCATTTAAAACATTTTCTCTATCTCATTTATAAACAAAACTTTTCTTTTCAGCAGAAAAAAATGATTATCAAACGACTAACAGGAAATTCTCCAGATATCAAATTACGATAATAAAATTATTTCCACATGGAAAGGGATAATGACAATGATGATAGTAATTACAATAATGAATAATTCAACAACCCTTTGACATGTATGGAAGAACCTCGAGCAGAAACCACTCTTGGAGGGGGGCTACTTTAAAATAAATACTTTCTTTATTTTAAAAGGAAATATTTTTAAGAGACAGCTCAAGGGGAGTAGTTTAGGTGTGGCTGTCGGACTAGCGTTAATCTCCCTGCAGTTGCAAAGGAATCAATTTCTTTACCGGCGTTTCCCTTCCAAATTGAGTTACTTTTTATTAGCAAAGATTAATATGCAAATGTCAGTGAGCCCTACCAGATCTGGAAACTTGTGTCTGAACCTGTTTTCTACTCATACTAAAACGTGATTCCCAAACTATAGAGGAGGGTAGGGGGCGAGGACTGAATGCCCCAAACCTGAAGGTCATTACACACATCTGATCCTTTAAGTGAAGGAAAACAGTTCATTTAGAGCTAGGAGAACTGCTGTCCGGAGTAATGCAACCATCAGAGCTTCTGGCATTCTGGCTGCAGCAAGAGGAAGTGTTGCTGTAACGGGTATTATGTTTATTTGTTAAAGAAAATCAATGAAAGTGGCTGTAAAGTAGTTAGTGAGACGTGGGTTTGGGACTCGCGGTGAATCGTGACTCCGGCATGCTGAGCGAGCAGCTCTTCTTCTTGCCAGAGAAGTCCCCGGGTCGCCCCGAGCCGGACGCTGGCGGCGCGGCACCTGGTCCCAGCTCGCGGGTGCTGCCCCGCGGTGCTCGCGCCACTGCCCGAGTCCCTGCAACTCTCTGTCCTTTCTGCCTTAGTCCTGGCGATTGCTGCCTCTGGTTGACAGGGCGGGCGGGGGGGGGGGGGGCCTTCCCACGCCTCCCGCCGCTGCACACACCTTTTTCCGCCTGCTCTCTTACTGACTCTAGTAGTGCCTTTACGCTACAGGTCTGAACTTCTGCATTTCTTTTTCCTTCTCCTGGCATCTCTCTCTTCTGCATCTCTTCGTCCCTCCGGTGAATCGCCGAATATTTCCTGCCTCCCCCGCCCCTCCCCCGTTTCTCTCTCCTGCTTTTTAAATTTAGCACCCGGGTCTTCTTACCCTCGCACTCCTATCCTCTCCTCCAGACATTCCAGAGAGTTCTCATCACACCAGAATGAACTCTTTCTCCTCCTCCTTCTCCCCTTGGGTTGGAGAGCCGCGGGGGGTGGGGGGTGGGGCACGGGGGGGGGGAGCGGGGAAGATTGCAAGTTCAACTCCCAAGGGTTTTATTCTATTCTTTTAACAGCTTTACTTTCCCTTTTCTTCTTTGCGTAACCTTCACCTACCTCCTAATTTATAACAGAAGCGGGTTCTTTCCCTTTCATTTCCTAGTTTACAGTTCCCGTCTGGGGGTGTGCGTCGCACACGCAGCTCTCTGCATCCCACCTCTCACGCCAGCATCGTTCCCGCACCCCCCATCCCCTGGGCTACTATTTTCTTTTACTTGGTTGCCGTCTAATTGCACTTTCTCTTCTCAGGATTAAGTTAGTTATCCTGATTTAAAGTTCTTCGGATAGGACCTCTTTATTTGTCAAATGACTTCATTTCCCAATTGAAGGGTGGGGGTTGAAGGGGGCAGTGTATCACCCACTTAAGTCCCTTTTAACACCCCAGTCCCACCACTACCCCCGCCCGGGTCATGTCTTGTGTGAATGATAACGAATTCCGGACGATTTTCCCCCTCAACGCGTGCCAATTACTTAGGAGTTATTCCTGAGCGCGTCTCAAACCCCTCACTTGCATCCTCCGGCCTGGAGTGGTCATCCTTCCAACCTTCCCCACGCCCCACCCCCCACCTCCTCTCCTTCCGTCCCCGGCAGCCCTGGCTGCGGGCGGAGCGCAGTCTAAAGACCTCGTCCTCTCACTTCTTGTTTCTTGCTGCTGCAGCTGCCGCTGAAATTCGCTGTGGCCGCTGCCTCTTCCCGCTTTAATCCCAGACCTCCAGTCATTGGGCAGCTCCTCAGAGGCAAGAAGTCAACACCATGGCAACCCGACAAGCCTATCAAATCACCGGCTGGTGTGACAGCGGCAACACTGCAGGCAGGAGTGGGTTGGGCAGAAGAGCAGAGTGGCCGCCACGCTCAGGTACGCGGTCTGGGAGTGGACCGCAGCTGTCAGCCTCCAGGGTCTGGCTACACAGATGTGCACCACCCAATTCATACCCCTACCCTGTAGGTCTAGAAGAAGAGCAGGGAAATGAGGGGGCGGGGGGAGGGATGCGGTAAGATTGGAAGAGCTTCGCAAGAGAGTTTCAAGCTAAAAGTAATCAGAGCCCTAGATATTGTAAACTGAAGATGCCTTGTGTCCCAGTGTTCCCTGAAACCCAATCACAGTAGCCTCAGAATCAAATTTAAAGGGTTTGCACAAAGGTATGGGATTTTTCTTCACCAGTTCTATCACTTGCTTGGGCAAAATTAATGAAACATTCTGGAGTTCCAAAAGGATAGAGGAAACTGTGACCTTTTTAAACTTACTGTCTGTGAAGTGTTGGATTCTGCAAAAACTCAACGTCACTTTCAGCTATGCTGATTGCCTTGGAAATGACCTACACTTCACCTGAAACTGCCCTTTCCTTGTTCTTTCCTAAAATGTGGACTGTGTGTAATGTATGTTCTAGATCTCAGTTCTCTAGAGAAAAAGCAGAGCCTTAACTAGGAAATTTGAGCGTTTCTCTTGGGCCTACCTAGCCTTTGTAATTTCCTCATTTTCCTTAAGACACTCCCAAGTAGGCAGACAGAATAAGATGGGACTTTTGCTAATATTTTAGAACAACTTGTTAATTAACGAGATAGATTGAAAATACATTTTTCTTTTTTTGATTTTAAAAGCAGAGTGTTCTTGAGAAACAGCATACTTTTTTTCCATTATAATTCCACTGTGAAACCTTTAACAAATATTTGTATGGTATGTTATCATTACCCATATAAGCCCCTCTATCACTGATCTCATCATTGATTTCAAAGTTTCAGAACACGCGTTTGTTGAAGTTGGATAGGACAGAAAGAGAAATCCATTTCATAATGAAGTTCCTATGCAATATTGAGGAAATCGTGTATGAATTCTAAAATCTACCCTTAAGTCCACCTCACATAAACACAATTCATTAAATAAACAGTTTTCATATTGATCTAACATCTAAACTTTTTTAGGCTCTAAAGTATGTAAGTATTTAAATTATCCTTGGCATGCATAAAATCCTAGAGGACTGGAAAGGTTTCTTAAAACAGCAATTGTAATATTAAGCAAAGTAGGACAGAGCCAATTTTTGTGGCTCTAGAGAGAAATTCAATGAAATCTTGAACTTCATTTCCTTACTTTCTCTATATTTCATTGTTGATGGATCCTAATATTAAAACAGTACATTTTCAGCTTATAATTTATTACAGACTCAAAATGGGTATAATAACTGACATTGGAGAAGCAGGTCATGATATGCTAGAGAAAACTTTTGGACATAATATGATTTCCCCTGCAGTGAAACTCTAATGGCATTCTGGTAACATTTTCTTATTCTATGCCACTCTGCAGAGTTGTTCAATGAAGAACCATCAAGCACACAGAACTGAAATTTGGTTATAGTTTAAATAGTTAACTCAGTGCCAGGTTATTGATATCCTTTAATATTTTTGCAGTTCACATTGCATTTGAGAGGTACTGAGTGTTTACAGTGGGAAATGTATGAAGAAACATAATTCCATTATTTTAAATGAAAATGTATATATTTAATCTGTTATCTTCCAGGAACAAACTTGTAAATTTAAAATGTTCTCAAAGAGAAGATCAATGAAATGTGCAAAAACCTTTCAGTACATTTTTAGCTTCAGTATGAACAAATGGGTACAGAAAATATAACATTTAAAATTTTGTTATTTCACTTAATGAAATAGCATACTTAGTGGACAACTTTATTTATTTATTTTTTCAGCAACTTTAAATACCTTAGGTTCTATAAGACTATTTGTATTTGAACATGTGTAAACTAGTCAAAGACATGGACAGATACTGTCATTCACATGTTTATTTGTAATATTTCAAATTTTAAAAATTAAATAAGGTGAAGTTCATAAATTAATACATTACATTTAAATGAAAACAAGTATCTAAATATTCTATTAGTTCCTTTGCATTTCCTAGAAAAGGTAATTTTTTTCTTTATTATTTTTTCCTCTGCCATGTATAAATTATTTACAATTAAACAATTTTTTGCATATACTATAGAGATATTTATTTTGGCATCATAAAGGAATGTAGTGTCTACCCTCAAACATACCCTAAGACTATACAGTATATGACCATCTATTTAAATATAGATTTATGTACATGCCACACACATGTTGCTAGTCAGCTCTATATTCAAATCTTTACAATTAAAACTATTTTCTGTACATTTAGTGTTTTCACTGTGGATGCTGTTGGAAAGGGAGAATTTGTCTTTTTAGCTAATGAATAAAATGGTGGAATTAAATGTAGTTTAAGTGCTAAATTAAAAAAAAAATCAATGCAAGACTGCCTTGCTCGTTTTCAGCAAAATGGATACCATCTCCATAGAGTTCATTCTTGACCTTACCTGAGTAAGTACTTTAACTTAAACTATGAGATACACCTAGAGGGGTAAAACATTGAGCTTAATAGGAAGACAGTTAATAACCTTTTTTCATCCTCATGCACTATCAATCATGGCTGTCACCAGTATGCTGAATCAAAGCAAAAGTGTTCTTCACAGATGACTGATTAGAAACGCAAAATCACAAGATCCATCTTCATGGTCACTTTTATTATAGTCATTTTTAAACTGACAGCAACCTGCTCAGTTTCAGCACACTGGGCATCACAAATAGTGTCACTCAGTGCAGCTAAGCATGAGAAGAGGTTGGTTGGATTATACTTAAAAATAATTAGGCCCTCAACCTTTTGTGAAGCCAAGAAAAAGGTTTTTCTCCCTCCATTCCTTTATATTCTCCCCTAACTCCATAACTTGCTTTGATTCCACTGTATCATGAGTTTAATCATCTTGAAAGGAGGTGATTGGGGTATATATAGTTTTATCCTCCTTAATTATCTAGGAATTAGGAAATGGATATGTCCACTTGACAATTACAGATAACTTTTTGTCTACTGCTTTTTGTCAACTTCAGGACAAAGATCATTGCTACCCTTCTAGTTAACGTGGGTTCTTTTTATATAGAAATGTGTTTTAAGACTAAAAGCCTGAGGAATCTACGTAGGCAGGTACTAGTGAATGATACCTGCTATGAGGGGCTTTTCTCTGTTGAAGGCATTTACTTGCATCACCTGGATGCTGTAGCATTGGAATTACTTGGATTATAACTATCTACATGCATAATATTAGAGTGGCCAAGATAGTAACTTTTAGGTGACTATGTAAACTCTCCTTTATCCCCCTGTATTATTTTCTTTTGGCCCTAGAATATTGAAACAATGACAAATTTGAAATACCAACAAGTAGATATACATAAAACTCCTTAAACTAGGAGGTTTAAAACAGTTATAGCTGAATCAAATGATAAGAAACTTTCTCTTTCCTTGAAGTCTTGATCTTTATGCTACAAAGATGACCCTTTCAGGTTTATTTCATGCTATTTTTATACATTCCATTAGAATATCTTATAATATTATAGGGTATTAGTGATACAAATATATACATGGGAAAATTGTAATGGAAATATTTCAAAATAGGGTGTAATTCTCATGCCCATCCAATGAGCTCTTCATTTTCTATTTCAGGAAAGAAAACCCAATTGAATTTAAATTTTAATTTAGTAATTTTAACCAAAATGCCCTATTTGAAATTTCTATACAGTTATCTTTCCCCTTCATCTCAAATGTTCATTTCCTTGTTAGCAGCCAAACACACACAAACACATATAGAAAAAGAGAGAAAGAAGAAAAATTATCAATGAGATTTTTGTATATAGTATAATGCCTTCATACTCATTTTCAAACGTGTTAACATTCTACTTTAATAACTCTTTGTAAAGCTACCAGTTCTTTTCCTCTGTTTCTACAAACATATCTACACCCCTTTATTGCTTTATTCTAGATTATGAGAATGCTTTCCTTCTCTACACAGAATACATCAATTGACAAAATACATATATATATAATGATATCTCTGTATTTACACAGATGGCAATAGATGTACAAATTTACTTTCTCTGTATAAGAACGCTAATATTAATTTCCTTAAATATTGTACATTGTGAATACATATTTTTCTATGAAATTAAGAGATTATGAAATATCTCAATTAGCTATTTAGTTTGATTTTACATTCTTAGGTAAATGAAGTTATCTTAGAATTTTAATAGATACATGTGTTAGTTGATATTTTAAAATATTTACACTTTATAAAAATCATTTACAATACTTACCAATATATTGTTAACTATGTAAAATTGTTTAAACAAAATGATTATATATTTTAACAGCTACATAATTTCATACATGACAATGTAATAATCACTTTAATGGCTACATTTTCAGTTTACTTTAATGATCTGGCAAAATGTGTGTGTGTGAGTGTGTGTGTATTTGTGTGCTTAGTTTGGATAAATTTATACTCTTAGAAAGGGGAGTATTCCATAGGATGCAATATTATTTTTTTAAGTTAATTTTTGGTATAAAATATTCTTTGTGACTAGGTTATACTAGTAAGAATATTTATGGAAAAGTATTTATTTGAAATAAATGGACTAAATATAGCACTTATAATAGCTACTAAAAATAATTCAGTGAAATGACATGCATGACTTTTGCCATCATCTTGGTAAACTATACAGGTGGTCACTATAGATTTTAAATGTTTATCTTTAGTATGATTTATAAATATTATAGATCCAGAATCATGTTTTCCTCACTACATGGGTCTTAATAGACAGAAATAAAAATAGTTTTCCTTTATATTTTGGAAATTTAATCAAAACTACTTAAAAATTAACTTCTTTTGAAAGTTACTATGGAGAATCATTGAGAATTTTGTTTTAACATAATTTGAAAACAATATTCACTTACATTAAAGCATTATAGTTAATTTAGAAAGATTTTTTTTGAAAAATCTCAGCATCTTTATTTACTTGAAATGTTTGTCTATTTTGTTGCTATTTGTTTAAAAACATGTCAATATGTGCACATTGTTTGTGCTTATGTTTGTGTCATTGAGAATGTTCTTGTGTTTAAGTGAATGCATAAAATGTATAATTTAATTTAATATTAGAATATCATGATATACAGACTAGCATGAAACTCATAATTTAGTTTGTAGAAATACATTTAATATATAAATACATATTCATCAGAGAATATTTTAAACTGAAGAAAGACTAATGATGTTTGTTCATTTGGAACTGAAATTTATATTTGTATATTGCATGTAATACAGGATGCCTACATACTTATGTATAATTATACCTGAATACCCTCAAATTTAGATTATTGACTTCTTTAAATTGTAAAACACTGTCACACACAAATATTACAATTATCCTGCCACACTTGTATTTATGCAGCCTGAATATGCAGTTATGGCATCTTTCTTTTTCTTGGGGTATGATTTTCCCCTGATACTGGAATTGTTCTTTGTTGAATCTTTGTGATGAAAAAGAAAAGCTGTTATATGAGTGTCAGTTTGCAATAAATGTGTGAGAAGACGTACGGTCAGGATAGACTGACCATCTTTTAGTGTGTCTTCTCTACCTGGGGTTCAGAGCTCCAGTTCCCTACCAGCGATATTTAAAGAGAAAAGAAATGAAAGCAAAGGTCATACAAAAATCACCTTTAACATTTTACAGTGAAAATGGGAAAATTTAGAAATATTTACCATAATTTGTTATACGATTTTAATTTCTTTTCTATATTAATTTTCAAAATATTATTATTATAACTAACTCATTTAAAATTGTCATTCTGTTCAACTCTTTACTTACATAAAAAATACTCAGCCCTTTAAAAATCTCTAAAACTGAAATTATTGTTTTCTCTACCATTTGTATTCTCCAAAGCTTCCTGCCACTCAGCTGAAGTAAAGCTTTAGGATGCATTTGGTAACAGTAAAGCTAAAGTATGCATTTGATAACAAATAGACTGTTTTGATCAGCCTGTTCTATTCTTACCTTGAACTTCAATTTACAAAGCAGTATGCGAATAGATTTAATGACAACTTTTCAGAACACACCCCACGATGTTAGTGATGTTTTCAAGTAAAAAATTTAGTGTACTATGATACAAAGATCCCTTTTTTGATAGCTAAAACTTTTATATGTAAACCTTCACTTATGTATTACACAAGCACTAAAGAATTTTAATGCATTGCAGTTCATTTTGCAATATTTGCACAAACATTCAGAGTAGTATTATGTTGCTTAGTTATTTCATTATATTATATTTCACATTTAGATTTTCATTTGAATTTTCCCGTTTTCAACATTTGGATATCATCTCATTAGCTATCATAAACCAGTAGTTTAAGGAGGGGTAATTCTGAAATGTAAACACCCCTTCTAGAATTTTACAGCATTGCCATGGCAGCGTTACTTTCCCCCAAACATTTCCCTGTTATGATTATAAGAAAAGATCAGATGCTGTGGCAATTTTGTTCATATGTGATCTTTCTTTCGAATTATTTTCAAAGTCAACCGTCCTTAGACCTTATTTTCATCTCCACAAAGCATTAAGTTTTCCTTCTTTGTAAAATATTTCTTCATAACATATCTTAGTTTAATTCACTTTTAGCAAAAGAAACACCCAAGCGCAATCTGGAGACCTCTTTCCAATATAATTTAGCTGGACCTTTTCTTAGTAAGGTTTTTCTGGTTTTCATTTTCACTTCATATTCTCAAATAAAAGATCCTTTGTTGTCTACCATTTGATTGGACTTAATGAAAAACACTCCATTTTAACTTAACAGTATTTCCTTTTGAATTTATTATATTTAAGAACACTGTCAAAAATCAAACATTTAATCTCAGGTTTTTATATTTCAAAATATATTACTATCACATGGCTTGGTGAGGTGATATAAAACATATACTGAAAAGATTTCAAAAAGAAAAGCAAAAGTGAAAGAAAAAAAAAAGAAAACCCCGTCTTCATTTTAATATGAAACTAAATACTATGGCTAATGTGGAGACTGGGTACAGCAGCTGACTGTAAAGTCGAACATGTGACAGGGTGCCAACAGCGGAATTGTGCAGTATTGACTAAATGAGGTTCACTGATTTGTATTGAGGCTAATATCTTCTTTAAACAATTCCGTGTAAATTGTGCGTATAAAGTCATTGGAAGCTATTTCTCAGGACAGCCTCGCTGGCTAGCTACCTGCTGGAGTGAGGAAGATAATCAATAGGAAGAAATAGAGCCGAGCATGAGCCTGGGAAGCTTCAGAGCAGTTAATGCTGATAAAAGTAGATGATGTCAATATTTGGGAATAGCACAACTCCAGGATAATAGACAAAAGAGAAGTGCATATGTTGTAGGGTGTTCAAACAGGGGCAAAATTAAAAGCCTAAGAGGCAGATGATGCCCAGGGCTGCAAAAGACATTATTTATTACAGGTATTGCTAAATTTCTCTTGAAATCCAAACAGAGGGAGACATTCTATGAAAAAGATACCTAACTTTTCTCAGAAGCTAAAATACCCATTTCCATTTCAATGGTCAGGTTTCTGCTCCTGATTAGTCTTGGATAAGTGTCCTCCAAACATTTGGCAGATACATATTTTTACATATGTAATACTACATGTCTCAGGAATAAATAGTATTTTTTGGATTCTCTAAGTTGCTCCCACGATATAGCAAATAAAATAACTTATAAAAGATAAAATGAAAATAGGCTGTCAATCAAAGGGTGATACCAAAGAAATAAATGAACCTAATAGCTTTTGCATACATTTCTGATTATAGCAGACACTTTCTTTTTTAAAGGTAGTAGGCTTATTGGAAGTGAGGTAATGGTATACTTTTACTAATTTAATACTGAAAATCAGTTTTCCTCTTGCTGTCAGGTGATGAAATTTTGTTCTTCTGTGCTGATCTTTCTGCTGATGTATTATGACATAGTCTGTCAACATGAACAGATATGTGAAAGGAGATTGGGTGACTGAGACATACAACCTGCATAGAACTCTTCTTGAATTTTAAGCGTGTTATCATGTTTGGATACAACAAGTAAGATCGTGTTTGCTTTAAGATGCTGTATTTTTTATATAATTTAAGCCCAAGCAAAACAGGTGGACTGTGTGACAAGGCTTTCATCATCAGAGTGAGCTCAACCCAAAACACATATTTCAGAATACCTTTTAAAAATCCCTTTCACATAATAAGTTGATTCCTTTCAGAAAAACAAAAGACCATTTGCAAAATATAACTTTCTCGACAAAGAGGAGAAATCCATTCATGCACATGTGATTATCAAACATAGCTATTTTCTCCTAAATTAAACAATTCCACAACTGTTCCATGCTTCTATTGTCACAGATGTTTTTATTGTTTGGTGTTAGATATATATCAAGTACATGATTCTGAAGTTAGGTGAAATAGCTAAGCTTTGATAGTTTTCATTTAACATCAAAAAACTAGGCATGCTACTAGAAAAGTAAATGTATTTATCTGGGATCTAATATTTTAAACATTATTTTTACCCCAACATACAGAAATAAATAAATTTTACCCCTGTTATTCATTTTATGCTTTTATTTAAGGAATAACTATTTATTTTGAAAATAATTTTTATTTTGCTAAATCATACATTGGAGTTAATGTTTCAATGAAAATTATTTTATACTCCAAATATATAATCTTTGTAAGCTTTCCCACAAATACAGTTTGCTTTAAAAAATTGCTAGCATGTTGTCAAACATCCTATCTTTTCATCTTAAATACAGAGAAATAAAAGATCTTTGGTCATTCTTGAATTCTAAAGAAGGCTTCATTTCAAATAAAGTATGAATTTTGATTTAGACACACAGAAAAAAAATCTTTTAAGATCTATACTTCAACTAATTTGTTAATCTTGTGCCACTTTTAGCATTTGTCACACATATAGACCAGGAAATTGGCTCCATCTCATTCTAGCTCTGTATTGAATTAAAAACCTCCACTGCAAAGAAGAGCATGATGTGGGGAAAGAATAAATTTAGTTCTTTCTTTAGTAATGCACATATATTTCCATACATTTCACATCCTAAGGGAGACTATGAATGCATTCAATAAATATAAAACTATAAACTGTAATTCCAGAAAGGGAAAGGTTTAAACATTTTTTTCTGACTTTAATATACCATTTTAAGTTTGAAAACTGAAAATTAAATCTTTTCATTTTTTTTATTTTACTTTTTTTTTTAGTAGACACCTTCAGTATTAGAAATAAATCTGAAATAATGGATCTTAGTTATCCCTTCCTCTTGGTTAATATTAGCAGTTTTAGATCAAAGCAAATAAAACATCAGCAGTGACAAACTGAGAAAAATGTTTTATACCAATTGAGTCTATGTTTGCGTTCAATCCACCAAAGTCCACCCTAGCTAATTTTGTAGACATTGTATGCAAACCATTTATGTACAGACATTAAAAAGGAGTGTCCTTTCCTATTTCGTGTTGCTAGGCTGACCGAAAAAGGTAATTTTCCGTAGAGTATGATAATAATGGATAGACCTGAAGCACGATGGGTGCATTTCTAGGAAGACTTTGTTAAAAATGAAACATGCACCACAGGTGAGGGAGATTACTGACTCTGATATAGACTCGCCGAAGGTGTAGTTCACTCTGTCAAGTATTTGAATCTGTGACTGTGGTCTGAGAAGACAGTGCAGTGTGGCAGATTTATGATGGTCTCATGGAAACAGAGCTAGCAAAGATTATGGCATACTTGTTTAGAAAAACGGTGAACTGAAGCTTCCTGATTTATACTGATATATCTCGATGAAACCAAGGTTTGCAAATTGCCTTGAGAAGTCATCTTTTTTTAAGTGCTTAATAGGTTCCTAAATGTACATATCTATTTTAAAGCATCATCAAGAATGCTGATACAGTATTTGTAAGAATTTTCTCTTAGATCTTGAGGTTAAAAAATATTTTTATTTATCTATTTCTATTTCTTAAATACCTTCAAAGTTGATATCCAATAAAAATCATGTCAGTTAAAGAAACACACTCCAGAATAGTTAAAAACTAAAAAGGCCAGTATTAGGAAGAATTCTGAAAATTTTCACAGTATGCCTGCATATTAGATAAGAGATTCAAAATCTTTAAGTTTTTGTTTTTTCACATTTACATTTTTATTCAAGGATAAAGAAATAGCCTGAAAAGAGAGGGTTTGAATTTGTCCACTTAAAACCCATCACTCCCTGGCTCCTTCCTGTTTTAAGTGTTTAATCAACATGGTCTTCGTTTGAAGAATGTGGCTGTTTCTGTCTCATTTTGTGAGGCCAATGAAGGTACTCCCTGACTAAATTCAGGACTGAAATTGTGAGTTTATATGCTCATCGATTTTTTTTTTTCGTATGGGAAGTCTTATCTGTGTGTGATTAGAACTGACAGAATGCATGACACAAACTTGTAATCATTCTGCCATGCATTTACAATTCCTGAGAATGTTATTCCTTCCTTGCCACCCCTTTTTATTTTTATAATAGTCCACAGTGTTACTATTTATATTTAGGAGAAAAACAAGTTCTTTTCTCAGATCCCATGATACCAATTTAGATGCTCCTACTTAATCTGATAAATTAATATTTGGGAAAAAACAAGAGGGTTATGCGATTAAATAACACAGCTTTGAAATCTTTGAAATCACAGCCCCTTTAAAATCCTCATTCTATTGGTGCCATTATCCTTGCATTTTACAGCTTTAGGAGTTTGGATGCTTAATGCTGGTATTGTGTGAAGTGGGTGTTCCTGGAAGTCACACTTATGAATTATTGTGTGCCCCAACTGCTTCCAGGCATAAAATTTCTCTAACAGACAGCAGCTGACAGACTGGGAGAATCTGGCTCCAAGTGTCAGATAACGTCTAACTGTAAGTTTTGAACATATCTTTTGGGTCTCCTTTCTTGAGGATTTAGTAAAAATGAATGGAATATAGAGGAAGCCTAGCCTCTTTAGCACAGCTCAGCGTCTCAGGATACCATTTTTTTTTTACGGTAAAAAAAAAACCCCACATAACATGAGATGTACCCTCTTATCAAATTTTTTAAGTGTCCAGTATTCAACTATAGGCACAATATTTTACAGCCAATTTCTAGATTTTTTTTAATCTTACATAACTGAAACTTTTTACCTAACTCCTCATGTCCATGTTCCCGAAGCTTCTGCAACCATTTTATTCTGTTTTTATTAATTGGACTATGTACCTCTCTCACCTAAGTGGAATCATGTGATATTTGTCTTTCTGTGACCACCTTACTTCACCTAGCATGATGCCCACAAAAGGCATCAGGATACTCTTTTGGGTTTACCCTTATTCTCTCTTTCTTTGGAGAATCACAGAGAACCGGCTCAGCTGGAATGTTCCACCTGAACTAGAACAGCACACTTGCTGGGAGACAGTGGTGGTTGAGGGCTCAGAACGGAAAGACTGAGGAATTCTTATAGCAAACATAGGTACGGTGAGACTCGTGGCCATCATTTTCGTCATTGCTGACAGTTGGGAAGCTAAGTGAATGTTAACTGAGTGTGCATTGTATGGTAAGGGCTTCACTTACATTGTCACTTTCATCCATTCAGGTCCTCACTGAGGTAGACATAGTTATTATCCCCACTTTATAGATGAAAGAAATTGAAGCAGAGGGGTGAAGTCCCTTGGCCAAGTTGATAGAGCACAGGAGTACTAGAGATGAGATTCAGTGTCCCCCTGGAACCCTGTCGTGCTGCTTCTCTAGAAGTCCCTTAGTAAAACCTGGTCTTTTTTTGTTGAAATCAAACTAAGTAAGAATATAGTCTGTATCAATGGAGGAGAAACAGCCCTTCCTTCTTTTCTTTCTTCTCGCGAAGAAATAAGGAAAAAGCATCCTTGGCCAAAGTCTGCTGGCTTTGTCTGACTATTTCGTTCTGAAGCAGGGTAAACACATCAGAGTTAGATATACATCCCAGGATACAGATAGCAGTCTGTTCAATGTGGCAGCTTTAATCTCTGAGGCTTCTCCAGTGATACGGCGTCCAAATCCCAGCCGTGCTCAGTGGTATGAATTTACTGATGGGTTTGTAAAAGATGTACAAATTTAGTAAAATCCAAGTATTCCATGTAAAAGGATCTGGTTTGAATTACATGTTTCTGCGACATTATCAAGAGTTATGGATGGTGCTCTGCTTTCCACAACTGTATTCTCTGATTGTGGTTGCTGCATTTACATACTATTATACAAGATCAAGTATAAATCTATGGTTCAGCGGGAGAATTTATTAGTTTTTACTCCTTAGATAGACAGGATTTCATACTTAACTTTCTACGTTGTCATCAGTGATTGCTTTTATTAGTTCTGCTGCATCGGTTTTGTTTAAAAAGACATTCGCTAAAAATTACTTGTTTTCTTTACTCATAAGAGTTGCAGGTGATGTGAAAATTGGTGATACCTATTACAGGTGTATACTCTGCTGAAGTAATATGAATAGTTTACTTCCTTAAAAATGACAGTGTTTTATGTATAGAGAATGCTTTGCCAATAGTAGGTGCTCAGTAGGTGTTAAACAAGAAAATGCATATTTGCTTTGATAAAAATTTGATTTAAAAGGACTGATCTCAACATTGGTTACTCAGTCAGATTTGTTAAAGACTACTTTGTTTTTCCCCCACTTAGGCTGCCATGAAGATGGGGATCTAAGCAAACATAGTGTTCTAGCACCTCTAATGATGGAAACAGACATGTCAGAGGTACACAATTATTCTTCAGCAAACAATGGAACAAAGTACATTAGAGTGGAAACACTGGAGTCAGTGAAAAGAGAGAACTCTAGCTCTAGTTCATATGGTGTTGTGATCTTAGACCAGTTATTAATCTCTTCACACCAAGTTTGCCTTTTCTATAAAGTGGGTATTATAATAACAGGGAGGGATCCCTTAAGAAATGGCTTTTAAATATTCTGTGGAATAGCACAGAGTCTGCCCTTGTGTAAATACTCAGTAAACTTTATGTGTCGCTATTAATTTGTAGGATCTTTTGATGGCTTTAAGTAAATATAGGTTTTCTATTTGAAAAGTTCTATTTTTAGTATGTTGTACTAAGGAGTGCTCTTTCACTCCTATACTAAGGAGGAAAATCTTTAAAAACAGAGATGTAATTCAGAATATTATGATTCTGTAAACTTGTTGACTTCAAAACATGAAACTTGAATAATTTGGTTTTATATGTGGTAGAAATAACCTATGAACAATATTTTAAATTAACTAAATGTTTCTTTCATAGTTGGCATCAGGTTCAGATTTTTGAACTGGAATGTGGTTACAATGGTGAATGAGATATTGTATATTTAAAAATCTCGTCACTCTATGGTATGTTTAATGACCAAAATTATGATGTAAGACCATTCAGTTAAATATTAATTCCATGAGACTAATTTAAGAGCAAAAAGTTAGAATGTGATGTATATTGTGGGCTACCAAGAATGTCGTGTTTTTTCCAGTGTTCTGAAGCTGTATATCTGTCACTATTGTGTATGTATACATGTATGTGGGTGCCTATGTGTTCATGAACTGAGAAAAACAAAATTTTGAAAAATCCTTGTTTTATTTCATCTTTCATTGGCTTGTTTGTAGTAAAAGAAATAGCGTTTTCTTCTCTCACCCTTAAGTGACGAATCTATTTTCCTGAATGGAAATTACATGCA
Organism: Capricornis sumatraensis; assembly: GCF_032405125.1. NCBI lineage: Eukaryota > Metazoa > Chordata > Mammalia > Artiodactyla > Bovidae > Capricornis > Capricornis sumatraensis. The sequence continues at coordinate 58,971,143 of NC_091079.1, read as the reverse complement.
TGCATAAATGGGCAGACAAAGCTTATGTAACACAGTCATGTAAACTGTGAAGGTGTTATAAATAGCAAAATTTCTTCAGCAGAAGTAGTGATATTTATGATAAGTTTTCCACATTCCTTCATTTTTAAGTTTTCTGCTTTTTTTCAAAGTCTTCTAGGCAGTGCCATACATAATTTTTTTTTTGAGAAAAAGTGGTAAAGCTCTATCCTTTTATCACTGACAGGAATAACAAATATCCCATCTCTCCCTTGTCCTTTGACTTGGGTGACTTGTGCCCTCGTGTGTGACCAAAAGGCGCCCTTTCTGTTGACAGTTACAAGCAAAGTGGAGATGCTTTGTCGGACTGTATGCACAGTCCAAATAAACCAGGATGTTCAGGACGATTTGGGCAGCAAAAGTGTAGCTTCATGAAGTGCAGTATAGCCATCTTGCTGGACACTCAGACAAAACAGACAAAAGGACAGAGATGGAGCATTCCTAAATGTTCAACCATATTTCATTCATAGATGAAATGAATTAGATGACTTAGGATTTTTCTAACTGCTAGAAACAAAAACATTTCTTGTATTAGATTGCTGGAATTAAGTCAAATTTTCATTGTCTAGAAGCTGTATTTGGTAAATTTTCTCTTTCCAAGAAGATATTAGGCATTATTTTCCATTCTGTGCTGTGCTGTGCTTAGTCACTCAGTCGTGTCCGACTCTGCGACCCCATGGACCTGCCAGGCACCTCTGTCCATGGAGCTTCTCCAGTCAAGTGTACTGGAGTGGATTGCCATGGCCTCTCCCAGGGGATCTTCGCAACCCAGGGATTGAACCCAGGTCTCTAGCAATGTAGGAGGATTTTTTACCATCTGAGCCACCAAGGAAGTCCAAATTTTCCATTCTAATTTGGTATTAACGTTAAAATCTTGTCTGAATGCCATCTGTTATCACAGGTATCATCAGATGGAAATCTCGTTCTTGAGCTTAACTCTTATATTCTGTAAGCCAGGACAAGTGGGAACCAAACAGTAATACATCTATAATGCTGACTTCCTCACCCCAAATGGTTGCTCTGTAAATGTAACTTCATGATAGAATGAAGGGAGTATATTTTCCAAATCTTTTGTAAATCATTTATTCTTAACCAAAAAGCACAAGATTAAGAGAATCTGCCTGCAATGCAGGAGATGCTAGAGATGTGGGTTCGATCCCTGGATCAGGAAGATCCCTTGGAGCAGGAAATGGCAACCCACTCCAGTATTCTTGCCTGGAGAATCCCATGGACAGAGGAGCCTGGTGGCCTACAGTCCATAAGGTCTCAAAGAGTCAGACATGACTGAGAGACTGACCATGTACACAAACCAAAGAGCCCAGGATTAAAGAATGCCTAAATGCCAACAAGAGAAAGGAAACAACTAATGGAAGAAAAAGAGATAAAGAATGTGAGCAAAGCTTTGTTACTCTATTTAGTCTTTTCATTAGCAATTTACTCAATCATATAACTAATATATCTTGGGTGCTCACAATGTGTTTGAAGAAGAGGCACTGTAGAACTAGAGATACAGAGCATAAACAAGACTGGAATTTCTACCTATTAAATAGAAGTGAGATGAACATTTACTTCTGGAACAAGGTAATGTAGCAGGCAAAGTTTCTTAGCAGGCCTAAACTCAGCATTGCAAGTAGATAAATAGATATTATTTCCATCCTATTGTAGAATTGTTATTAATTTTATGGCTAGATGTATTCTAACTCTTCATATTATTAAAGTTTTAGATGGATTCTGAACTTTTGCTGTTATAGACAGCATTATTGTTTTGAAACCTGAAGATTGCCTCAATGTCCTATAATACAGACATAAGGAAATAAGACGTGCCTTGGAGGTACATGGCATGGAAGTATTAGGGCTTCCCTGCTAGCTCAGTTGGTAAAGAATCTGCCTGCAACGCAGGAGACCCTGGTTTGATTCCTGGGTTGGGAAGATCCCCTGGAGAAGGGATCGGCTACCCACTCCAGTATTCTTAGGCTTCCCTTTGTGGCTCAGCTGGTAAAGAATCTGCCTGCAATACAGGAAACCTGGATTCGATACCAGGTTTGGAAAGATCCCCTGGAGAAGAGAAAGGCTACTCACTCCAGTATCCTGGGCTGGAGAATTTGCAGAGTAGGAGTCGACTAAGTGACTTTCAGTTTGGGCTTCCCTGGTACCTCAGATGGTAAAGCATGTTCCTGCAATGTGGGAGAGCTAGGTTCAGTCCCTGGGTTGGGAAGATCCCCTGGAGAAGGAAATGGCAAACTCACTCCACTTATACTTTTTCATGGAAGTATTTGGACTTCCCTGGTGGCTCAGACGGTAAAGCGTCTGTCTACAATGAAGGAGACCTGGGTTCGATCCCCGGGTCAGGAAGATCCGCTGGAGAAGGAAATGACAATCCACTCCAGTGCTATTGCCTGGAAAATCCCATGGACAGAGGAGCCTGATAGGTTACAGTCCATGGGGTCGCAAAGAGTCGGACACGACTGAGCGACTTCACTTCACTATAATAGAGGATTATGCAATACTAAAATGATTCTTGCCAACAGTCTTTAATAATTCTAGAATGAAAAAGCAAAGCAAAAACTGACTTACATGTACACATAGATGTATTAAGAGCTCAACTTTGTATATGTATGAAACTACCAAGGAAATTTTATGAAACAGTTTTTATGGTTAATTTTGTATGTGGGGTTATAGGTAATTAGTAATGCTTTTTGTTTTTATTCTTTGCTTTTTTAAAGTTTTTCTCTAAAAACTATGTATTTTTTTAGAATCAGAGAACACCCGTATGCTTAAAGTTTCAAGTGATCTGATTTTCAATCAAAAGTAAAATAAAGTTTTGAAAGGTACATCTGTTTTTTTCTGGTTGATTTTTATCAACTTAAAAAGGCACCAAGAATATGAATAATACTAACATTAAGCCAAATAAACTTTTAAAAAATCCCCTGCTTTAATAAGTAAAAATATCTCACCACTATTTTAGTTTGAATTTTTTTGGTTAGAATATATCGTGATTATTTTTCTTTAATTTTTAATTTCTAAAAGATATTTGCTTTTGTCTGAATTACATACAATATCCTTTGTCTATATTTCTTATTTTTTCCCTTTATAAGAATGTTTTATATTATATTAACACTTGTTATAAATATTCCCTGTTCTCTGCATTTAAAAAAAATTTAAATTGTTACTCTTCAGCAGTTTTAAAAGGTCAAATTTGTTAATATAGTCCATTGTGATTTTATTTATAATATCACATTAAAAAATTTTGGCCCTCCAGAGTTTTATAAATATTAAATTATGTTTGGTAGTTTTATAATTGCTTGACTAATTTCCTGTAGTTTTTAACTGAACATTTTAAGTTAGCATTTATAGAATATTGTTCGTTATATTGGCCTACATTTTTTTCCTGAATGGTAATAAATGATCCCAACACCCTTATTTACATATTTAATGACACTTCCTATAATTACATATGTATATATTTATATTCACATAATATAAATATATATAATATGTATATGAACATGTATGTTAATATTACTTAATTTTTTTAGATTGTCTATTGTATAGAAGTTTGTACACCTATCTCAAATGGAATTGTATTTTAATTAGCCTTGATTTAATCTTTTTAACATTAAAAAAAATATTTTAAACCTTGCTTTAATCTTGATGAATTCTAATAGTTCATATGTTTGTATATACTTACTCCCTTTTTCATATATTTTAAAATATTCTTGCCTTTTTTCTAGATTAATCTTGCTATCAATTTGTCACGTTCTAAGAAAAAGATCTATTTGAGGTTATTTAGGATTGAGAATTCTATTAAGCATACAAATTAATTTAGAAAATTAAATAACTTAAATAATTATGAACAATAGTTTATCTGAACTCAGTTGCATTTTCTGACTCCTTCTGACATGAGAGACTAATAATTCCTACAGAAGCGTGAATGGAAGCACAATCTTCAAACTTCTGTTCAGTTCAGTTCAGTTCAGTTCAGTTCATTCGCTCAGTCGTGTCCGACTCTTTGCGACCCCATGAATCGCAGCACGCCAGGCCTCCCTGTCCATCACCAACTCCCGGAGTTCACTCAGACTCGCTTCCATTGAGTCCGTGATGCCATCCAGCCATCTCATCCTCGGTCGTCCCCTTCTCCTCCTGCCCCTTATCTTTGCCTTTTTCCTTAAAAGTTTCTAGGAAGCAATTGTCCTCTACAAACGAACAAAATTTGTCTTCTTTGTGTTGTCAATGGTTACCTATGAATGTTCCACAACTCATGGGGGTACTTCCTGAAAACATTAAAATACTTAACCAATTAAAGATTACTTAGATTAACAAACATCTTGAGGAGAAAGCATTAAACATAAAAGTGCTTATCTCATGAACAATTATGACATAGATTTTCTAACACCTGAAGTTTCAAAATAAGGGTTTTTATAAAAAAGGAACAGTAATGCTGGATCACAGGTCAACCGTGGAAAAAACAAGTCTAATTTGAATCATAAGTTTAGAAGTTTGACTATCAGAGGAAACCAGAGTGCCTATAGAGAGAGGTCTGGGAATGGTTGTTAGCACATATCATTTTTCTGTTGCAGTTTTGTAGGAACACAAGTGTTTGTAGGATAGGTGGTTATATTTGAGCCATGATACTAGTTCATGCCTGATTTCAGGGTTTTTTTTTAATTCCAGTTAAGATTTCTGCTATTCACTGGCCTATATCTTAAATCCAACCCACCTTTTGAGACCATCTTATCAGATCCAAATTAGCATCTTTCCCCTTATCTTTCATTATGCCACCCATATACTTTGCACCAAGTTCTATATATTACATGAAGAAAGTGAAAGTGTTAGTCACTCAGTCATGTCCGACTCTTTTGACCCCATGGAGTGTAGCCCACCAGGCTCCTCTGTCCATGGACTTCTCCAGGCAAGAATACTGGAGTGGGTTGCCATTCCCTTCTCCAGGGGTCTTCCCGACCCAGAGATGGAATCCAGGTCTCCTGCCTTGCAGACCTGAGTCATTTTAATTACTCTCCCAAACAAATCTAAAGAGTACGTATTATTCTGGATTGTCACCTAATTTTTACTAGCACTATTTTTTTCCCCATATCCCTAAGAACTTGCAGTTTTGTTGTGCATAGACCACTTCCCAGATGATCCCTACAGTGCCATGAAACTCTAGAATCTGCATTCTCTTATTTGAATTCCACCTGCTGGCATTGCCAACTGACCGATTTACTGAGCTGTGACTGAACTGGCTGTTCTCTCCATGGTCAACACCTAGATCTCAGTTAGTTGTCTCTTAACCACCACCAACCCTCCCCACCCCCTATCTGTTAATAGTCTGCTATTTTATCTTGTGTTGTCTGTCTATCCATTTGCCATCCTTTTTTATTTAATGTGTTAAGGAGAGGCAGAAGAATTCTAATTTTAATGCTTTCAAAGACCCATAAGGAGGCAGTCCTTAGATTCAGGGTTAATAGTAATAGTGAAAAATTTGACCCTTTACTAATGCTCAGTAGTTATTCTTGGCCAAAATGACTATTAGTCAGACACACAGAGGTTGTTTCCATATGCCTATCAACTTAGCTGGATACAGTTTCAATACATCACAATGGGCTGAAGGCCTTCAATGGATAACCACTGGTGGATGTTATCAAGGGCACGCCATTAAGGAGGGAGAAGAAAACTGAACAGCAGGGGAAAGAATACCAGACTTTGAGTAAAAGACTATGATTTAATTTTTGGCTATCTTATGTATTAGTTGAGTGCATGGAAAGTTTATTAAACATTCTGAGTCTTTGTTTCTTTATGTATAAAATATGGCTTATGTTATCAACATAAGGTTCAACAAAACAGTACATAGAAAAAACTGAATTCTGGTACACAGTTGGAGATTTGATCTATCAGAAAATAAGATAGCACATTCAATGAGACAGTTGATGAGACTGACTGAAGAATTTATTTACAAATGAACAGGACAAACAGAAACTGAGAAGCAGGGAGCTGTTACTTAGCCAAAAAAGAGCAAGGGGAGCCAGGAGTTACTGGAATGTGGAAAAGGAGTTCTACCCACAGAATAAGGCTAGCTGTAAAGGATGTCTGGCTTGAGTAAATAAGCAGCAACTTCATGCTTATAGTAACACTGGTTAAATTAAGTGGTCTTTTTACATTTAACAAATGTAGCTCTTTTGATGCAAACTAACTCTGGTGTCAAATTTAGAGATTAACTCAGTAAATCTTTCTAGAGAGGTATCAGGAAAAATGATTAGCACAAAGTACAACTACCAGAAAAAAATGGGAGGTAGGCAGTGGGAGAACAGAAATATACTTTGAACCAAGGAAAGGACCTGAGAGACAGTTTCTGTCCATCTGATTAACAAAAGGTAACCTGCATAATTTTTACTGAGATATTTGTTGTTGATGGAATTTTTGAAAGTGGTAGTGTTAGTTGCTCAGTTGTGTCCGACTCGTTGCGACCCCATAGACTGCAACTCTCCAGGCTTCTCTGTCCATGGAATTCTCCAGGCAAGAATACTGGAGTGGATAGCCATTTCCTTTTCCAGGGGATCTTCCTGACCCAGGGATGGAAACTGGATCTCCTGCATTGCAGGCAGATATTTTATCATCTGAGCCATCAAATTATGGGGCATTTTGGCTTATCCTCCAGTCTCATCCTCACCATGTGGGTTTAAATGTTTCAATTGGATTGAGTCAACTGAAGCTCATATGAGTATTTCCTAACAGGAGATCCACATGGATATGTTGTAAGTTGTATAAACTTCTGTGCAGATTTCAACATTATTGTATACACACGAAGAAAAATTAAAAAACAAAAACATACAATCCAATGGTACAACTCCTACAGTTAGTTTGGAATACTTACCCCTACCTAAGAGTAAATAGGATCATACTGGACTGATTTTACTGATTGCTTTAACCCGGAGGAACTGATCAATATCAGAAGAGGCCCTGTTTTTCTTGCCTTCAGACTTTTTCCTATTTTACTCATTTAAATTAACCCCAGGGTTGTGCTGTCAGTTGGGTGTGGGTGGAGTGAGGATGGTTTATTTGTTCTGAGAAACAAAATAAGTGGTCACTGATGCTACTCGACAGCACCTCTGTGTGGATGGTGGGGATAATGATCTGACATATGAATGTGAACAAGTGTTTCCTTAATTGTCCATCCAGGTGGTACTCTCTGCATGTTTCCAGATTTTGGTTTTTTGATCACCTAAACCATGTAAAATGAAATGTCATAAGAGAGGAATTGGACAGCAGTCAGTTGTTAATATGCTGGCTCCACAGTTTCAATATTTAGCCATACTTGAAAAGAGGAAAAAGGAGAATAGAGAAACTGAGAGATTTCTTATAAGCTAATGAGAGTAACAGGGCTTCCCTGGTGGCTCAGCGGTCATGAATCCGCCTGCTAGTGCAGGAGATGAGGGTTCAGTCTCTGGGTCAGGAAGATCCCCTGGAGAAGGAAATGGCAACCCACTCCAGTATCTTTGCCTGCAAGATGGCAAGAACAGGGGAGCATGGCGGGCTGTGTTCCATGGGGGTCACAAAAGAGTTGGATATGATTTATCGACTAAACAACAGTTGAAAGTAACAAGACCTGAATCTTGGACAAGGAGCTGAATAGGTAGTAGCAACTGAGTGACAATTGTCCCACCAACCAAAATGGGACAATTGCAATGAAAGGAAGAGAAAGAGAGCACAAAAGAAACATTAGTATAATAAGTACATTAACCTTAAAGGTGGTGGTGGAAATGCATGGGTTCTAAATATAATCTAAATAATGGATCAACATTTGAAAGGTTTTTTTGAGATTGAAGATTTGTATTTAATTTCTACTCTTTATGTGTTTGTTGTAATAAGACAATATTTACATTCTACCTAAAAAAATAAGCCAAATGTAGATACTATTTTGTCTTATGCTCTTTGACTTTATTCACAGTGAAAAATGATAACATGATTTTTATGTGACTCATATGCAAAATGAAATACTTTCATCTATGAGGTCGGCTGATGGGAAATAAAATCAGATATTTTACTTCTAACTCCATCAAGCAAAAGAAAAATCAGTTGTGATTCCAAGAAGAGATGAACTCTTGGTAAGGAAATATTTGTTTTACAATTTTCAGAAAGAATTATCAAATAACATACTGTAAACAAGTTGAATGCCTAAGCATATTCTTTGTTTGTTTTAAATGAAACCATAAATGGTACATGAGGGAACACAGTAACATTTGAGGAAGAGGCAATTGCATGAATATTTAAATTTCTTCCTGTGTTCATAAAAAATAAAATTCAGGTGTCATGGAAAAACACCTCTCATCTTCTGAGCTTTACATTAGTAAGCTGTCAACTCCTTGAAGAAAAGAAAGATAGTTTAGCTTATGCTATCATGTGTTTTTTCGAACTTACTTGATCATGTTGGTTTTAAATTCATATATAGATGGAGCCTTGGATCCTTTGTTGTTTATTTTAATTTCTAGATTTAAATTCTGTAATCTAAAAGTATGTGACAACTTATAATGGTCTTTTTAAAGTAAATTTCAATTTTCCTGATACAAGCATATTTTTTGACAAGATGGCATTGAATCTGTATAAGTTTAATTGCCACAATTGTTTGGTCAAATATTTGATTTTGGGGATTCGTCAGTGAGATAAAGAAGTCAGCCACAAGAACTTTATATGAAAACTGATTTCGTAAAAAGACGCTTCTTCCATTTGCTTCTTCTAGTCAACGGAAGGGTGAAATCTTGTCTTTCAAGCATTGGGAGGCAAGATGAAAATATCAGTGCTGCTCTCTGAAATGTTAAATGGTTGCATGTTAGATATTGTAGATATAGCCTCTTTATATGTCCTTACAGAAAGGTTTACTTTGGATGGCAAATCTGAAAATTCAACATCATTGCGTATAAGGTTAAAAAAGGTAAACCACACAGTGAGATTTAGAATTTCTGCATTTAATGCTTTGGATGGATAATTGAAATCATTAACATAGAAGTTCCTTACATTTTCTTTGGGCTCAGAGGTTTTTGTAAACTGGTTTTCAAGAAAGAGGTAAGACCTGAAGAAGGAAAAATACATTATATTGTTTAGCATGCATGTTTGACACTCGAGTTTATTGATAGGTTCTGCCTTTTATAAGATGAATGCTATGACAAATGACAGAGAAGAGATTGTGCGTCACTATCTCTGTTCTATCTATGTACTGCCAGTGGGCAAAGATTTCTCATTTCATACATCATTTACAACTTCCTACAGTAATTTTACACAGCTCATATCCTTGGTACAAGGCATAGCAATTATCTATACATATATATGCATGCAGGCATACTGAATATGAAAACCATGTGGTTCTAAAAAGAGTTCCAAAGTTCACACACTCCAACAAAGAAAAGTTGCTAAGAGCCTGTAAGTTGTTCAATTAAAAACCTTTTCTATTTTAACTTATGCCCCAGTGTTTACCTCTGAAACAGATTGGCTCAGGAGGTCTTTTTTTAAAGTACTGTTTGTAAGAATGAAATATTTTCAGTTGTCCTAATTGCTTTTGTATTCCAAAAGTTAAAAAAATCATATTTTTTTCTATCTACTTTTGGTCTTTTGCCTCTAAGTAGAATGAGAAAAACAAAATATTGTGTTTTGAAATAGGTTAAAAAATCCCCTAAAATGTACAGGTTTACAGTATTAAATGTGAGTAAAGATAAAAGTTTGACAGTGTTTGGTTATTTTGGACTTTCTAAAATTATTTTAAGTTATCATAGTTCTACTATTTCATCTAATACAGAACATGTAACTTTTAGAGATATTATGAATTGCTAAGTTGATACATAATTTATCATATTCATAAGTAATTCTGAGTGTCTTTCATACATTATCAATAATCTGTAATCAGTTTTTATTTTTTAGTTTCTAATTTTTTTTTTTCAAATTTCATTGTGCTTCATATTCTGGCTTTCATTGTATGTGTTTAGAACAAAGAATGATAATTAGATAGCTCCTTTCAAAAGCACAGAAAGCAACGATTCAGATTCAGCAAATACAGTGAATCCCACTATTTATCAATGAATAAAAAAGTCTATCGCTTTTCAAAAATTATTCATTTTATTGACACAATATTTCTATTGCTCCACAACCGTGATTTCTTAAGACACTTTTTTCTTTTGGGAAATTGTTGCTTAAGATTTTCTTGTATTAACATTTCCTGGTACTCAGAATGCATCTGAAAGCATAAATGTATATGTAGAAGTTAAGGTTTCTATATTTAGGTCCTTGTACTCTAAGAGAAGACAGGAACACATAACTGGCATATTCTACTTCTGTGACTGTTTTAGTTACTAATTGTGATAAGTATATAAGAAATTAGAGGTCCTTGCTCATGGCAACCCACTACAGTACACTTGCCTAAAAAGTCCCATGGACAGAGGAGCCTGGCAGGCTACAATCCATGGGATTGCAATGAGTCAGACATGACTTAGTGACTGAGTGTGTACACATACACACATATATACACACACAAACACACACATGTTCTCATTCATTAGTTTTAGGAGAAGAAATTTCCAGTGCTGTTCTGTCACTCATCACTTTTGGTCTCTCTCTGAACTTTAATGCAATACATGCATTCAAGCATGATTTAGAGTTTTTAAAAAGGAAAACATAGTCAAAAGCAGTTCTTTTAATGATCTTAAACACAGAAATGATTGTTAAAAAGCCAACAGATGAAATCTTTACAGCATTGATCCTGAAGTAACAAGAGGAATTATAATAGCATCATCAGTTCATTTCAGTTCAGTTCAGTCCCTCAGTTGTGTCCAACTCTTTGCGACCCTATGAGTTGCAGCACGCCAGGCCTCCCTGTCCATCACCAACTCCCAGAGTTCACTCAGACTCATGTCCATCGAGTCGGTGATGCCATCCAGCCATCTCATCCTCGGTCGTCCCCTTCTCCTCCTGCCCTCAATCCCTCCCAGCATCAGAGTCTTTTCCAATGAGTCAACTCTTTGCATGAGATGGCCAAAGTACTGGAGCTTCAGCTTTAGCATCATTCCTTCCAAAGAAATCCCAGGGTTGATCTCCTTCAGAATGGACTGGTTGGATCTCCTTGCAGTCCAAATACCACATATGTAGAGAACTAACATTAGGGAAGGAGGGGGTAGGACTAACTGAGAAAGTAGTCCTACAAAATGATGCAAACTGGGTGATTTAAAATTTATTTAATATAGGTGAGATTCTTTTTTATTTTTATTAGCCATGTTATATGTCTGGAAGCAAAATAACCTGAAAAATTTAAGTGTACAAAACGAAGGCTTTTTAAGTTCAGGATTGTTTTAATGACCACTGTATTTAACTTCATTTGCTAAAATCATAGTAACATTATGGTCAAATAGTACCTGCGGAAATGGTGCCATTTTATCTTAGTTTTACAGATAGTCACATTAAATGGCTGATTCTTGTTGATGTTTGACAGAAAGCAACAAAATTCTGTAAAGCAATTATCCTTCAATTAAAAAATAAATAGTTAAAAAAATAAGCTAGCATTTTTATAAACACTCAAATCTACATATGTGTTTTTCATAGCTGGTTGGTGTTTGAAAACTTATTAATAGGCATTATAAAATGCCTGAATTACTAAGATAAAGTACATGCATTCAAGCATGATTTAGAATTTTTAAAAAGGAAAACATAGTCAAACGCAGTTCTTTTAATGAACTTAAACACAGAAATGATGGTTAAAAAGCCAACAGATGAAATCTGTACAGCAATGATCCTGAAGTAACAAGAGGAACTATAATAGCATCATACATATCACATATGTAGAGAACTAACATCAGGGAAGGAGGGGGTAGGATTAACTGAGAAAGTAGCATTGACATATATACACTATCATGTGTAAAATAGATAACTAGTGGGAAGTTGCTAAATAACACAGGGAGGCCAGCCTGGTGCTCTGTGATGACCTAGAGGGGTGAGATGTGAGAAGGGAGGGAGGGGATATATATAATTATGACTGATTCATATTATTTACTGTAGAAGCCACCACAACATTTTAAAGCAATTATCCACAAATTAAATAAGAAAAAAAATTAAAATCATATGCAAAAAGAAAATATCTAGAGAAGTAACTTCTTTTCTAATCTTGAGATTCGAACCAAAGCTATAAAAGAATAAGTGGAATTGTCAGGCAATAACCTTTTTTTTTTAAAGTTGCAATCATATTAATACATAATCATGTGTCACTTCTTCCTTGTTGATGTTATATAAAGATATTTTATTCTTTCATTTAACAGATATATCGGAGTCCTCCTATTACATAAAAAATAACTAAACCTTACTTAAACTTCTAAATTTAGTGTCAGGGACTTGTCATTATAAGGGTGACGATGTATGTTAATTTTTATTGTTGTGTAAGAAATTGCCTTAAAGTAGTGGCCTAAAACAATAGATATTTGTTACCTGAAAATTTCTGTGAATCAGGAGTCTAAACACAGATTAGCTGTGTTCTCTAAAAACAAAGCTTTCAAGATGGAGTTCTCATCTAAATATTCAACCAGGGAAGGATCCATTTGCAAATTCACTTGGTTTTGGTCACTGCCATAACTCATTTCCTGTGGTCGTAGGACTGAGGGCCTCATTTTCCTGCTGGCTGTCAGTTGGATGTCCTTGCAGGTTATTGGTTGCAAGCTTCTCTCAATTCCTAGAAGCCACTCTCAATTTCTTACCACATGAGCCTTCCACCATGACTGCTTGTTTCATCAAAGCCAGAAAGACCAGGAGAGACTACTGCAAAGTGGGAGCTGTGATCTGACAAGCATAATCACCACATTTCTTCACCTTTGTTATATTCTATAGATTAATAGCAAGTCACACATCTTATCCATACTCAAGGAAAAGGAGTCCCACAAGGCCATGGACATCAAGAGGTAGAGGTAATAGGGGGCTTCCCAGGTAGTACCAGTGGTAAAGAACATGCCTGCCAGTGTAAGAGACACAGGTTCAATCCTTGGGTCAGGAAGATTTCATGGAAGAGGGCATGGCAGCCCACTCCAATACCAGATGCTTTGAGTCTGTCCGCCATACATAGCTTTACTATGTAAAGCTAACAATCTAGGTATGAGCAATTAATTTGCAGATAAATACATGAACAAAAATAAAAACAGTATGGTGTAGTTCATATATTGTGTTCATGGTCAGTTGTGTCCAATTCTTTGCAGGCCCATGAACGATAGCCCACCAGACTCTTCTGTCTATGGAATTTTCCAGGCAAGAATACTGGAACAGGTTGCCATTGCCTACTCCAGGGGATCTTCCCGACCCAGGCATTGAACCTCTTGCACTTCCTTCATTGACAGGTGGATTCTTCCCCACTAGTGCCACCTGGAAAGCCCATTTCAAATATTCTTGCCTGTAAATTAGGAAATTTGGCCTTGTAAGGCATTCAGTAACCTGTTATACCTCTCTGGACCCGTAAGGAATTGATTTCACACATAAAAATGGAGGGGCTTGGACTGGAATGATTGATAAAATCCTTTTCAGTTCTAAACTTCTACAAGGTCTAGAATATTTGGCATACACAGCATTGTTCAATGAACTGGATATTTATTTAGATACTTTAGTTTTCTTAATGGCTTATATCAAAAAGGCCAAGTCTATTGAGATTTCAACTTAATTTTAATGCATTTTTGAATGTCTACTCTAAACAGGTCATGGGAAGTAGTAAAATTAATGGTTAAGAAGGTAAGTTTAAGATTTAGATGCTTGAGTTCAAATTCTCAGTTCTTCCTCTCATCCACTGAGTGACGTTGGGCAAAATATTAAATCTCTCCTCATTGATAACATGAAATGATAATACTACCTAGCTTATAAGATTGTTGCCTCACAAATATTAATTATTATACATCATAAATATTAGCTATTATAGATTTTATTATAATTACAATATGATGTGCCATTCGTATTAGGCAAGGAAAATAAATACCAGGTGAATAATAAAATTTCTCTGCCTTGAAGGAATGCACAGAAATGGTGCTTTATTAAATTATTTTCTCTTCTAGGTAGAATTTTGCTGTTATTTAGTTGCTAAGTCCTGTCCAACTCTTTGCAACCCCATGGACTGTAGCCTGCCAAGCTCCTCTGTCCATGAGTTTCTCAGTCTGGAGGAAATTGGAGTGGGTTGCTATTTCCTTCTCCAAGGGGATCTTCCTGACCCAGGGATCGAACCCATGTCTCCTGCATTGGCAGGTGGATTCTTTACCACTGAGCCACCAGGAAGCCCTGGTAGAATATGTCATGGTAAAAATATTTTATTTCCCTTGAGATTTATCAGAAAATAGTTAAAATTCTTGTTTAATATGATAAGTATGGTTATATTAATAATTGAGTAATATCTGTTGGATTTTATCCAACCTTCTCAGAAAGAATTAACTAGGGCAAGATTTGTTTTAGTATAAAATACTGTCTGCCTTATGAAATGTTCATTTTGATTCCATATATTCTGTTCTTTTGTGAGCAGGTTTCTAGGTACAGCACTTCATGGTTATTAATAAATGGGCCATACATAAATTATGCATTAAGAAAAAGTGAAAGGGAAAAGCACTGAGCATCCCTTTTGCTAGTTAGGGGAAACAGTTTTACTATCTGACATTGAAGACAAGACAGTCAGTGTAATTTATTAGAATTACAAGCAGCCAGATTCATACTCCACGTCATCTTTCAAACTCTTTTGTTCTCTACACAGAAAAATCACATGGAATGAGAAATAACCATGAAGGGATAGCTATTTTGATCTGCAAGAGAATCCTTAACTACACACAATTTTCTGAAAGTATTTTTACCACCTGGTCTTGGGTTTTCAGTCTTTGAACTTCTCCTATGACATAGTGACAAACTCAAAAGACCAAAAACTGCAATTCAGATACTTAAAAACTCCAGTGAAAGTGAACATCTTTGCTATCTCATGAACACATTATCTGAATGGAATGAAGCAAGGCAAATATTGATGTGTTTTATGGATATGTGGATGCCTTTTCAGGGAATTGACTAATGAGGGGTGGTTAAAAGGCAGATCTACTGATAAATCGCTGTTTACTTTTTTTTTTTCTTTTGGCCATATAGCAAAGCCCCTGAGATCCTAGTTCCCCAAGCAGGAGCTGGACTGGACCAAGGACTGAACTCACGCCCTCTGCAGTGGAAGTGCATAGTCCTAACCACTGGACCGCCAGGGAATTCCCTTTGTTTTAACTATAAGGAGAGAAAAGGAGATAGATATCAAAGGAGTTGAAAAGCGAAATCCTAGTGAATAGCTGCATTCTCAGTTGGTAAAAATCATACCAAGTCTTTTTGCATATGATCCACAATCTGAAATTGTCTTTTTTTTCTTTGTTTATTTCCTTCTTTGTTTTATCTCCCTATTTAGAATATTGGATCCATGATGGCTAGGATCTTGTATGTTCTTTTCATCACTTGAATCCATTTCCTACAATTGTGTAAAACCATGGTAGGTACTCAATAAAAACTTGCTCAATGAATGCATGAGGAATCGATATTTGGATTCTAGTTTTCCGTGCAACAAAGTAGTTGAGAGGTCTTATGATGATCATTTACCTCCTGCAGGATCAATTTCTTTACCTTTAAAATGATGAAGCAGACTGGATGGCTAATGTTCCTTGTGGCACTAATGGTCACTGATGGCATGCATGTTTCAAGGGTTTGTATGAAAACCAAGTAATATTTTTACAGGAAACTTCACTTATGTAACAGATTGCATTTGACAGATCTTTTTTTTTTTTATTCTGAAACTTTAATCCAAGATGAAATTATTTATGTGTTAGTTATCTGTGCTTTCATTAATGTCTGCTTTTTATTCCTGATTGAGCAAGATTATTTTGGTCTGATGAATTCATTTTTTTGTCATTTAGATACCCAAATAGGGTTTTAAAAAAAAAAAGATGCTTACAGTGAGTGTTCTCTTAAAAACTTTTTAAAGTTAATCTTTTAAATGGTGAATTTCTAGAAAACTCTAAATACAGATAGATCTATTTGAGGAGGAAAGAGAGACTTCAGAGATATCTAGTTGTTTCCAGATTTCATAGTGCTATGAACATCTTGAATAAGTGGACATTAAGAAATCTTCATTTGTCTCTTTTATTTTGTATGGTTAATATAAATTTAATATTATACTGAAGTCTTTTGAGTGGGTTTGCTAGCTGATCATAACTTCACTACATTGTTAGGAGATTGAATCCATAATCGTGGAAAGATATTGCTTGTAAAGAACATCTAGGTTCCTTTTGCTTTTCATGAGGATGCTTTTTAATTGTCCATGTGTTTCTTTTTCATCAGTACCTAAGTGTGTTAAATAATTTAATAAGAATAATATGTAAAATTCCAAATACATTTCATTTCAGATATAAACTTACATGTAGTAATACAAAGATACTTAATTTCACATTTATTAAACTGAAATTACTTTAAAAATTTTGATTTTGCTATTGTAATGTGAAAATGTAAAATGAATGTGAAAAATGAATAAGTGCTAGGAGATAAATAATCCTACAGTATTCACGTTCAAAGAATACTATTATATTCCTTTCTGAAAGCTACCTTCTTTATTTAGATAAATTTACTTGCTAATTGAAACTCAAATGCTATTGAAGCATTGTTTGCAGATTTCTAACTTCTGGCTTAATGCAGAGAAATGTGGTCTTATAAAACTTGGAAAACATTTATGTTAATCATTTTTATTGACATGTCTTCCCTCTAGACCATTAGAAAGTAGTCAAAACTGAAGTTCCGAAGAGGAAAAATGAAACTAGTAAACTCTACTGACGTCTCACTTCCTAAGAATTTCAGCATACAATTTGCCCATACAAGTTCCATTAAAGTTAATGGGAGTCGTGTGACTAATTCTCTCTGTAGGGTACTAAAAATGTACCCTGCAGTATTAAAAAGTCTGAACCTAATTTTTACTTTCTCTTAACCTTGATCATGTTACACTAAAGATAGATATTTTCATTATCACACACATATATTGTAATCTTTGTATAAAGATTTGAAAATAATCTGTTTGGGGGAGAGGCTGAATTTATGTGGGTCAGAGCAGAATTTTAATTAGTATTGCAAATATGAGTACTGGTTTCATTATAATGATAAAACAAGCATAAGTATCTGTAATTTACCCTCTAGCAATACAAATGAGAACTTAAACCTCAATGAATTCAATAAATGAAACATTTTCAGAACACTTACTTAAAATCAGGTCTACTTTTTAATCAGTCATGTTTTAAGTGAATGCTTATTAATAGAGCATTAATAAAACATGCCTATGGAATGAGATTTCAAGAAAGCGGTGAAATGAATAAAAGACAAAGAAAGTGAAAAGAGCTAATGGATAATTTTTAACTTTCAAAAAACAACTTAGTTTTAGTTACATATTTATTTCAAATTAAACAGTAGATTTTAAATCTTTTTTTACAGTTATATACAAAGAAAAAACACTACAGATAATATTGCCTGTGAATTCATGACCCTTTTACACTGCCCAAGTTCCCTCTGCTTTTGACATTCAAACTAAAATATTAATCTCATTTTTTTCCTTTAAATAATTTCTGCCTGACTTCTATCACTACCTAGGGGGATGAAGCTATAAGGTTTTATTTTTAAAGAATGCAAAAAGGAAAGGAAAACTCTGTGTGTGAATAAATACCTCACCATCCATTTTTCACTGAAACCAGCAGCTATGCTGCAAAAAAGAGACATATACAAAATATTTCCTAAGCACAAAGGACACTAGGAAATGGCAGGTAAAATTACAGAACAATAAATATAGGAGAACACTCTCAAAGGGTCCAGAATTTGGTTTGGATAACCTTTGAGAAGTCAGAATTCTTACCCAACACTGACATAAACTTCAATTAGCATGGATCATTTCATGTTATGTATTTATTTTCTTTTCTGGATTTTTATTTCAATATTCTCTATATCTAAATTCCAGTAGAATCCCATGAGTGTGGGTGGGTCAATTCACAGTTTCCAATTTATCGAACTTGATGTCAGATATTTAGCTATTGAATTTGGTCAGATTTCTAGAGCACCTCCGGCTCAAGATCCCATTACTCAGAATCCCCTTTGAAGCTTGAAGCCTTTTCACTTTTTGCTGCAACTTGCTTTCTTGATCTGTAGGCTTACCACTGAAAAGCTGTAAGCATCCAAATCATGAGGAGCTCTTTGGACCCACTGGGTTCTGGTTTTCCAGGCTGATGTGTGGCATTGACCCCAAAGTGGCAAGAGGAAGAAGACTCTGCTTAACCTTCATTGCTCAGTTGCTCAGTTGTGTCTGACTCTGTTGGGGCCATGGACTGTAGCCTGCCCGGCTCCTCAATTCTCCAGGCAAGAACACTGGAGTGGGTTACCATTTCCCATTCCATTAACCTTCATGCTTACAAGTTTATTCTTTGAAAGACAGTAAAAAAACTTTAATGCAGCTCCTTGGGAGTGTGCCAGGTGGCGCTAGTGGTAAAGAACCCACCTGCAATGCAGGAGACATAAGAGATGTGGGTTCAGTCTCTGGGTCGGGAAGGTCCCCCGGAGAAGAGCATGGCAATTCACTATAGTATTCTTGCTTGGAGAATCCTCATGGACAGAGGAGCCTGGAGGGCTACAGTCCATAGGTCTCAAAAAGTCGGATATAACTAAAGCAACTTAGCACCCATGCATGCCTCCTAGTCTGGGCTATAGAGTAACCAAGCCACATGGCTCTTATAGGTTTAGCACAATTCTAACCTGAATTGTTCTTATCCTTGGGCTATCTTGAGAAGGCACCACTCTGCCTTCCCTTTGAAAGATATAATAGGGTGTTCTTAGATTATTAATAATTTTCCCATACAAATACCTGATTTTTTAATTTTGAAAAGAATGAAAATCATATTTAAGATTTTGCAGTACCCTTTGAGATATTAGAAATACTCTAGCATTTCTAGAGTATTTCTGGGTTGATTTGTTACTACTTAAAAAAAAAAGTGCTATTGGTATACTTTGTGACTTGAAAAGAAAAAGAGCAAGAGGAACTGCAAAGATTGCAGCTCAGACTCTGAGTTGAGTACAAGGTACCAAGGATATGTGGAGAAGGAAATGGCAACCCACTCCAGCATTCTTGCCTGGGAAATCCCATGGACAGAGGAGCCTGATGGGCTGCAGTCCAGTGGAGATGCAAAGAGTCAGACATGACTGAGTGACTAAACAACCACCAAGAATATGCAGCCCACTGAAATGTTACAGCAAACAGCATGTGTTTTGGTGTTTAGCAGAAGGACCAATTCTCTCTCATTAGGAAGAACAGTGTGTCTACTGTAGAGTCTGGGTCTGATACTCTTCCTTTCATCACTTGAAATCTGTGACTCTACTTCTGTTTCTCACTTTGATGCACATCCACCACAAGCCCGTCCTGATTCATGATTATCTGGCCCTTCCTTCATTTGTATCAGTCTGGAAAAGTGCTCTTCTGTTTCTTCCAAAGCACTCCAACTATACTAAAATTATTTTAAGAGCCTGTCTTTTTCCTTCAAATATAAGTGCCCTAAGGATGCGGACCATATTTTGCCAAACGATTACAGTCTGTCTTACAATGGCTGCTCAGATTTTACTAAGTGGAATAGCATGGGATACACGCTTTCAAAAGGTCTCAGTCTTTCTATCTATAATTGCTACATATTGAATTTTAAAAAACTTATTTTGTATTGGTGACTGAATAGCTGATTAACAATGTTATGGTAGTTTCAGGTGAACAGGGAAAGAACTCAGCCATATATATGCATGTATCCATTCTCTCCCAAACTCCCCTCCCATCCAATCTGCCACATGACATTGGGCAGAGTTCCGTGTGCTACAAAGTAGGCCTTTGTTGGTTATCCATTTAAAATATAGCAGTTACACATTGACTTTTTAGATAGACCTAATTTGCACGACAAAGCCTCTATCAAGGCTATTTCTTTCACTTTAGCTCTTTCTGCCCCAATTTGCTCTTCCATCATTATGCACTAGGCTTAAAGGTGAGGTTCCTTTTATGTCCCTGTTCCATGGAAAGGTGCTTTGCTAAAAAGGCTTCTGCACAACATGTCCTACAAGATGCCAGCTGATGGTGATCAGCACTGGATTCCCCTACCTTTGAGACATGGTCCAAACATGTTATGGGAGTGGAAGCCAGAGACCCTGGCACAAAGGCCTGCCTTTGCAGCCTTCCCTGTGGCAGGGACGGCTAGGTCTGCATCGCCGTGTGTTCTGTGATGATTCACTTCACCCCAATTTGCCCTTTGGGAACTGCTGTGAAAACTTCTTTTGTACAGTAAATCATGACAGCATTTGGCCTTCATTTGGGGGTGAATGCATGGTTTATATATTAAAGCCATTTCTTTTTTCCCTTTAGAAATACCATGTGGCATCAATTTGTTTGTAAGCACAAATCAAATGGCAGTTTGGGATCCTCTAGATGATATAGAATATACTGTTCTAAATTTTTAAAGGTTATCAGAGGAACAAAAACCTAACTGAGAAAAATTAAGAGATGACTTGCATCCCCAAGAATACCTTCCTGTAACCACAGAGTTCCTCAGATGCTTGGAGAAAATCTGCTCTGAAACTCTAAAATTAGGGCAATAATAATATGTCACAAATTAATATCCTATTTAAAAATATGTACATTTTCTGTGTGTGTGTGTGTGTGTGTATCTGCAGGACTGAAGTCTAATTTTTCAACCCAACAAAGGTATATTTTGATTGATTGATTGATTTGACTGCATTGGATCTTAGTTGTGGCACATGAGATCTTTGTTGTGTCATGAGGGATTTTTCGCTGGGGCACACGGATTCTCTGGGTACATGGACTCAGTGGTTGTGGAGCACAGGCTTAGTTGCTTCATGGATGTGGGGTCTTAGCTCCCCTACCAGTGACTGAACCCATGTCGCCTGCATTGCAAGGTGGATTCTTAACCACTGGATCTCCAGGGAAATTCCCATACTGCTGTACTGATCTTCAACCACAGGTGAGATTAGGGTATAAAACAAGAAACAGTGTCATTATTGTAACTTCAACTCTTCAGATGTGTCAGAAATGGACAAATATGGAGATTCTCTGAGTAACAGTTAACTGATCTGCCTCCAGCCCCCCAGGGAAATCCCTTTATGGGTTTTGAAACTCATCCATCCAGCCATACTTGTGGTGCTTGTAGTTGGTCTGTGGCCTGAAGCTTAACTTGCCCAGCAGTTCTATTTCCCAAAATAGGCTCGGGAAGTTTGTGACCATGTTTGGTTTATTCCAAAGGGGCTGCCATATATTTAATGAGGTTGTGAACATACACTAAGATTTGTATATGGCTCATCAAATAAAATACATCTTCCACCCTCTTTTCACTTCAGTACGTGGTTTGGAGTGGGCTGTTTTACAAGCACATGTGTTTATCATATGACTTTACTTGGGGACAAACATCACTTGTTACATTTAGGATTCAGTTTCTGAGTAGCTGAACGCTCTGTCTCCTTCCTCTCTATTCAAGGAAAAAAATGTTAAGCTGGATAGTCCCTTCCTCTTACTCTTGGCAGCTTTCTTTGGATGCAGAGGTGTTTTATTTAATTCAAATATGCTCTTCTTGCATGGTAGGGGAAGAAAAAAAGCCCTGTGGCTTAAAATCCCTTTTCACCCAGAAAGGTGTATATGTCTTCCTGTGTGCAAGTGGGAAGAGGGAATCTCTTATCAATTACATGCATTGATGAGAGCAATGTGTTTCCCTGGTTTGTGTGCCAGACTAGGAGCTAGAGACCTTGATCTCCCTCTGCTGATCAACCTCTCTAGGACGTTAGGCAAATCATTTACCTTCTAGGTCACTGGCTTCTTGTATTTTTCTACAAAATATCTGTCCCTCGCATAATAAAAGGAAGAATTGTGACTAATATTGATAATGGCTAAAAATGCATTTTGCTTTTTCTGAGTCTCTATGATAACATATAGAGTAACAGAGGTGGTCCTGTACTAAATGAACCTTGACAAGTGGCTAAATGACTCACCCAGCATCTTCCGGTTTACTATATAATGTAATAAACCACATTCTATGAATAAGCCAAATAGATAAAACATCCTTCATTTGATGATTCAGACCCAATCCAATAAAGCAGAATATTTCACAGAGTTTATTTCCTGTAATTGCAGGAGGTAAAATTGATTTCCCCATTTTCCCCCTCACTTTTTTCCCCCCCAGCGTTTGCTACAGTTACTGATTGTGAAAGAAGACTTGAAATAGAATTTGTAAAAAATAAAATTTAAAACTTTACCAGCCTGACAGTGCTTCCTTTGGAAAAAAATGTAGAGTTGCTAATCTGTATGAAATTGTGATGGAGACTCTCCTTTAGAAGTTTACAAGAAAAGGGGAAATGTGTGAAAAGGAGATTGCACAATCCTGTCTTGAAGCAGAAGACTCATCTGGAAGCTCCTGGCATTCCTCAGTAAAATTCAAATGATATTGACAAGTTAATGTGGTCCCTTTGACTTTTCCTTGATCTGGGTCAAGAATTCAGCCAGTGCAGCCACTGCGTTCAGGGGGTGGGGCTGATGATTTGGCTGATGCTGCTGGCGGGGCAGGCAGGTGATCTATAGGAGCAAGGAAGTGTGCTGAGGACAATGAGAGCCAGGTACTATTCTTGATGCTTTTTTGTAAAATTGTATGTATTTCAAAATGAAAAGTAAAATAAAAGTTAATGTGATTAAGTATCTTAGTTTTACCAGAACAGCTTACCTTGCATTTATCTCATGTAGAACATTATATATATATATGTGTGTATGTGTGTGTGTGTGTGTATATACATATATAATATATGCGTGTGTGTGTACTAGGTCACTTCAGTCTTGTCGGACTCTTTTTTGACTCCATGGACTGCAGGCTGCCAGGCTCCTCTGTCCATAGGATTTTCCCAGGCAAGAATACTGGAGCAAGTTGCCATTTCCTCCTCCAGAGGATCTTCCCAACCCAGGGATCGAACCTGCATCTCCTGTGTTTTCTGCATTTGAGGCAGATTCTTCACCACTGAAGAAGCCCCAAGCAGGGCTTCCCTGGTGGCTCAGACGTTAAAGCGTCTGCTTGCAATGTGGGAGACCTGGGTTCAATCCCTGGGTTGGGAAGATCCCCTGCAGAAGGAAATGGCAACCCACTCGAGTATTCTTGCCTGGAGAATCCCATGGATGGAGGAACCTGGTGGGCTACAGTCCACGGGGTCCCAAAGAGTTGGACATGACCGAGCAACTTAACTAACATAACTTCACCACTGAACCACCGGGGAAGCCTATTTGTATATAGGCTATATATATATACACACACATGTGCATACATATATATGCTCTGTATTTCCTTTATGTATTTTAGATGTGCAAACATTCATGAGAATATTCTTATTGTTCCAATTACTCTAAGATTCTGATACATTTCAGAACAAAAGAAAATACAAAGCACTTCAGCAAGACAATAAAAAGGCAGACTTTTGGATGTGTGAAAGATTTATTTCATCTTAATAATTATATTTGATTGAAATGAACTATCAAGATGGTCTGAGTACTAAATTAGGATTAAGTGAAAAATATATTTAAGTTTGTTCTGATTTTTGAAATATCATTCGATTAAACCTTTCTCTAATAAATATGAATTATATACGTCTGCCTAAGAAAACGTCTAATTTGTTTCCTGGCTATTAATGAACGCTTTATGTGACTATTTGCTCTTCTATGAAATAAAAATAGGCATTCCCCCAGCAACCTCACCTGTAGATGTCGATATTTTTCTCTTGTTTTCCTGACTGAGGGTTTAATGCACACTCTAGTTTTCTCTTTTAAGTGATTAGAAACAGATTTTGGAAACTTTGTAGGGAATATATTTTGGTTCACATTTTCCCCTCAAATTGATTTCATCTATTTAGAAACATAGCTAAAGTACTGCATCTAAGCTAGTTTTCCTTCTTAAAATTCAATTTTAAATAAACAGAGTGGTACTTAACAGGTTTCTGACGTGGTTCATGACAGATGATGCTCTTCACTTGGATTTAAAATAAAGTATTGCTGCCATTGGTTTGAAGCTTCTATTTTGAGAAGGAGGAAGGATGTTCTATTTTTTAAAAAGTAGATAGAATGATCTTTAAAAACAGCACAACCTGGTTTTTTTTTTTTTTTTTTTTTTTGGCGAGATGTAAGCTCTGAACTGGAGCATCGCATGAGCACTGTGCTTAGCAGTCAGCAAAGAAGCTACCGCTCTGCAAAACAGATAAAACCCTTCTATATAAGGAAGTTGAAAGAGTTTTTAAGGTACAGTTGTTTAAAGGGTTGTTTTTCTCCGATGGCAAATTAATGACATGGTGAAAGCAGTGTTAGTATGAGGTATACACTCCAAAATATTCACCTTGGCACGGCATTGTGTGCAAAAGCAACTCTTAAGGCAAAAACATCTTTTGAAAACCCACTCTACTTCTTCCAACCTCATCTTCAAAGACAATGTGGTTGCTACAAAATAAAGGACTGTTACCTTCTCTTCATTCAGACCTATATAGCCACTGAACACCCAGCCCCATAGCTCATCAAAGCCTAAGGTAGTTAGTAGATTCAATGAGAGGGAAGGTAACAGGAGTGGCATAAAGCTAACTAGAAACAAATTTTATCAGACTACCCAGAAATATATTTTAAATCTGAAGACCAACTGAATTCTTTAGTTTGGATGTCAGACTAATTTATTTGTGCTTTTATAGTGTGAATAAAATAGGAATAGCTTTATTTCCTGTATTACCTACCAACTTCATCCTTTTTAAAAATCTTACTATGGCTACCATCAAAAACTCTAAAAATAACAAATGTTGGAGAGGATGTGGAGAAGAGGGAGCCCCTCTTATACGGTTGGTGGGAATGTAAATTGGGACAACCACTCTGGAGAACAGTATGGAATTTTCTCAAGAAACTAAGACAAGAACTACCGTGACCCAGAAACTCCACTCCTGAAAAAAATGAAAACACTAATGTGAAAGGATACATGCATCCCAATGTTCATAGCAGCACTATATACAATAGCCAAGATATGAAAATGTCTGTCAAGAGATGAAAGGATAAAGACGTGATATACAATAGAATATTTACTCAGCCATAAAACAGAAAATGAAATTCTACCATTTGCAGCAATGGGGAAGGACCTAGAGATTATTATGCCTAGTGAAATAAGTCAGATAAAGACAAATATTGTATGATGCCACTTAAATGTGAAATCTAAAAAATGCAAACAAATGTGCATGCAAAATAGAAATAGTCTCACAGATATAGAAAATAGAGGGAACAGGGGAGCAGCAAGATAGGGGTATGGGATTAAGAGGCAGAAACTATTATGTATCAAATAGATAAACAACAAGGACATATTGAACAGCACAGGGGATGATAGCATTATCTTGTGATAAGTTTCAATGGAGTATAATCTGTAAAATACTTAATCATTGTGCTGTGTACCTGAAACTAATATGATATTATAAATCAACTATATTTAAGTAAAAATCTGCTCAATGGCAAAAAAATTTAAAAGCAACATTTTTGAATTCAGAGCTATTAGAAAATTTCTTTTGCAGGTAGTTCTCTATAATAGTTCTATGTAAAAAAAGACACACACACATATATAGATATATGTATGTAGTTCTGTATGTGTATATATAAAACAATATAAATTATAATACTCTGTAATACAAATAAAAGTATGACCAGTTTATTATGAAATGCTCTAATAGCAAGGAGCGATCAAATGATCTCTACCCTAAATGTGCTCCCATACACTATTTTGTCAATAGGTTTGTTATTGTTACTATATACACGACTCATTTATTGAATGTAACTCAAGGGATTTTATTTATTTTTTTTGGAGACTAAAAGTTTTCATGCAGGATCTTCATACACATCCAAGGTCAGAAGGGGCAGTGAGGAGATACCCCACGTCCAAGGTAAGGAGCAGCAGCTTGCTTTGCTGGAGCAGCCGTGAAGAGATAGCCCATGTCCAAGGTAAGAGAAACCCAAATGAGACAGTAGGCGCTGAGAGAGAGCATCAGAGGGCAGACAGACTGAAACCACAATCACAGAAGACTAGCCAGTCTGATCACATGGACCACAGCCTTGTCTAACTCAATGAAACTAAGCTAAGACAGATGGGTCATGGTGGAGAGATCTGACAGAATGTGGTCCACTGGAGAAGGGAATGGCAAACCACTTCAGTATTCTTGCCTTGAGAATCCCATGAACAGTATGAAAAGGCAAAAAGGACACTGAACTGAACTGAAGAGTTTTCATACAGAGTCTTCATAAAGCTATTCATTAAGGGTCCCTCAAGGGATTAAGGTTTAGCTATTATTTCAGGTCACTCAAATCCTTAGTGAGATCAGGCTGCGGCATGACTTTTGTAGAAAATTCCACTCGATTGATTACCTACTTAGGAATTTCTGGAAAGAAATCCCATAGGATTTCTGTCAGGTTAGATTCCTTTACACAAAACATGGTCTTCCAATGGAGAACTTGGCAGGGCAATTGGCCCTTCCAGTCTGGAGAGAGGAAAAGGATGAGGAGGAAAGTGGCACTGCTTTTCTTCATGGTAATAATGGCTTCTGATGCCTCGACTCAGTGCCAAAGACCACACAGATACAGGAAGTCCCCTACATATGAATAAGTCCATTCCCAGAGGGCGTTTGTAAGTCCATTTGTTCCTAAGTCCAACAAATTTAACCTAAGTACGCAGCTAAGACAATCAGTTATGTAGTACAGTACAGTAACAAATGTGGGTTTGTTTCTTGGGTTGAGAAGATCCTTTGGAGAAGGAAATGACAACCTCTCCAGTATTCTTGTCTAGAAAACCCAATGGACAGAGAAGACTGGTGGACTATATAGTTCATGGGATCAGAAAAAAGTTGGACATTACTTAACTAAACAGCAACAACATAGCTGCTATTGAGATTTATCATGCACATTAATATATTAATTAAATTGAGAATGCTCTTTAAATTTGTCCTCCATATTCCAAACTTCTTTTACCATATAACCTTTTCTTTTTATATAAAGAGGAGTACCCAATAGGACCATAATATATTAGGCAACACTGATATAAAATCATACAAAAAGCACTATATAACAAATGCTACAAATCCATAAAGCCTGAAGGGATAAAGTCTGAAGTAAGCAAACGATAAGAATGGCCTAAATTTCAATTTTTAAATTGTATACTGTGTGTCAGGCATGGTGAATATTTTTGTAAATAATAAGTAACATATATTGAGCACTTACTATATGTCAGACATTGTTATAAGCAACTCATATTCATTATTTGATTCATATATATTAATCCCTATGAGGCGCAGGCCATTAATAGCTCCACATTCTGTATAAGAAAGTGAAACTTGAAGAGGATAAATAAGAAAATTAAGTTTGCTGCTGCTGCTAAGTCGCTTCAGTCGTGTCCGACTCTGTGCGACCCCACAGACGGCAGCCCAACAGGCTCCGCCGTCCCTGGGATTCTCCATGCAAGAACACTGGAGTGGGTTGCCATTTCCTTCTCCAATGCATGAAAGTGAAAAGTGAAAGTGAAGTCGCTCAGTAAGTGTCCTACTCTTCGTGACCCCATGGACTACAGCCTACCAGGCTCGTCCGTCCATGGGATTTTCCAGGCAAGAGTACTGGAGTGGGTTGCCATTGCCTTCTCCAAAATGAAGCTTAAGGATGATAAATAGCATACCCTTAGTGAAAAAATAGCAACTTGATCCCAATGTATCAACCATATTTATAGCTAACAATTATATAAGTTGTTAAGACCAATAATAATATTATGAACAAGGATGAAAAAAGTGAAGTTTTTCATTTCACTGATGGGAGGATTGTGTTACAGAGTTAACAGGTATAATTATACACAATGGAGAAAGGATGACAGAAATACCATCGTATTTTCTGGAAGCAATTCACGGGAGAATTTGGGAAGGTTGCTTCCTTATTTATTTGGGAATAAGGGGAGTTTGGGAAGATTGTTATTATTCTTCAACTTGTAAGACAAACAAAAGCTTTTGCTGTTATCGTCTGGAAAAAAATAGACTATATTCAAAATAACTATTGCCCAAACATGTCAAAATGATTGCATGCTTTTTTCAAATGTTGGCTCCTAATACAAAGATTGTAAGGATTCAGTCCATTGGGTGAGATGTTGTTTTTAGAAATGATCTGCCTCCTCTGTTCATTCATATCCAATTCGAGAAAGAGGAAATTATTCTGGAATCTTTTTTCTCATTATGGTCTTGATGTGAAATTCATTTCGTGGTTGCTAAGCATCTTGAAAATACAGTGGATGGTTGCAACTACATATTCTTCGGTGGTTTCACTACAACTGCTCAAATAACAAATGATAAAATGTTTTAGATTGCCTGTTATTTATTTTGCTCGTCCTAATGTTGAATTTATTTAGAGTTTCCAGCAGAAATTGTGTTTTCCAGAGTATAAAAATAGTATTCTAAGATATTATAAAATGTGGCTAATTCAGAAATAAAACATAATCTATTAAATTTATAAACATGGCTTGAATGTATAATAATAAAAAGACATAAAACATTATTTTTATAGTATCTTTCTCCTCTATTTAATCTTTTCTGTCTCTATTAAATAACATACCTTGAGGTAGGTAGAAATAAATTAACTATGTTTAGGTTACAATTTTAAAGAGGCCAGGACATAGTAGAAAATAATATTTGAGCAGGAAATAGAACTGTGACTTCCAGATTTCAATTTTGAGGCCTTAGAGGCTAGGAAGTAGCTAAAATTAATGACTAGAATAACAATGATAAATCAAATCCATTCCAAAGAGAAGCTGATTTTTTTTTCTGATTTAAGCAGCATTTCTTCCAAAGTTTAAAGGATTTTAAAAGCTACTTTACTTAGAAAAATATTTTTATTAGATGGCAACAATGTTACTCATACTTTTATAGCTTTCCATATCCAAATTGTGATTCGTCTTAAAGCAGAATTTAAAAGATAGGTCTTAGGGCATTATTTGCATTTTTATTGACATAAGAACATTTCTAGAATAATTTACTTCAGGCTTGTCTAGCATTAGCTTGGGTCTAGAGATCAGAGGTAAGATAGATGAGATGCTCCAGGTAAAGCTAGTCCTAAAAAACATTGGATCCTGAAATATTTCTCACTAGTTTTCAATTAAAACACTAAAGTACACAGTCCTGGGTAAATATATGTGCTTTCAAACTCATGGTAAGCTAATTGCTCCTCATACAGAAAATGTAACAATATTAGCAGCTGTCTGATAATGCAGTGACTTACATTCCCACAGAAAAGAAGATTCTGGCAATATTGGGCTGGAACATTGTGGTGTATGCAAATTCTCCTGGCAAGGTTTCAAGCCGCAGACCGCCCAGCCCTCACTTTATCATTGTTTAGTCTGTTCAACACAGTGAAGGTGTGACTTTCGATTTACAGATGACCCCAGATTGAGAGACACAAAGATAAAAACAGACAGAGGGAGAATGAGAGTACACATGATAATGCTGTTGGAATGCCGAATCAGAACTAAAAAATTATCACAACTATTTTCTGAGTCAAATATAAAGGCTTGAGTGGAAGTTTGAAAAGGAAGTGTACATTAGAAGGATGTAGGAAATTTACATAGAAGCGCATCATGGTAGAATGAATGAGGGGTTTTGTTGGCAGCAAATTCAATAAACCAGCAATACAACAAAGGGATCCAGTTGCTTGTTTTTTCTGTTGCTGTTAATGTGTCATTTGTTTTGTTAATGCTGTTAATATCAATAGGAGTAGCATGCCAAGAGAAAAGAAGATGATGATCTCTTGGGAAAACACATTTAGTGTGTGGTATGTGGTTCTTGTCAGCACATGTTTATAGCAAGAAGTACACACTGGAGTCTATCACAGAGAGATTACTGGCTTGGGGGAGGGTTCTAGAATCAATATTCTGTCCATTTAAAAAGGCCAGATTTTGTTTAAGAAAGCAAAAACTGGGACTTCATAGCAGTCCCGCGGTTAGAAGACTGCCTTCCACTGCAGGAGTTGCAGGTTCAATTTCTGGTCGGGGAGCTAAGATCCTACATGCGTCCCAGCCCCAAAAAACCCAAACAGAAACAATATTGTAACATATACAATAAAGACTTTAAATAGCCCATATAAAATAATTTTTAATACATAAATAAAACTGAAAAAGCAAAAACTGCAGACGTAACTGTCTCCAAATATATAAAAAGATTCTTCCTAGAGAAGAGGGTAAGCACATTTCTTATAGTGCTTTAAAAATCAGTAGGAATAATAGCCAACATTATAGAGAAGGACATTTGACACACTCCCTAGTTTTTTCCCTGATTATCATTGCTAGTCATCAATGGAAGAGTTTGCCTTACAAGAAGGATATAGACTTTGTATTACTAGACATATTCAGTATGAACTTTACAATTTTGTTCCATTGTTTAAAAACTGAACTCCTTTCTAAGATGATGTAGTTTGAAAGTGGCTCCCCAGGTGACTCATTGGTAAAGTATCCACCTGCCAATGCAGGAGACGCAAGAGACGTAGATTTGATCCCTGAGTCAGGAGGATCCCCTGGAGTAGGAAATGACATTCCACTCCAGTATTCTTGGAAAATCCCATGGACAGAGGACCCTGGCAGGCTCCAGTCCATAGGGTTGCAAAGAATCAGACACGATTGAGCACCCACACACTCATGCACACAGTTTGAAAGTAGAGAGCCGCATATAACATAACAGAAGTAGGACTAAAGAGAGGCAGGCTACAGTGTTGCTGCTTTTCATTATGTGGATGTAAGGACAGTCCTGAGGGGAGAGGAAAGATGGAACAGTCTAGTCTCAGGGAAGTTCTGCATGATGAAATGCCTGAAGTTGGATTCTCTGCTTTGGTTACATAAAGTAAGATTTAATAAATCTTAATCATCTGGGAGGCTGCACCTGTTATCACAAACTAGGGAAGGCTATGTATCTCTCTCTCTAGGTAGAACTTTCTGTTATAAGTATCTGACATGGAAACTCTCTCAAGTATCATTATTGGCTGTATTTTTAAAATTTATTTTTGTTCTATTTTATAAAGTCTGTGGTCTTACTTTTAGTGAAAAAGCAGCTTTTGGAGGTTATCAGGAATATCTTATATTTACAACATTCCAAGGCCATTATTGCCGCTGGATTTTCATACTCTTTGATTATTCCATCTTCCTTCATTTCATATTAGCTTGATGACTGTATTCTAAGTCTTCACAGCGATGTAAATTTTAGCAGTAAATGCAATGTCTTATCTTACTGGATTCCACTGACGTTAGGTTGAAAAACACTAGGAATTTTGTTTCAATTGTGTCATGTCTAATGATGACCTACTCAGCCTTTGAAAACATCATTCAATTACTCATTGCAGCATTGATTTTTCTCATGTTTCTCCTCATGGCATTTAAATGTTTCTCAAATCTTTTCTTTTACTACTGCAGAGGAGTATTGTATGATGGCAGAAATGTTTTGCTTCCCAGAGTCATAATGCTACACTCTGCTTTAAATCCTTTTGGAAACAAATTAGGGTATCAGTATATAAATGATGCCACATTTATTATTAATGGAAATTACTGTCTTCATAAAAATAGTATATGAAAAGAATTTTTGTTGAAAAATATTTCAAATGCCTTTGTACAATAAAAAAAGATTACCAATGCTCGGATTCAAGAATAAAATGTTCCTCAAACAACTTTTCTGCAGAAGAATAATGAATAATGGGAAAACAATAAATCCAAGTAATCTCAATCAGTTCAGTTCAGTTCAGTCACTCAGTCGTATCTGACTCTTTGCGACCCCATGAATCGCAGCACGCCAGGCCTCCCTGTCCATCACCAACTCCCGGAGTTCACTCAGACTCACGTCCATCAAGTCAGTGATGCCATCCAGCCATCTCATCCTCTGTCATCCCCTTCTCCTCCTGCTCCCAATCCCTTCCAGCATCAGAGTCTTTTCCAATGAGTCAATTCTTTGCATGAGGTGGCCAAAGTACTGGAGTGTCAGCTTTAGCATCATTCCTTCCAAAGAAATCCCAGGGCTGATCTCCTTCAGAATGGACTGGTTGGATCTCCTTGCAGTCCAAGGGACTCTCAAGAGTCTTCTCCAACACCACAGTTCAAACGCATCAATTCTTCAGCGCTCAGCCTTCTTCACAGTCCAACTCTCACATCCATACATGCCTACTGGAAAAACCATAGCCTTGACTAGACGGATCTTAGTCGGCAAAGTAATGTCTCTGCTTTTGAATATACTATCTAAGCTGGTCATAACTTTTCTTCCAAGGAGTAAGCGTCTTTTAATTTCATGGCTGGAGTCATCATCTGCAGTGATTTTGGAGCCCCCCAAAATAAAGTCTGACATTGTTTCCACTGTTTCCCCATCTATTTCCCATGAAGTGATGGGACCGGATGCCATGGTCTTCGTTTTCTGAATGTTGAGCTTTAAACCAACTTTTTCACTCTCCTCTTTCACTTTCATCAAGAGGCTTTTTAGCTCCTCTTCACTTTCTGCCATAAGGGTGGTGTCATCTGCATATCTGAGGTTGTTGATATTTCTCCTGGCAATCTTGATTCCAGCTTGTTTCTTCTAGTCCAGCGTTTCTCATGATGTACTCAATCTCAATATCTAACCTTAAAAATAAAAATGATGTATCAGTTTCTTAAGACTAAATTGTATTCATGCACAGTGTATTTATTAAAGCCATTTTGGAATAAAAATTCTTTGTATCTAAGAGCAAATTCATTTACTCACAACAACTACATATTTTTCACCTGAATGTTGTATTATACTCTTCTAAAATCTAGTTTTTCTTCACTTAAGTAGAGGCAAATCTGTTTTTTTCCCAGAGCATTATCAATTTTCTCCTACACTCATTAGCACACCTCCATTTTACATGAGATTTTCTGTTCTGCATTACAAAATATTTTCTGTTCTGGATTACAAAAACTTCCAGAAAGGGCATTAAAAAAATTACACTGGCCCATTTAACTTTGTTTCGACCAATTATAAGAAATTACACAAAAAGTTGTAGCTGTTACCCTGGAAAAAGGTGAAACACTTAACTCACTAGCTCTGGTTTCATAAATATTAAAAACTTTTAAAAACACTTTAAAAAATACTTTTAAAAACATTGCTAGAACATTTATTCCATCTCCTTTGTAATATGTTTTTTCTCCCTTTCTAAACTAGGTTTTATATCATCTCATTTTTAATGTCTCAGTTGAAGGAGGTTTCATAAGACTTTAAAAGACATTCTGATTTGAATTACTCTTGCCCAGAAAATTATTTCTGATGTTTAACTTATATTCTCTTTTATTCAATTGTAGCTCTTCAGACTATTTTAGAAAATTAATTTTTCTCATAATTCCCCCCTTAAATCATTCCAGGTAATCTCAATATATCATCTTTCTTAACACCACACAGTGCTCTTTAAATTTGCAGACTATCTGAAGGTGACTACGATTTCCTTTAATTTTTCATTTTTGATGAAATGATGCAGATGTTCTCATTTAACTTATATCTTAATCTCATAAAAAGGAAAGAAGAATCCCTTAGGACCTTTAGCTTTTGTAAATTTCCTTGATTATTTAATGCTTCTATTTGGTGTCTAAAACATCTTAGAATATTGTGCTCAAAACAGAGTGGTGGATCTTCTCTAAGCTTGACCCAAAAATAGAAAATCCAACAACACCTTTAACCTTCCCCATTTCTCCACCACCTCACATTCTTATTCTTACATAAATCCTGGTGTTTGTAACTCCAAAGTGTAATCTGAATCCACTCATATCTTATCATCTTTACTGACACCACTGGTGCAGGCCACCGCTGTTTCTTGTTTGAATTTTCACATTAGTTTCCTATCTGGTCTCATTGTATTCATTCTCACACTCTTTCTAATTTATTTTTGTAACTCATGAATCAGATTATGTCACTACCCATGTTAAATTGCCCCAAGACCTTCCCTTTGCTCCTAGAAAGTGAAAAGTGAAAGTGAAGTCGCTCAGTGGTGTCCGACTCTTTGTGACCCCGTGGACTGTAGCCCACCAGGCTCCTGTGTCCATGGGATTCTCCAGGCAAGAATACTGGAGTGGGTTGCCATTTCCTTCTCCAGGAGATCTTCGCAACCCAGGGATCAAACCCAGGTCTCCTGCATTGCAGGCAGACGCTTTAACCTCTGAGCCACCAGGGAAGCCCTTGCACCTAGAATAAAACCTGAATTGCTTGGTTTACCAGCTCATGCCTATCTTTCCAATCTCATTCAACACCACACACATTTTCCCCAGCATCCCCTTCCCCACAACTCGTCCACCAAGAACAGTGTATAGTGTTCTTCTACAGCCAAACACTTTCCACATCAGTGTCTTTTTCTTTCTGTTCTTCATGCCTAGAATTCTTTCCCTACAATTTGCATGGCTGACCTTTTCTTCTTTGGGTCTCAGCTTAAAGGTACTTACTAGGGAGTCCTTCCTTATCCACCATAACAAAAGTTAACCTCTCTCTCTTATTATCATACCCTTATTTCATTATAACACCTCTCACAATCTAGAATTATCTAGTGTAATTTCATTATCTCATATCTTTTTGCCACTCTCAGTAGAATATAAGTTTCAGTGTCAAAACCAGCCATTTGTTAAAAATCACTGGCTCCTTTTAGTAGGAAATTATATTTAGAGACCAAGATCTGTGTGCTAGGTGTGCCCATTGTTTTTGGAGTATCATTATTTCCAGTCCTTCTCAAGGGCTATAGCCATTGTATATATTCTTTGTTGAACTCTGCTGGTAGCTCAGATGGTAAAGAGTCTGCCTATAATGTGGGAGACCCAGGTTGGATCCCTGTGTCAGGAAGATCACCTGGAGAAGGAAATGGCAACCCACTCCAGTGTCCTTGTCTGGAAAATCCCATGCACCAAGGAGCCTGGCAGGCTACAGTCCCTGGGGGGTCAAAACAGTCAGACATGGCTAAGCGACTAACACTTTCATTTTCACTTGTTAAAAACCATGGCCAGTATTCTTCAAAAGTGTTAAGATCATCTATGACAAATAATGACTAAGGAAATATTCCAGGTTAAAGGAGATGAAAAAGATAATTTCTAAAGGTAGTGTGTTCTTTTGAAATGGATCCTGTACAAAAGCTTATAGTTTTCATACAAAGGTTTGTTTTTTCCCCCAGAATTGATACACTTTGAATGTGGACTGTGGATTAGATAACAATATTGTCAGTCAGTTCAGTTCAGTCACTCAGTCATGTCCGACTCTTTGTGACTGAATGGACTGCAGCACGCCAGTCTTCCCTGTCCTTCACTATCTCCCGGAGTTTACTCAAACTCATGTCCATTGAGTCAGTGATGCCATCCAACCATCTCATCCTCTGTTGTTTCCTTCTCCTCCTGCCTTCAATCTTTCCCAGCACCAGGGTCTTTTCCAATGAGTCAGTTCTTTGCATTAGGTGGCCAAAGTACTGGAGTTTCAGCTTCAGCATCAGTCCTTCTAATGAATATTCAGGACTGATTTCCTTTAGCACGGACTGTTTGGATCTCCTTGCAGTCCAAGGGACTCTCAAGAGTCTTCTCCAACACCACAGTTCAAAAGTGTTAATTCTTTGGGGCTCCGTTTTCTTTATAGTCCAACTCTCAGATCCACACATGACATCCACTTAAAACCATAGCTTTGACAACATGGACCTTTGTTGGTATACATGTTAAATGTCTTGATTTTGTACCATGGCTATGCATGAGAATGTCCATGTTCTTGGGAAATACACATGGAAACATTAGGGATAAAATATCATCACATCTGCTTCTCACTCAAAGAAAATGTGCCCACATCTCACTCTTCTTTCTTCCCCCTGCATCTCTCATTTATTAATTGAGAGAATTAGAGAAGGGGAATAAATTACTAACAAACAGGGAAAATTGTAAATAATTACATCTGAATAAAGGATATATGAGAGCTCTTGGTTTTACTTCCTTTTCAATAAGTTTATATGAAAATAGGGCTTCCCAGGTGGTGCTAGTTGTAAAGAACCCACCTGCCAATGTAGGAGAAATAAAAGACTTGGGTTCGATTCCTGGGTTGGGAAGATCCCCTGGAGGAGGCCATGGTAACCCACTCCAGTATCCTTGTCTGAAGAATCCCACGGACAGAGGAGCCTGGTGGGCTACAGTCCACAGGGGCTCAGTCGGACATGACTGAAGCAACTTAGCATGCACACGTGAAAATAAACATTTACAAAAAATTTTAAAAATACTCCATATGGTTGCATATTTTTAATTTTTTCTATTTACATTGCCTGGAATGACTGAGGTTTGAGACTGCATCTTTGTCCTTTATGAGGTAAAAGTTAAATCAGATAAATACAACATGCAAAACTGAAATTTTCTCTGAGGACAAGTGAAAATAAGATTTGCTAATGCTATGTTTTAATAATTAAATGGATTTTATGAATGCTCTACTCAACTGTTAGTAACTCTTCAGGTACAAAACCACACAGAAGAATACTGATGCTTAGTTTTATTTCTTTTCTTTTACAAAGAGAAAATCTTCCAAACAGCTTAAACTTGCCTAAAGCAATTTCAAGATGACCCAGCTCTCCCCAAGTGACTTCTCAAATTCTTAAGCTATTATCCTTTTGTTCAAACCCCTTTTCTAACTTTTCCCCAATTATAACAGCCATATAATTGCCAAGCTAAGATTCCTATAGACTATCTCTATCAAAGGATCAGGATAGGGAATGATAAACCTCTTAACAAAAACTTAATTCTGATTCTTTCCCCAGATTAAGGTTTCTTAGCAACCCATGAAACATTTTATCTGCTGATTCTATCATTTTGAGCACTTTGTTGAACCCTTGAATTGACCTTATACCTGTGTGTTCCCCCTCTTGTTGGTTTTGTTGGTCCAGGTTACATAAAATGAGGTTGGCAAACAAAAAGCAGTGTGACCACACATGTCTAAATGTATTTAGCCTTTAACTCGACAATGGATTGTTTACAAACTTATGAACCAGAATCTTTATTTCTATTCTTTGTCTTCTTGGAATTACAGATGCAGCTCTGCTCAATGGGTGGCAGCGATGAGGAACAGAAGCCTGGTTTTAGCTAAAACAAGGATTTGAGATGAAAGAAGGGTCAAAGATGAATACAGCCTGATTTGCTCTAGCTGGGGCAGCCTGAGCAGTGAAGCATGCATTTCAGTCTAACTTTCACGAGAATGTTCCTAGCCAAGATGAGAATGTTACACTATGCCAAGATGGGTGACTAATTCTCAGAGCATCCAACTTCTCTAAACAAATTCAATTCTGGATTTGAGTGCTGGGAATACTGATGGCATCAAAGCAGCACTGCCAATGGTATTAAGAAATTGCGTGTGATACAAACAGCCTCATTCACATTACTTTCTTCCTATTGACTTTGATTTGTGAGTGAGTGTGGGAGTTTTGCATCCTCTTTCTCTCTATCTCTTCTCATTCAAAGTGACTCCATCTACTCCTGTGGTCTTAAGTAGCCATCCATCCTCTGATCAGTCTGTTTTTGTTGTTGTTTCCCCTGTAGCCAAGACCTATCCAGACATGAATTCCAAACTCTGATGCAGAAAACTCCTCGTAGTTTCCAGGTGGATATATGTAAAATGCATCCAACACTCAGTATGTCTAAAACAAACTGCTGATTTCAACTCTGTTTCCTTTCACAGGTTCCCAGCTTTCGTAATGGGTAACTCCACTCTTCCTGTTACCCAGGACAAACTCATTCTTGTTGATTTTCTTTTCCTTACATCCCACATGTAATACCATTGCAAACTGAATTCAGCTATACAGTTGTAATTATCCTCCCCTTTGTGTGTTGCCTACCCAAAAGAGTAGGCCTTTAAAAAATCTCTGTCCCTCCTATCCACCTTGCTGTAGAATGTAAACTCAGGATCCTTCTGCTCCATCATCTTGGCCACATCTCCCTAAATTAATTTTTTTTAAATGCTCAACATCTGAAGAAAGTCTTTGTCAAAACCAATACTCCAAGACTAAATAGAGAGAAATAAAATAACATGTAATGATCTGGCAGTAAACAGGTCTTGTTTCATTCTTATTTCAACTTGACTGGCTGTGCCACTTTGGGTAGGTTTCTTAACTTCTCTGATTTTTAATTTTCTTATCTCAAAGTGTGATTAAGAACGTCGTGTTTCTAATGGTGTTGTCTGGGTTAAATTAAAAACACATGTAGAATACTGAGCACACTCCTTGTCACATTGTCAGTGTTCCATAAGTGTTAGCCACCATCACTAATAAAGTTTCCTCATTCAGAAACCTTTTTTCAATTTTAAAAGCTCAATAAAAATTTCAAAGTCCATTGAAAATTTAGCTTGAAAGACTTTGAAGAGTGTACTAAGGATATTTACCACCAATATTTTTTCTTCTGCCTATCATTTGCCAGACTGTCACTAAGATTTCTCAAAAATACACTTCAATGGTTTCTATATTGAAGGCAATTTATTTGACTGGCAGCCTGATAGAGGAACTATTAGTAAAATACATTTTACCAATTTTACAACTCTCTCTGGTAGCATGATATCAAGATCTGATACTGTGATCTTAAATAACAGAGCCAACCTTTGGAAAACTGTAAATTAGAAATTGTTGAATTTACTTTCTTTTCACTAAATCCCTATTCCAGCCTTAGACAGAGCTGCAGTCTTGTGGTTTTGCATATGATAGCCACTATCACATGTGGCTTATATAGGCTCAAATTAAAATGAATTAAAATAAAAAAAACCTTTTAATTAAAATTCAGTCACTCAGTTGGACTCACTACATTTCACGTGCTGAAAAGTCATGGGACTAGTGGCTACTGTACTGGAGAATGTGCAAATAAAGCATTCCTATAACTAAAGAATGTTCTGTTGGCCAGCGCTGTTCAAAACTCAAATAACTTGTATCCTTCCTTGGACTGGCACCGCCAAAACTGCTTCGTATTCAATGTCATCACTCTAATGCCGTTTTTCTCTGAGATTTCTCTGTCCTTTGTCTTGTGCTATCAGCTAATGGAAAGTCAGGTGCTGAAGTGCTAACAGGGAGAGAACTCTGGGATCATTTCCAGGTTAAAGACTGGCTAACCTTTCATCTTCTGTTTTTCAGAATGAGGTTCTAGGATAGCTGCTATCATAATTAACCGGGATGACTATTTAAATTTTGTATTCTTGAGCCCCTCGTAAAATCTTCTGAATCTGCCTTTTAATCCAGCTTCCTCATTCTCTATTATGAAATGTTGAAATTTGAGAACCTTTGCTGAGAACAACAACCACTATTGGTATCCAGTTACCAAGAACCTCATAGCTAGATGGTAATCTGCATAGGTATAGGGAGCAATGCCAAGTTCAAAGTATCAAGAGAGCTATTTTTGGAGAAGGATTGTTTTTGTTGCTCTTCAAACCACACAGTAAAAAGCCATCTGCACCTAGGCTCATTGTGGACTTATTGACTGACATGACTCAGTGTAACAAAGCCCACTTAACTACTCAGAGAATTTTCAAAACATTACTCTTGACATGAAATGTTTTCTTTATTAATGTTTTGCAATCATGTTTACTTTTTTGCTTTCATTTTATTTTATTATTATTTTGTTGTGATATGATTAATAAAATCATAACATTTAAAGTGGACAATGTAATGATTTGGTATGTGTATATATTGTGAAAGGGAAAAACATGTTCACTTTTGTAATTTGGTTTTATTTTGTTTTATAATTTAATTTTAAGTTATTTAAAAATTTCCCCTTAGAAGGAGGGATTGCATTTATAAATGAATTTTTTAAAGTAAAATTAATGAAAATGAAAAAAACTGAGAAAAACAAACAAAAACAGACATTATATAAAATTGAAAAGTGTTTTATTGACTAGACAAAAAAGTCAAGACCAGAAGCAAAACTAAACAGTGGAAAATCTTCTTTGGCAAGTCTCATCAAAGTAAAAAGAGTATGTTATTAAATAATACTAAAAATAAGGAGGAAAAATATGTACGTGGATACAGACAATATTTAGATGACTAAAAATAAGACAATCTGGTGGAAAAATGAACAAAGTTTCATTTTACAAGTTATGTATAAAAATACTAAGCAGAGTTTTGTTTTAACAATTATGAAACTTATATGAAGTTATAATAATAAAAACAGTGCAATTTGCCACAAATAGACTAGAAGAATTGAATAGATAACTTAGAAATAAGTCTTCAAAGATGAGAGAGCTTCCACTAGGACAAAGGTGGTATTGCTAAGCATTAGAGAAAATATGGTGTGGAAACAGGTGACTATCTACCAGGAAAAATGTAACATGTGATCCCTAACTTGAACCATAATATAATTCCAGATGAATTAAAACCTTAAGTATGAAAAGTCAAGTCGGTAAAACAAAAAAGAAACTAGAAGCTGTTAGAAGAACTACTGTATTTTCTCTTCACCAAGTCTATCAATCACCTTGACTACCTCTGAATCCTATATTCTGGCCATATGGATACAGTTTTCTTTCTCCCAAGTCCAAGTTAATTGTTCACTGGATCCTCCCACCTCCTGCTACTTAAGTCTGGATCTCCTTATTCTTTCCTATCACACTAATTTCTCACCACTGTGATGAGATACAACATGCATGTTGCAGTCAATGCGGTCGCAGAGACGGATGAGACTGAACAGGAAGAAAAAGAAAACTACCCTAGATCTGCTCCCCTCCAGTTTGTTTCTTTCTTTCTTTAAAGCAAAATCCATCAAACATTGTCTCCACTTACTCCCTTCCCATTCTCTCCCCAAACTCTCCACTCAGATATTTATTCCCATTTCTTTGGAAGCTGCTCTTGACAAGATCACCAGAGACTTCCATCTTGTCTAGTTCAAGGGCACGCAGACCCTTTTC
The DNA here is from genome assembly GCF_032405125.1 of Capricornis sumatraensis. Lineage (NCBI taxonomy): Eukaryota > Metazoa > Chordata > Mammalia > Artiodactyla > Bovidae > Capricornis > Capricornis sumatraensis. The sequence continues at coordinate 58,930,142 of NC_091079.1, read as the reverse complement.
TCTGTTCTCTCAGCAGGATTTGACATAAGTGGATCACTTCTTACATTGTGTAACACTTCCTCCACTTGGCTCCAGAAGTGAATTTACCTTGGAAGAATAAAGCTTAGACTTTAAAGAACTATGCATTTATAACTTTTTTTTTTAAAGAGTCACACAAGTCAATAGATTTCTGATCATCCATGAGTAAACAATAAGAAAAAGTAATTAAAATAATAAAAAAATATAAAATACATTAAAAATGCTAAGTCTACACATATTAAAACTGTCATTATTGAAAGATAAATGGAAAAAACCTTAATAAATGAACAGTCATACCCCATTCTTAAAAGGTAAAACATAATAGTGTAGAAATGCTAATTCTTCTGAATGTTCAGTTCAGTTCAGTTCAGTCACTCAGTCGTGTCCAGCTCTTTGCGACCCCATGAATTGCAGCATGCCAGGCCTCCCTGTCCATCACCAGCTCCCAGAGTTCACTCAGATTCACGTCCATCGAGTCCGTGATGCCATCCAGCCATCTCATCCTCTGTCGTCCCTTTCTTCTCCTGCCCCCAATCCCTCCCAGCATCACAGTCTTTTCCAATGAATCAACTCTTCACATGAGGTGGCCAAAGTATTGGAGTTTCAGCTTTAGCATCATTCCTTCCAGAGAACACCCAGGGTTGATCTCCTTCAGAATGGACTGGTTGGATCTCCTTGCAGTCCAAGGGACTCTCAAGAGTCTTCTCCAACACCACAGTTCAAAAGCATCAATTCTTCAGCGCTCAGCCTTCTTCACAGTCCAACTCTCACATCCATACATGACCACCCCATAAATTCTAACTAGTGACTTGAGTCTCAGTTTATCTTGAAAAAAAGTCAAGAAAATTTTATAATATAATAATAATGAAAATAAATTTGCTTTGTCAAACATCAAAATATATTCTAAGTAACAGTAATTAAAGGCAAAAGAGACCCAGAAACACATGCACTTCTACATGAAAATTCACTATCTAATAAAAGTGGTGCTTTGAATCAGTGGAAGGGAAAAATCTTTGCAAAAACAGTATGATGATAATTGGCTATTTATTTGGGAACAGATAGAATTAGGATATTATATCACATTTTTTAAAAGTCTGTAAGAAATAAAATTACAAAAATACTTTAAAATTAGGGAATGAGAACTGTCTGAGTATAATGTGAATGTCAGGGAAGCAGAAGAGAAAACAATATTGGCAAATTGTTAAAGCTGAAAAGCATCCACTCTGCAAAATATTCTATAAATAAAATATAAAAAGGAAATTACAAAAATTTGTCTTAGATGCATAAATATCCATATATTAATTTTTATGTTTATTTAATATTTAATACATGTTTAATTTTAATATTTATATGTTTGTAAAATAATGAACTAGATAATATCAATTGTAAATTTTAAGTTGATAAAGTATATTGTATATATATTTTATAAATTGTTACTATCTCTTATATAGAAATAGCTCCTATCTACAGATTAACAAAATATGTAAAGATGAGGAAATTAGAAGCAATTCACTACAGAGAGATAGCAAAAGTTGAAAAAACATGAAAAAACCCTTTAACTCATTAATGACAGATATATGTTAATAAAACAATAGTAAGATGACTTTAATGTACATTAAATTGAAAATAAATTAAAATACTTAAAATATAGAATGTTAAGAATAAAAGCATGTTTAATAATAAAGACCATTAAGAGACTCTCAACACTACAACCATTTAAAGTACTCAATCCATTGGTATAATAATTTCACTTTTAGAAATCCTACAGGTAGAAATACACAATGCGACCATTCCTGCAAAAGCAAAAAATAGAGACAATCTAAATGTTTATCAATAAGGGAATGGATAAATAAATAATTGTGGGTTCATCATGAAATACTGTATAACTATGAAAAAGAATATACTATCATGAAAAGTCTCCATAATGGTTGTTTGAAACACCAATGTATAGAAAAAAAAAAAGCATGGGGTAATCACATTTCCGTTATTACAACTGAGCATAACAGAATGAAACACATCCCCCCACTCTACTTCAATATTTGGAGATTATCCTAGTGGGCATCTTAGATACACTGGAAGTATTCAGTTATTTATTTTGTGTCTATTTAAATCAGATTCAAGACTCATCCTATTTGTTTTTATAAAGAATTCAACTGCAGCTGTGTTGATCGAGTCCATTCCATGCTCTCTAATTACTGTTTGATGCTGGGCAGAAGATCTAATCTTCAGTCCATCATCCTCAACACTGACCATCTATTTTCCAACTCGGGAATGAACATTTGAAATTGATTTCTTCTGCTTACCTGGCGCATGTAGAGTAGAGAAATTCTTATAGAATTACAAGTATGGAGCCCTTGTTTAAAGTCCTGCTTTCTTATGAAAGTCATGCAATTAAGTTGAGAAACCTTGGCACTGAGGGTGGTGAATTTGAACACTAATAGTCTCCCTCTTCACTCTTACAAATTCCCCGATTTTCATTCTTTAGTTTGGGGTAAAGTTGTTCTCTCTCCTTTAATGGACCTCAAAATATCTCCCCTTTTCTCTAGCCTTTTTCAAAGGTACCTAGATAACCTATTTTCTTTTTTTTAGCCACATCTTCTGACATGTGGGATCTAAAGTTCCCCTACCAGGGATCAAAGCGTGCACCCTGCAGTGGAAGTGCAGAGTCTAAACTCCTAGACTGCCAGGAAACTCCCTATGTGTGTGTGTGCTGAGTTGCTCAGTCGTGTCCAACTCTTATGTGATCCCATGACAGTAGCCCAACAGGCTCCTCTGTCCATGGGATTTTCCAGGCAATAATACCAGAGCAGGTTGCCATTTCCTTCTCCAGGGGTTATTCCCAACCTAGGGATCAAACCCAAGTCTTCTGCATCTCTAGCATCGGCAAGTGGATTCTTTACCACCGTGCCACCTGAGAAGCCAGAGAAGTCCCTGTATAACCTTTTATATGAATTAAAATTACTATAAAACACTGAAGGAAATGGTTTTGGAGTCACTTCTTCTTGCCCCTTTACGCTCAACAAAAAAGAAATCCTGAACAAAAAGCATGTAACATATGCATCAGTCAGTTCAGTCACTCAGTCGTATCCAACTTTTTGCGACCCTATGGACTGCAGCATGCCAGGCTTCCCTGTCCATCACCAACTCCCAGAGCTTGGTCAAACTCATGTCCATCAAGTCGGTGATGCCATCCAGCCATCTCATCCTCTGTGGTCCCCTTCTCCTGCATTCAATCTTTCCCAGCGTTAGGGTCTTTTCCAGTGAGTCAGTTCTTCCCATCAGGTGGCCAAAGTATTGAAGTTTCAGCTTCAGCATCAGTCCTTCCAATGAATATTCATGACTGATTTCCTTTAGGATTGTCTGGTTGGATCTCCTTGCAGTCCAAGGGACTCTCAAGAGTCTTCTCCAATACCACAGTTCAAAAGGTTTAATTCTTCAGTGCTCAGCTATTTTTATAGTCCAACTCTCACATCCATACATGACCACTGAAAAAAACACAGCTTTGACTAGATGGACCTTTGTTGGCAAAGTAATGTCTCTGTTTTTTAATATGCTGTCTAGGTTTGTCATAACTTTACTTCCAAGGACCAAGTATCTTTTAATTTCATGGCTGCAATCACCATCTGCAGTGATTTTGGAGACCCCCCCAAAATAAAGTCTTTCACTGTTTCCATTGTTTCCCCTTCTATTTGTCATTAAATGATGGGATCATATGCCATGATCTTAGTTTTCTGAATGTTGAGTTTTAAGCCAACTTTTTCACTCTCCTCTTTCACTTTCATCAAGAGGCTCTTTGGTTCTTCTTCACTTTCTGCCATAAGGGTGGTATCATCTGCATATCTGAGGTTATTGATATTTCTCCTGGCAATCTTGAATCAAACTTGTGCTTCCTCCAGCCCAGCATTTCTCATGATATACTTTGCATATAAGGTAAATAAGCAGGGTGACAATATACAGCCTTGACATACTCCTTTTCCTATTTGGAACCAGTCTGTTGTTCCATGTCCAGTTCTAACTGTTGCTTCCTGACCTGCATACAGATTTCTCAGGAGGCAGATAAGGTGGCCTGGTATTCCCATCTCTTGAAGAACTTCCACAGTTTGTTGTGGTCCATGCAGTTGAAGGCTTTGGTGTAGTTAATAAAGCAGAAGTAGATGTTTTTCTGGAACTACCTTGCTTTTTCAGTGACCCAAAAGATGTTGGCAATTTGATCTCTGGTTCTTCTGCCTTTTCTGAAACCAGCTTGAACATCTTGAAGTTCACAGTTCATGTATTGCTGAAGCCTGGCTTGGAGAATTTTGAGCATTACTTTGCAGATGTGTGAGATGAGTGTAGTTGTGCAGTAGTTTGACCATTTTTGGCATAGCCCTTCTTTGGGACTGAAATGAAAATTGAACTTTTCCAATCCTGTGGCCACTGCTGAGTTTTCCAAATTTGCTGGCATACTGAGTGCAGCACTTTCACAGCATCATCTTTTAGGATTTGCAATAGCTCAACTGGAATTCCATCACCTCCACTAGCTTTGTTCCTAGTATTGTTTCCTAAGGCCCACTTGACTTCACATTCTAGTATGTCTGGCTCCAGATGAGTGATCACACCATGGTGCTTATCTGGGCCATGAAGATCTTTTTTGTATAGTTCTTCTGTGTATTCTTGCCACCTGTTCTTAATATCTTCTGCTTTTGTTAGGTCCATACCATTTCGGTCCTTTATTGTGCCCATCTTTGCATGAAATGTTCCCTTAGGAACATTTAGGAAAATTAGGTATCTCTAATTTTCTAAAAAGATCACTAGTCTTTCCCATTCTATTGTTTTCCTTTATTTCTTTGCATTGATTGCTGAGGATGGCTTTATCTCGCCTTGCTATTCTTTGGAACTCTGCATTCAAATGGGTATATCTTTCCTCTTTTCCTTTGCCTTTTGCTTCTCTTCTTTTCTCAGCTATTTGTAAGGCCTCCTCAGTCAACTGTTTTGCCTTTTTGCATTCCTTTTCCTTGGGGGTGGTCTTGATCACCACCTTCGGTACAATGTCATGAACTTCTGTCCATAGTTCTTCAGGCAGATCTAATCCCCTAAATCTATTTGTCACTTTTACTGTATAATTGTTGACCATCTGGTGATGTCCATGTGTAGAGTCTTCTCTTGTACTGTTGGAAGAAGGTGTTTGCTATGACCAGTGTGCTCTCTTGGCAGAACTCTATTAGCCTCTGCCTTGCTTCATTCTGTACGCCAAGGCCAAATTTGCCTATTACTCCAGGTGTTTCTTGACTTTCTACTTTTGCATTCCAGTCCCCTATAATGAAAAGGACATCTTTTTTGGGTGTTAGTTCTAGAAGGTCTTGTAGGTCTTCATAGAACTGTTCAACTTCAGCTTCTTCAGCAATACTGGTTGGGGCAGAGACTTGGATTACCATGATATTGAATGGTTTGCCTTGGAAACGAACAGAGATCATTCTGTCATTTTTGAGATTGCATCCAAGTACTGCATTTTGGACTCTTTTGTTGACCATGATGGCTACTCCACTTCTTCTGAGGGATTCCTGCCCACAGTAATAGATATAATGGTCATCTGAGTTAAATTCACCCATTCCAGTTCATCTTAGTTCTCTGATTCCTAGAATGTTGACATTCACTCTTGCCATCTCCTGTTTGACCACTTCCAATTTGCCTTCTTTCATGGACCTAACATTCCAGGTTCCTATGCAATATTGGTCTTTACAGCATTGGACCTTGCTTCTATCACCAGTCCCGTCCACAACTGGGTGTTGTTTTTGCTTTGGCTCCATCCCTTCATTCTTTCTGGAGTTATTTCTCCACTGATCACCAGTAGCATATTGGACACCTACCGACCTGTGGAGTTCATCTTTCAGTGTCTTATCTTTTTTCTTTTTCATACTGTTCATGAGGTTCTCAAGGCAAGAATACTGAAGTGGTTTGCCATTCCCTTCTCCAGTGGACCACATTCTGTCAGACCTCTCCACCATGACCCGTCCATCTTGGGTAGCCCCACAAGGCATGGGTTAGTTTCGCTGAGTTAGACAAGGTTGTGGTCCGTGTGTTAAGATTGGCTAGCTGTCTGTGACTGCGGTTTCCCTCAGTCTGCCCTCTGATGCTGTCTCTCAGCGCCTACCATCTTACTTGCGTTTCTCTTACCTTGGGCATGGGGTATCTCTTCACAGCTGCTCCAGCAAAGCACAGCCTGCTCCTTACGTCAGACGTGAGGTAGCTCTTCCCAGCTGCCTCCCCTGACCTCGGGGGTGGAGTAGCTCCTCCTGGCCGCTGCCCCTGACTTTGGACATGGAGTAGTTCCTCTTGGCCGTGCTTCTGCACCGTCCATTGCAGCCGCCAAGCCAGACATCCTGGAATGTGAAGTCAAGTGGGCCTTAGAAAACATCACTAGGAACAAAGCTCGTGGAGGTGATGGAATTCCAGTGGAGCTATTTCAAATCCTGAAGATGGTGCTGTGAAAGTGCTGCATTCAATATGCCAGCAAATTTGGAAAACTCAGCAGTGGCCACAGGACTGGAAAAGGTCAGTTTTCATTCCAATCCCAAAGAAAGGCAATACCAAAGAATACTCAACTACCACACAATTGCACTCATCTCACACATTAATAATGCTCAAAATTCTCCAAGCCAGGCTGCAGCAATACGTGAACCGTGAACTTCCAAATGTTCAAGCTGATTTTAGAAAAGGCAGAAGAACCAGAGATCAAATTGCCAACATCTGCTGGATCATCAAAAAATCAAGAGAGTTCAAGAAAAATATCAATTTCTGCTTTATTGACTATACTAAAGCCTTTGACTGTGTGGATCACAACAAACTGTGGAAAATTCTTCAAGAGATGGAATACCAGACCACGTGACCTGCCTCTTGAGAAACCTGTATGCAGGTCAGGAAGCAACAGTTAGAACTGGACATGGAACAACAGACTGGTTCCAAATGGGAAAAGGAGTATGTCAAGGCTGTATATTGTCACCCTGCTTATTTACCTTATATGCAAAGTATATCATGAGAAATGCTGGGCTGGAGGAAGCACAAGTTTGATTCAAGATTGCCAGGAGAAATATCAATAACCTCAGATATGCAGATGATACCACCCTTATGGCAGAAAGTGAAGAAGAACCAAAGAGCCTCTTGATGAAAGTGAAAGAGGAGAGTGAAAAAGTTGGCTTAAAACTCAACATTCAGAAAACTAAGATCATGGCATCTGGTCCCATCACTTCATTGCAAATAGATGGTGAAACAGTGGCTAACTTTACTTTTCTGGACTCCAAAATCACTGCAGATGGTGATTGCAGCCATGAAATAAAAAGATACTTGCTCCTTGGAAGTAAAGATAAAAACCTAGACAGCATATTAAAAAGTGGAGTCATTACTTTGTCAATAAAGGTCCTTCTAGTTAAGGCTATTATTTTTCCAGTGGTCATGTATGGATGTGAGAGTTGGACTATAGAGAAAGCTGAGTGCCAAAGAATTCATTCTTTTGAGAAGACTCTTGAAAGTCCCTTGGACTGCAAGGAGATCCAAACGGTCCATCCTAAAGCAGATCAGTCCTAGGTATTCATTGGTAGGATTGATTTTGAAGCTGAAGCTCCAATACTTTGGCCACCTGATGCGAAGAGCTGACTGATTTGAAAAGACCCCAATGCTGCGAAAAGATTGAGGGCAGGAGGAAAAGGGATGACAGAGGATGAGATGGTTGGATCGCAGCACTGACTCAATGGACATGGGTTAGGGGGGACTCCGGTTGTTGGTGATGGATAGGGAGGCCTGGTGTGCTGCAGTTCACGGAGTTGCAAAGAGTCGGATACGACTGAGCGACTGAACTGAACTGTTTAATTGTAAGGGATTTGATTTAGGTCACACCTTAATAGTCTAGTGGTTTCTCCTTTCTTCAATTTAAGTCTGAATTTTTCTATAAAGAGTTCATGATCTGAGCCACAGTCAGCTCCTGGTCTTGTTTTTGCTGACTGTACAGAACTTCTCCATCTTTGGCTGCAGAGACTATAATCAATCTGATTTCGGTATTGACCATCTGTCGATGTCCATGTGTAGAGTCTTCTCTTGTGTTGCTGGAAGAGGGTGTTTGCTATGACCAGTGTGTTCTCTTGGCAAAATTCTGTTAGTCTTTGCCGTGCTTCATTTTTACTCCATGGACAAATTTGCCTGTTACTCTAGGTATCTCTACCCTTGCATTCCAGTCTCCTATGATGAAAAGGACATCGTTTTGGGGTGTTAGTTCTAGAAGGTCCTATAGGTCTTCATAGAACCATTCAAGTTCAGCTTCTTCAGCATTACTGATCGGGGCATAGACTTGGATTACTGTGATATTGAATGGTTTGCCTTGGAAACGAACATAGATCATTTTGTCATTTTGAGATTACACCCATAAATTGCATTTTGGACTCTTTTGTTGACTAAGGTGGCTACTCCATATCTTCTAAAGTATTCCTGCCCACAGTAGTATATATAATGTTCATCTGAGTTAAATTCACCCATTTCTTTCCTTTTTAGTTCACTGATTCCTAAAATGTTGGTGTTCACTCTTGCCATCTCCTGTTTGACCACTTTCAACATACCTTGATTCATGGACGTAACATTCTGGGTACCTATGCAATATTGTTCTTTATAGCATCAGGCTTTACTTCCACCAATCACATTCATAACTGTGTATTGTTTTTGCTTTGACTCTGTCTCTTCATTCTTTCTGGAGTTATTTCTCTACTTGTTTCCAGTAGCATACTGGGCACCTTCCAACTTGGGGAATTCATCTGTCAGTGTCCTTTCTTTTTGCCTTTCATATTCTTCATGGGTATGCATATGCATAACTGGCTGAATTTGTTGGCAGGGGATAGGAATGGGATATAGGAAGGACAAATAGGAAAGATAAACACATTTGTAATGAACATATCCTTATATTCTGATTATGTGCACAGATAAAGATCTGTAACAATACCAAGTAATTTTTTTTAAAAGTTATGTCTGAGCTGTGAGATTGGTGGTGAGGAAAATGTCTCTACTTTTAACCTTATATATAACTGTGAAATATTTAGAAGAATTTTCTGTTTTGTTAATTAGAAAAGAAAGATTAACTCAGGAAGCTAAATAGATCAAGCTAGAGTTTATATAAATATTCAGTTTAGGATACTTAGAGTTATCATTAAGTTAAAGACACTGCCTAAACTTTAAGATACTGTGCTCACTTGGGTGATGGATATATAGAACAAAAGTTTGGTTGTTTATTTAAAACAAATTTTTTATTATTGTTTGAGCTATTTGAAAACTAAAACTCCAGTTATGAAAAAAGAGCAATGCAAGGTCTCCTGCACTGCAGGCAAATGCTTTACCCTCTGAGCCACCAGGGAAGCCAGCATATGCTTCCAAAGGGTACATTTTTTGGAGCTTTTGAAGATGTGGGATAGGGAAAAAAAAACTCAGGCAAAGGTCTAGTTCTTCAACAAAAACAAGAAATTAACATGCTTTAAACTACTGAGAAACATATTGAGCCGTATTCATGCTGATTGTTAGTCTGGAGGCCATTAGAAACACAACCAGGCAGGATTCTGACAAGCCAGTCTTGGTTTAATTTAGAACAATTTCTTCTTGTGTAGTAGAATAACAGACTTAGAAGTTGAGAGCTGGACAGAAGGATACATGTTTGCCTGTGAATCCCAAAGTTCTTTGTTTTAGGAAACAGGAGGGATGAGAACCAAGTAACCAGAAACATTCCCATAGAAAGAGTTGCTCCAGTGGAGGGTAGAGACTTTACAGGTCTTCAAACAAGGAACTGGAACCTCCATGACACTTGGGAACCTGAATCTTAGAGATTTAGTTTAAGGAAAGACATTTTGTCTCTTACCCACAGGCAAGTTCTTGCTATCCAGTTGAACCATAAGAAGATAAAACTAAGAATTGAAACCTTTCTTTAAAAAGGTTTTAAAAAAGGACTTTACTAACAACTGTTAGTAGTTGAGCAACTGAGTCACCAGCAGCAACAAAGGAGAAAAGAGGTACATGACTGTGCCTGCTAAGTCACTTCAATCGTGTCCGACTCTTTGTGACCCCGTGGACTGTAGCCCACCAGGTTCCTCTGTCCATGGGATTCTCCAGGCAAGAGTACTGGAGTGGGTTGCCATTTCCTCCTCCTGGGGATCTTCCCCACCCAAGGACTGAACCTGCATCTCTTATTTCTCCTGGTTTGGCAGGCAGGTTCTTTACCAATAGCACCATCTAAGACCATGAGTTAACTCAAGTGAAGTATTGTCATCAAAATTACATCAGAGAATTTTATCATTTTAAAAGAAACAGAATAGTAGGATAGTGTAGTGGTATTAATAAAACTCTGTCAGGTTCATGGTTTCCCAAATACCTCATTTGCTCCTTAAACTAAACAAAATAAAATTGTTGGCTCTTGGCCCTGCCTCCCTGTCTGACCACATCCCTGCTGTGACTGTATCTTCCCCTGTTTGTTCTGCTCAAACCAGCTTGTCCTCCATGCTCTTCTTTGAACAAGTCACTATATACCTATGAAATGTTTCCTATTAAAGCAACATTAAAATTCAAGTGTCACCACGTATTTGGATATTTGCATTTTGAAAATTATTTCATAATTTTAAAAACCCAATTTTCTGATTCTTCTTGTGAGCATTAACACTAATTGAGCATGTCACTAAGTTCTTTCTCACCCTACATCTCAGAAGGAAGATGCGATTTCTTTTTGATGTGTACCATTTTTGCAGTCTTTATTGAATTTGTTATCATATCGCTTCTGTTGTATGTTTTGGTTTTTTGGCCACAGTGTTTGTGGGATCTTAGCTCTCTGACCAGGGATTAAATCCACGACCCCTGCATTGGAAGGTGAATTCTTAACCACTTTACCTCCAGCGAGGTCCTAAGGTGTGATTTTTATTCCTGTAATACAGATGAGAAAACTGAGGAAAGTTAGGAGAATGTCAGAGAAAACAGTAAAACTCTGTCTTTTTAATCAATATTTTTTAAAATTTTTTCTGAGGTAATACAAGAGTTGGGCTGATATGTGTATTTGTGAAGAACTTTTGAAAATCTATATAATTTAAAAAACCTTTTAAGGTTTTCTTTTAGTGGTTGACATAAGATTTTGCTCATTCTCAATGTAGAAAAATTCTTTGTCTATGTACACACACACACACACACACACACACACACACACACACATGCACACACTGGAGTACTATCCATGTTTTCCCCAAAGCTATAAAAAGGTTACTTGATCTAAAAAAAGATATTCAGCTTCACATCTTATGAGATCCTATATAGTTTTAATATCTGTCCTGCCCTGCAGCTATCTCCTAACAATAAACTATACATAGGAATTATAGTGTAAGGGAAAAATAAAGATATATAGTGACACCAATATGTGAAAGCAAAACACCTGGAAATTCAGTGAAAATATTAATAAACAGTGAAAAATTCAGTCAAACTATTATGTAGATAAGAAAGAAATGAAGAGTTAGTTTAATTGAATAGATGTTTTGGTATTATTTGAAAATAAAGTGACTTAAAATGTTTTCTCTCTAGTTTCCAGATTATTCTTTTGTGAGTCTGACCATTTAATTTTAGTCTTAGGTCGGTTCACAAATGCAAGTGAAAGTGTTAGTTACTCAGTTGTGTCTGACTCTTTGTGACCCCATGGACTGTAGCCTTCCAGGCTCCTCTGTCCATGGAATTATCCAGGCAAGAATACTGGAGTGGGTAGCCATTCCCTACTCCCGAGGATATTCCTGATCCAAGGATCAAACTCTGGTCTCCTGCATTGCAGATTTAAATTCTTTACTGTCTGAGCCATAAATAAATGTTGAGGGTTTTGCTCAATGAGTTGTATTCTCCTCAGAGAAACAATGAATTACCTCTATATTACCAAGGTTTTCATTCAAAGAAGTATATTTTAGAATTCTGGTCTGGGAATGACGTAATGTTTGTAAGGTATTCTTGTAGAGTCAATAAGGTCAATAACTCAATCACCTGATTATATTAAACAAGTAGATTCCTCTCAAGATACTTTCTTCTACTCCTATAGGTGAAATAGAACCAGCTTAGGAAAATTTGAGCGTGTGGGCTCAAGGTAAAGAAGCTGGTCAGAGAAAGAAGGAGATCCCAGGGATAGATCCTGAGGATGGAAACTGTGGTGGTCTTGAAAAGAAGCAACTGTGGAGGTTTGTCTGGAGGATCCTGTGGACAGGGAGGCAAGTTCCCACTGAAAGGAAAAAAAAAAACAAAACAAAACATGTGCCTCCATTCTTTTTTTGATTTTGGTAAAATACATATAATATCAATTTACTATTTCAACCATTTTTAGATGTTCAATTCAGTAGCATTAAGTATATTCACATTATTGTGCAAACATCACCACTACCAGTCTCCAGAACTTCTTTATCATTTCATATCCAATCTCCATGTCTCAATAATTCCCATTCCTCTCTCCCCTTAGCCGCTGGTCAACACTATTCTATTTTCTATGTCTATGAATTTTCCAATGATAGGTACCTTATATACTATAGACTGGACTTTTGTGCCCCACCCTGCATTCGTATGTTGAGATTCTCATCACTAATGTGATAATATTAAAAAGTGGGACTTTAGGTGATTAGGTCATGAGGGCAAAGTCTCATGGATTGGGTTACTGTTCTCATTAAAATAAAAGACTCTGAGAGATTAGCACTGAAATAGGGATTCCCTGGTGGCTCGGATGGTAAAGCATCTGCCCACAATGCCAGAAACCTGGGTTCGATCCCTGGGTCGGGAAAATCCCCTGGAGAAGGCAATGGCACCCCACTCCAGTACTCTTGCCTGGAAAATCCCATGGACGGAGGAGCCTGGTAGGCTGCAGCCCATGAGGTCACAAAGAGTCGGACACGACTGAACGACTTCACTTTCACTATATACATTATCAGGTGTAAGTGAGAGAGCTAGTAGGAAGTTGCTGTATAACACAGGGAGCTCAGACTGGTGCTCTGTGATGACCCAAAGGGGTGGGATAGGGGTGGGTGGGAGAGTGGCTCAGGAAGGAGGGGACATACCTGTACTTATAGCTGATCCACATTGTAGTATGGCAGAAACCAATGTAACATTGTAAATAATTATCCTGCAATATATATATATGTATTTTTTTTTTTTTTTAAGGAGAGACTCCAGAGACCTCCCTTGTCCCTTCTGCCATTGTAGACATAGCAGGAAGAAGACTGTCTATGAACATCAGACACTGGATCTTCCAGCACTTTGACATTGAACTTCCTAGCCTCTAGAAATGTAAGAAAATTAATGCTTGTTGTTTATAAGCCACCAAGTCCATGGAATTTTGTTGTAGAAGTCAGAATTGACTAAAACAAAATAAAAATGGAAACATACGTTCTTTTGCATCTGATATTTCACTTAGTGTAACATTTTCAAGTTTCTTCCTCGGTGTAGCATGTATCAGAATGTTATTCCTTTTTAAGGGTGAATAATATTCCCTCCTATGGAAATACCACATTTGTTTTTCCATTAATCTGTTGATGTACGTTTAAGTGTTTTCCATCTTTGGTTATTGTGAATAATGCTGATATAAACATGGGCTGTACTAATATCTATTTGAATCCCTGCTTTGAACCCTTTTCAGTATATACTCAGAATGGTGTTTTTAAATTTTAGAACTTTTAAGTGAACTACAGCAAATAGAATGGAGCAGGAATCATACACGAACAGTTTAATAAATTGTTCTTAAGCAAACACACCTGTGAGATCAGAAGGCAGATCAAAACACAGAACCTTACCAGAACCACAAATCTTACCTGTTTCCTGTCCCTCTCCAGGAGTGCCTAACCTCCTGACTTTTAACCTCTTAGATCAGTCTTGTCTGATTTGAACTTTATACAAATAGAATCATACAACATGTACTCACTTTTGTCACTCAACATTATGTTTGTGAGACTATGAATATTGTTTCTGAAGTTAGCAAGATCTCAAAAAAATCCATATTGCTACAATGTAGTTTTAGTTTGTCCATTCTCACTGATACATAGTGTCCCATTATGTGAATATTGCACAATCTATATGCTCATCCAGGATCAGTGAAAATTATGCTTCCATTTAAAACCCTTTGATATTCACAAAAAGCATAGGTGGTGAAAGTCCTTGCACAGGAATCTGCCTGCAATGCAGGAGACCCTGGTTCAATCTTTGGGTCCAGAAGATCCCCTGGAGGAGGAAATGGCAACCCATTGCAGTATTCTTATCTGGAGAATCCCATAGACAGAGGAGCTGGGCAGGTTACAGTCCATGGGGTGGCAAAGAGCAGGACAAAACTGAGTAACTAACACACGCACACATTCTGACAAAAAGCATAGCTGGCTGAGAGTACCTGTAGAGGAGCTCAGGGAGTTGGACCATCCTGCCATCTCTTGTACTGTAAGAGAATATATTAACAAGGCAACTATGTACTTTGTCTTGGAAAAAAGCCATCAATTAAACAATTTGACTTTCAATCCATATTTGGGGTTCTCTTTGATCTGTTGGTACTTCCATTCAGCTGGGGCTTCCTGATGACAAGAAAAATACTCTTCCTTTTTTTATCCTTTCCTTAGGGATACTTACCTAGACAATCTGGAAATTGTTCTTTCCCCTCAACATTAAAGGGTGATCCAACATTAGTCATTTTATATTTTAATGTCAATGTCGTTTAGAGGCCTTGCCCCTGAAGTCGTATTCTAAGGAACGGAGGTAGGGTGGCAGGAAGATGTGGGAGTAAGAGTGAGCATCCAGCCTGAGTGCTGGCTCATTCTGTCAGAGCCACAGGATCTGCATTTCTTGGAACATTCAATGTGTTCCTTTTGACTCAACTCTCCCTTCAAACCTCCTCTCCATTCTACCAGCACCAGAGGAGAACATTCCAGGGTGATTCCCCACTTTTTCCTACACAGTCTCCTCAGAGCTTTTCTAGTCTGTTACTCTAGTTTCTGCTGTCCCTTCTTCCCACCCATACTCCTACCGCCATGACTATGTTGAACTGTATTCAGACTCATGCTCCAGAATGTTTTCAGCCTTGCAGTATTTGTCCCTTACAGGTATTCCTTTTGGGTGAGTAGCACATGACATGGACTTATTGTTTGCTTTGCTAAAAGTTATATTATGGAATATCAAGAAGCTCTAGTAGTAGGAGACGGAATAAAGAGATAATGGCTAAAATGCCTCAAGCTTTAGGACAAACAGGATCCAGATCTTCTTGCCTTTAAGGACTTTAGCAGTGGACTCTGTTCATGTTGGTTCATCTTGTGTTGATGGCAGTGAGACTTGGCACAAAGAACATGAGAGCTATGGACTAAATTGTATCCCCCCTCAAATTCATTTGTCAATGCCCTACACCCAGTGTGACCGTATTTGAAGATAAGGCTTTTAGGAGGTAATTAAGGTTAAGTAATAATGCTTCCATGGTGGTTCAGATGGTAAAGCATCCACCTGCAATGCAGGAGACCTGGGTTCGATCCCTGGGTCAGGAAGATCCCCTGGAAAAGGGAATGGTTACCTACTCCAGTATAACTGCCTGGAGAAGTCCATGGACATAGGAACCTGGCAGGCTATATTCCGTGGGGTTGCAAAGAGTCAGATACAACTGAGTGACTAACACTTTCACTTTCACTAAGGTTAAATAAAATCATAAGATGGTAAGAATGGGGCTTTAGTACTGGTGGCTTTATAAAAAGAGGAAGACAGAGATTCTTTTGTCACCACGGGAAGGCATAGCCAGAAAGGTAATGGTCCACAAGCCAAGAAGAAGGCTGTCACAGGAATCAAATGCAACAGCGCCTTAATCTTGGACTTCCCAGCCTCCAGAATGGTAACAAGTAAGTTTTTGTGTTTAAGCCACCCAATCTATGTCATTTTGTTTTGGCAGCTGGAAATGACTAATACAATGTGTCTCAGAGCTAAGCTCTGTGCCTTTGAATGAGTCACTTAGGCTCTTTGAGTGGTTTTCTAATTCATCAATAGACAAATAAATACTTATTTCTGCACAAGTGGCTGGAGTATCAACGAGATAGCACACCTAAAGTATGACGAATGTAGAGTGAATTCTTAAAAGGTTACTTCCTTTTCCTCTTTCCGTCATTTGTTTCTTATCACCTGATCACAACTGTAAACTGTGAAGGGGCCCACAATGCCACCACTACTTTCAGTAGGACATAATAATAAAAAGAGCTAAAAAATATTAAGTACTTCATATAGATGAGACATTGTACCTGACAGTTTATTTGCATTGCTGTTGTTCAGTCACTAAGTTATGTTTGACTCTTTGTGACCCCATGAACTACAACACGCCAGGCTTCCCTGTCCCTCATTACCTCCTGGAGTTTACGCAAACTCATGTCCATTGAGTCAGTGATGTCATTATCTTATTTAAATGTCTTATTTGCATTCTTCTTATTATTTGCATATTATTACACATGAACAATTTGAAATAAACATGGTTATTCCTCTTAATGGGTAAGGAAACTGAGGCTTGGAGGAGACAGGTAAATTCTCCAGACTACAGAGTTATTGTACAGTGGAGCTGAGATTCAGATCCATGGCTGTCTGACTCCCTGGGCTGTGTTCTTAATCATTTTCTTATTCCCAAGTATATGATTATTGCTCATTCAACCCGAAGGGCACAGGAGATTCAATCACTGCTCTCATGCACCTCACTATCTAGCAGGAAAGGCAGAAGTGAAAATCAATAATTAGTAAGTAGTGTGATAAATGTTAAATTTGCACAGGATGTTACTCAGTACAGCAGACAGCCAAGTGTCTGAGGAGGCCAAGGAATAGTTCCAGAATCAGTCCGCTGGAGTGACAAGGTTGAGAAGGACATTTCAGGCTGAGGGAATAAAAGCCTAAGGGCAAGGCTCATTGAAGAGCCCCATGGAGTTCTGGGTGCCTGGAGTCAAGGACACACACTAGGGAAATGCAGTCAATGAAGCAGGAGAGGTTTGTTGAGACCAGATTATGAAGAACATTTAGATGACATACAAAGGCATTTAAACTCGCTGCTGCAGAACATAAGACATTCTTGAATGTGTTCCCCCTTGAGACAGTGTTTCTTCATAAAAAGGTCTGTGTCCCTTTTGTCTCTGAGTATCCAAAGCCTAGCAGGGGCAGTTACTCAACCAATATCTGTTGAATGAAAAAGTGAATGAATAAGTAAAAGTATGCATCACAATGTATACTTTGACTGCAGAGGTACAGGGTTAGAGTTTGCCAAGATGAAGGCAATAGATGACAGTGGAGTTGTGCAGCAAAGGTGTAATTAGGGGGATATTGAAAAGTCATCCAGGAGAGTGACTGCAATTAAACAATACAGAAAATTTAGTGGGTTAATTGAGGGCAGTGCAACTTGAGGTGGAGGAAGGGAGAGGCAGATTTGAAGAGCATGCAGTTGGGTTTTGGATATGTTGTACGAGAATGGTTGGAATCTGCTAAGTTAAAATTTCTAGCTGCCAGTAGGGTTTGAAAGTTCAAGCTAAGAGGGATTCTATTAAAACCATGGCAATACCTGCTGACTTTGAGAGACAATATGTATAGCAAGACTAGAAGGAGTTGTGGAGTAAAACCTTAAGGATGAGCAAGTACTTTCCAGAGATTAATATATGGTATGGAATCTTATTTTGTCATCAGGGATAGAGATAGAGGAGCCTAGAATGTGAGCTTCAGAAGAGTAAGGAATAAGCTGAATCTTGTGGCTTGAAATTAAAGGAAAATTCAAAAGGGCATGTATTCAACAGGATTAAATTCTACAGAGAGAAGTAAATTTAGCACTACTTGCTATGTATTGTTTAGCATTATATTTATTGGGGAAATTATATGCTATCTATGGAATTAATTCTAAAACAATTTGAGGGGCTGTTTGGCTTGGTACTATATTTTTTCCATGACTTGGATGTATTTTATACTCAGCAGCAGAAACTGAGCATTTTAAAAAAGTATATCATACCCTAGATGACATTTTCATGAAAAAAAAAAAAAAAAGAAAGATGTTAATATAGTGTAATACCAGGAGGATAGAGTAAAGGCAATTGCTTGTTTGCTCAGGACATCATTAAGTAAGCTCTTGGTAGGTGAATGAAATGAAACCCGAGTGAGAATTTCAGGGAAACTAGTAAGATAACTTTTCTGGTGGAAAGCACTCTTCAGGATGACAAAGTGAATATAATATCTCTTGAGTATGTGGGAATAGTCTGAGAGGCTTTGGACAGAATGATCTTATTACAAATAGAAGCATAACTGAAAAAAAGATTCAGCATAAAGATTCATTTGCAAATATAAGAATCGTTTTTATGGTTGGGAAGGAGTTAAGACATTTTGTTGTTCAGTCGCTAAGCCATGTTCAACTCTTTCAGATCCCATGAGCTGCAGCACACCAGGCTTCCCTGTCCTTCACTGTCTCCCAGAGTTTGCTCAAAGTCATGTCCATTGTGTTGATGATGCCATCCAACCGTCTCATCCTCTGTTAGTCCCTTCTCCTGCCCTCACTCTTTCCCAGCTCAGGGTCTTTCCAATGAGTTTGCTTTTCAAATCAGGTGGCCAAAGTACTGGAGTTTCAGCTTCAGCAACAGTCCTTCCAATGAATATTCAGGGTTGATTTCCTTTAGGATTGACTGGTTTGATTTCCTTTCTGTCCAAGAGACTCTCAAGAGTCTTTTCAAGTGCAACAATTCAAAAGCATCAATTCTTTGGCACTCAGCTGCCTTTGTCTATCTCTTACATCCATACATGGCTGCTGAAAAACCAAAGCTTTGATTATATGGACCTTTGTCAGCAAAGTGATTTATACTTTTTAATGTGCCATCTAGGTTTGTCATAGCTTTTCTTCCATGGAGCAAGCATCTTTTAATTTTGTGGCTGCAGTGTCTGAAGTGACTTTAGAACCCAAGAAAATAAAATCTGTCCCTGTTTCCACTTTCTCCCCAACTATTTGCCATGAAGAGATGGGACCACCTGCCATGATCTTGGTTTTCTGAATGTTGAGCTTTAAGCCAGCTTTTTCACTCTACTCTTTCAACCTCATCAAGAGGCTCTTTAGTTTCTCTTTGCTTTCTGCCATTAGAGGGCTATCATTTGCATATATGAGGTTGTTGGTACTTCTTCCAACAATCTTAATTACAGCTTATAATTCATCCAGGCCAGCATTTTGCATGATGTATTCTACATATAAGTTAAATAAGTAGGATGATAATATACAGCCTCGATGAGCTCCTTTTTCAATTTTGAACTAGTCTGTTGTTCCATGTCCAGTTCTAACCTTTGCTTCTTGACCTGCATACAAGTTTTTCAGGAGGCAGGTGGGTGGTCTGGTATTTCCATTTCTTTAAGAATTTTCAACAGTTTGTTGTGATCCACACAGTCAAAGGTTTTAGTGTAGTCAATGAATCAGAAGTAGCTGTTTTTCTCTTGCTTTCTCTATGATCCAGTGTACATTGGCAATTTAATCTCTGTTTCCTCTGCCTTTTCTAAATCTAGCTTGTATGTCTGGAAGTTCTCAGTTCACAGATGGGGTTTTCCCAAAGACTCAGTCTGTAAAGTATCCACCTGCAATTCAGGAGACTTGGGTTCGATCCCTGTGTCAGGAAAATCCCCTGGATGGGGGTACGGCAACACACTTCAGTATTGTTGCCTGAAGAATTCCATGGACAGAGGAGCCTGGCAAGCTACAGTTCATGGGGTTGCAAAGAGTCAGATATGACTGAGTAACTAACTCTTTCACTAAAACTTTTTAGTTTTTAATTATTTAGAAATTTATGTTATACTTCAGTTTTTTAAATATTTGTTGAATCTATAGAATAAATGTGCCTAGTGTATGTAAAATATCTGTTCTATTGAAAGGAAAAAGAAATCTATGTATCATTTAAAATTTTTTAACAGAAGCATAATATATATGGAAAAAGTGTAGATAAGGGTGCACCTCAATGATTTTTTTTGGGGGGGTGCGGCTGTGTTGAGTCTTCTTTGCTGCTTGGGCTTTTCTCTAGTTGTGGCAAGTGGAAGCTACTCTCGAGTTGCAGCATGTAGACTTCTCTGCATTGCAGTGGCTTCTCTTGTTTCTGAGCACAGGGTGTAGGATGAGCGGGCTTCAGAAGTGTGGCACTTGGGCTCAGCAGTTGTGGCTCCTGGGCTCTAGAGCACAGGCTTGATAGTTGTAACACACAGGCTGACTTGCAACACAGCAAGTGGGATCTTCCCACTCCAGAGACTGAACACATGTCTCCTGCATTGGTAGGCAGATTCTTTACCACTGAGCCACCCGGGAAACCCCCAGTGAAGGATTTTTTCACAAACTGAACGCAACTGTGAAATCCACTCCCAGACCAAGAAACATAACATCAGCAACAACCAAGACCTTTTCTCTAAGCCCCTCTCTGGTCATCTGCCTTCTACAACATAAAATCTTCAGCTTTAAACACTAGATTCCATTAGATTCTCTACCTTGTAAACTGATAACAGTTCCTTGAAGGTGAAGCATTTATTGATTCATTTATTTTCTTCTTTATTTTAGCTCTAGACTCATCCATGGCTGACTTTGTTGATCTTTACCTGAAGGCCTCATGTAGGGTTTGGAACATGGTAGGCTTTCAATAATTAGATTGACTAATAAGAATAGAAGTGAGGACATGAGCCAGAAATTATTCTTTGTGATAAAAGGGTTTGGTCTTGGTGATACTGAAGTACCAACCTACAGCTGAGCCAATTTTCATTCTTAGCATAACTCAGAATAGAGCAGAAAGAGAAGAGTAATTCCCTGGGGCTGCTTAGATCTTCTATGATAGGATCTGAGAAAGGAGGGTTGATAACTTCACCATTTCTGATTCTGTTATGACACCAGAATGATTGTCTAATACAGTCTGACAAAATTCTGGCAGAGAATGTGAGCAAATGTTTCCCTTTCATTCCTTGGGGAAGTTAAAATAGTCACTTTCTGGAGACCACAAGGAAGTTACATTTGAAGGAAATGAATTTCACTAGTAGCATTTATCATTGCTCTTCTTTCTATGTATTAGAATTTTCTTCCAATCTATTTACTGATTAAATATTAGAGACATATAAAATGACTACAAAATAGTCATATCTAATGCTGCATTTAGTTGCCTAAATATTGTCAATAACCTTGATTTTCTTAACCTTCCATTATCCAAATGGAATTTAATTCAATGATACTAATAAAAATTAAAATGAAGTGAATGCTTATTACAAACCAGCCCTGTCATTTAAGTAAGTGAACTCATTAATGCCTCAGTTTTTCACACTTTACATTTTGTGTTATTCTCATTTTAAGAAAAGGAGGCTTACAGAAGATCAGCCAGTGGTCAAAGCCACAGATCAAGGGGGTCTTTAATTAGAGGCTCAAATCCAGGACTATCTGGATTCAGAACCTGGGCTTCTACCTGTTCTAAGATTTTCAGTATCTCATCCATTCTGATACTTTGGGTTTTTTACCCACTATTAGATCCAAAATATTGGCTTCCCAGGTGATTCAGTGGTAAAGAATCTGCTTGCCAATGCAGGAGATCAAAGGTTCGATCCCTGGGTGGGGAAGATGCCCTGGAGAAGGAAATGGAAAACCTACTCCAATATTCTTGCCTGGGAAATCCCATGGGCAGAGGAGCCTGGTGGGCTACAGTTCATGGGGCCACAAAAGCGTATGACACAACTTAGCGACTCAACAGCAGCAGTTTACCAACTGCTGCTGCTGCTGCTGCTAAGTCGCTTCAGTTGTGTCCGACTCTGTGCAACCCCATAGACAGCAGTCCACCAGGCTCCGCCGTCCCTGGGATTCTCCAGGCAAGAACATTGGAGTGGGTTGCCATTTCCTTCTCCAATGCGTGAAAGTGAAGTCGCTCAGTCTTGTCCGACTCTTGGCGATCCCATGGACTGCAGCCTACCAGGCTCCTCCGTCCATGGGATTTTCCAGGCAAGAGTACTGGAGTGGGTTGCCAGTGCCTTCTCCGGCAGTTTACCTAAGGTCTCTTTAAAACTTAATGATCAAGCAGATATCCTTTTAACTAGAAAAAGAACGTGTACATCTGTGTTTGCTATATTTCCAAAACTACTAAAGTTCCATGAAACACGGTTTCAGTTGCTATAATCTACACCTCTCTTAGGTAACTAAATAACACAATCGGCTGCATAGCAATGTACCATAAAAGGATCATGATAATTTTCACAGAAAAATACAAGACAAACATAAGCAAAGAAAATAGTTTTAGTCTGATAGTACAGTGCCTTGAAAAGTACAGTAGTACAGTACAGCAGCTGGCATACAGGAGCTGGCATCGAGTGAACAAGCAAGAAGAGCTGCTGACTGGAGGAGGCAGTGGTGGTGGGAGATGGTAGAGCTGAAGGACTGTCAACAGTAAAAGACAGAAAATAATTTCACTCACGCCTGATGTTGATGGAATACATGTTCACAGCTTTGTAAGTCCACAACTTGAAGGTTTGCATGTAGGGGACTCACTGTAACTAGCCTAGAAGAGAGTTGAGAACTAGGATTAGGCTCTCTTCCATATAAAACCTTTCCAGACTTCCTTTAGGTCAAGTCATCTTCTCTGGCTTGTCACATGGAGCCCCTGATGACCTGTTCTCCAGCTTTGTTTCACACTTTGCTTCCACTGTGAATTTTCCCACCTCTCTGAACTTCTTAATATACCTTAGACATTTCTTCAAAGTCTTTGAGAACTATCTTGGAAACCAAAAACATGCATGCATCTATGTGTGCTAAATTCATAGCAAAACTACTACTAAAGTTCAATGAAACATGATTTCAACTGCTGTAATCTACAACTCTTGTACGTGTAACTTTAAACACAGTAAGACACCACATAGGTGACAAGGAGACAGGTAGCAATAAAAATAAAATAATGTTATTTTTGTCTTTTAAAAATGAATCACACAAATGAAGAAATAAATCTCTTTCTTTAAAACCTCGTAGATTCCTTTAGGCCACGTAAAGAGAGAAATGGAATGTGTCCAATTAAAAATGATTGAGCAACGTTATTCTTTACTTTGAAACAGACATCACTTTAATTATAATTTTTTATTCTCAGCTCAAGAGTAAAAAGACAAATTTTATATAACTGGATAGCTATTATAAAGCTAACCAGATACCTTTGTCTTTCTTCTTGCTTTTATATTAAGCCCTATAGACTAAGAGCCTGGCTATAAATAAAACTATTGATGTTAAAAGGTCATGGCTGCGACCTTTCACATGTTTCTTTTCCACTGTATCTATATACACTGTATACTTTACCCAGAGAAGAGATTCTTTATTTAAGAGAGCTTAAACTGTTCAAATTTGTAATGTACTGAGGATTTTGGAATGTCTAGGGGACTTAGTGGATAAAGAACTGACCTTTCATCTCTGAACCCAGACACAGCCCAACCTCAGATAAGTGAAAAAGTTTTGTGTCAGTTGCCTGTATGATAAACTGGTACTATCCACTATCTTCCAACCCAATTAAGCATTTACTGGCAGATCTGGCCTCAAGAGGCACATGAAGTACAGAAATGGAATTACTTCTACTCCTAGAGTGGGTGTCTGAAACTTCAAGATAGGATTTCAAGGTTTTAAGTGGAAAGCTTTGACCAAAGTAGTATCTACAGCTGGAAAACCATAGACCCCTGTGAAAACTGCCCCTCCTTCCCACAGTCACATGCAAATTTGAGATACTGGAATACTTTTCAATATTCATACTTTTGTTTGGTGTGTCATTAAATACCATTTGTAAGATTTTTTAAATTCTATTTCTTTACAGAAAAAAAAATAACTTGAATGTAGTAGAGAGTAGCAGTTGTATGACATCATTAGGAGCATGCAATACAATTTGCTGTTATTAGAGCCAACTTAACATTCACAGAATCATAGAAGAGTGTGGACTAGAATTTCTAAAATATTAAATAAAATACACATTTCTGCATTTTATTTCATAGTAGGTGATATGAAGTATTGACATTTTCATTTTATTTATTTATTTTTCTTTCTTTCTTTCTTTATTTTTTTTAAATTTTTTTTTTAAATTTTAAAATCTTTAATTCTTACATGTGTTCCCAAACATGAACCCCCCTCCCACCTCCCTCCCCATAACATCTCTGTGGGTCATCCCCATGCATCAACCCCAAGCATGCTGTATCCTGCGTCAGACATGGACTGGCGATTCAATTCTTACATGATAGTATACATGATAGGATGCCATTCTCCCAAATCATCCCACCCTCTCCCTCTCCCTCTGAGTCCAAAAGTCCGTTATACACAGCTGTGTCTTTTTTCCTGTCTTGCATACAGGGTCGTCATTGCCATCTTTCTAAATTCCATATATATGTGTTAGTATACTGTATTGGTGTTTTTCTTTCTGGCTTACTTCACTCTGTATAATCGGCTCCAGTTTCATCCATCTCATCAGAACTGATTCAAATGAATTCTTTTTAACGGCTGAGTAATACTCCATTGTGTATATGTACCACAGCTTTCTTATCCATTCATCTGCTGATGGACATCTAGGTTGTTTCCATGTCCTGGCTATTATAAACAGTGTTGTGATGAACATTGGGGTACATGTGTCTCTTTCAATTCTGGTTTCCTCGGTGTGTATGCCCAGCAGTGGGAGCTACCAGCCATATTTTTCACAGAACTAGAACAAATAATTTCAAGATTTGTATGGAAATACAAAAAAACCTCGAATTGCCAAAGCAATCTTGAGAAATAAGAATGGAACTGGAGGAATCAACTTGCCTGACTTCAGGCTCTACTACAAAGCCACAGTCATCAAAACAGTATGGTACTGGCACAAAGACAGACATATAGATCAATGGAACAAAATAGAAAGCCCAGAGATAAATCCACACACATATGGACACCTTATCTTTGACAAAGGAGGCAAGAATATACAATGGAGTAAAGACAATCTCTTTAACAAGTGGTGCTGGGAAAACTGGTCAACCACTTGTAAAAGAATGAAACTAGATCACTTTCTAACACCGCACACAAAAATAAATTCAAAATGGATTAAAGATCTAAATGTAAGACCAGAAACTATAAAACTCCTAGAGGAGAACATAGGCAAAACACTCTCAGACATAAATCACAGCAGGATCCTCTATGATCCACCTCCCAGAATTCTGGAAATAAAAGCAAAAATAAACAAATGGGATCTAATTAAAATTAAAAGCTTCTGCACAACAAAGGAAACTATAAGCAAGGTGAAAAGACAGCCTTCTAAATGGGAGAAAATAATAGCAAATGAAGCAACTGACAAACAACTAATCTCAAAAATATACAAGCAACTTATGCAGCTCAATTCCAGAAAAATAAATGACCCAATCAAAAAATGGGCCAAAGAACTAAATAGACATTTCTCCAAAGAAGACATATGGATGGCTAACAAACACATGAAAAGATGCTCAACATCACTCATTATCAGAGAAATGCAAATCAAAACCACAATGAGGTACCACTTCACACCAGTCAGAATGGCTGCGATCCAAAAATCTGCAAGCAATAAATGCTGGAGAGGGTGTGGAGAAAAGGGAACCCTCCTACACTGTTGGTGGGAATGCAAACTAGTACAGCCACTATGGAGAACAGTGTGGAGATTCCTTAAAAAATTGCATTTTCATTTTATTATTTAGATTTTACTTGGTTCCCTGGTATCTCAGGTGCTAAAGAGTCTGCCCAGAGAAGGCAATGGCACCCCACTCAAATACTCTTGCCTGGAAAATCCCATGGATGGAGGAGCCTGGTGGGCTGCAGTCCACAGGGTCGCAAAGAGTCGGACACAACTGAGCAACTTCCCTTTCACTTTTCACTTTCATGCATTGGAGAAGGAAATGGCAACCCACTCCAGTGTTCTTGCCTGGAGAATCCCAGGGACGGGGGAGCCTGGTGGGCTGCCATCTCTGGGGTCGCACAGAGTTGGACACGACTGAAGCGACTCAGCAGCAGCAGCAGCAGCAGCAGCAGCAGCAAAGAGTCTGCCTACAATGCAGGACACCTGAGTTTAATTCCTGGGTCAGGAAGATCCCCTGGAGAAGGAAATGACAACCCACTCCAATATTCTTGCCTGGAAAAATCCCATGGACAGAGGAGCCTGGTGGGTTACAGTCCATGGGATTTCAAAGAGTAGGACATGACTGAGTGACTAATACAATATTAAAATGAATTTTTTAATGAGTGAAATATTGGAAATAATTAAAGGACCATATAAGCTTCTTGAGGACATGATCACTGTTTTTTGCTTCTTTGATTTTTCAGATATACAACCCAGTAATGCACAGTAGATGTACACGTTCTCCTTTACAACGAATGAATGACCAGAGGTGTTATTCCATGTCAGGAGGTCATTGTAAGTTTTTTTTTTTTTTAAATGCTAAATGTTTCAGTTTTGCAAAAATAATGAGTGGGGGGCGGGAGGTTGAGCAATTCGTACCAAAATATTCAAACACTTAAAAATTTCAGCAGTGAAAAGCATCAGGTTAAACTTGTAAACGCTTTACTGCAATGAGAGGTAACAGAATGATTAGAGGGAAGACAATGGCCAATGTCATTTAAGTAAATTTTTATTTACATTCTGCTAAGAACTTTGTACCATGCAATTCTACATCAATTATTTTAAAATTAACAGAAGAAAAACAAACAATGCTTTTCCCCCTGAGTATATATGCCATATGATAGGGAAAATTAAAGTGTTGTAAAAACTATTAATTTGATCACTTTTGTTGGATTGCAGGTTATTTTCACTTTTTAATATTTTTCCATATTTTGGCGACTATTAGACAATAAACATCTATTATTCTTTTTTTACCAGAAAAAATAACCTCTGAAATAAATACTGCTCCCTAAATTCAACCTCATTACACCTTTCTGTTTAGTCATCACTCATATTTGAAAAACTAAGTATAGACTCACTCTGTAAATGTTGGATGTTACACGGGAGAATACTTGAACATTTTTCAGTTATGAGTAATTTGACTTGAAATTTGAGTGAAGGTGAACTCAGTTAAGGTGAAGGACTCATTTAAGAGCAGAGGTAAGAATGGCTGGAATGGAATAAAAATTTGAAAGTACTTAAAGGGTCTGTGAGCCCATTTTTGTTTTGTAAATAAGTTCATTTGTATCATTTTTTAGATTCCACATATAAATGGTATCATATGATATTTGTCTTTCTCTGTCAAAGACAAATTTATGGTTACCAAAGGGGAGAGGTGGAGTATGAAAGTGAAAGTTGCGTCTGACTCTTTGCGACCCCATGGACTGTATAGTCCACGGAATTCTCCAGGCTAGAATACTGGAGTGGGTAGCCTTTCCCTTCTCCAGGGGATCTTCCCAACCCAGGGATTGAACCCAGGTCTCCCGCATTGCAGGCAGATTCTATACCAGCTGAGCCACAAGGGAAGCCCAAAGTGGAGTATGGCTAGGGATAAATTAGGAGTTTGGGATTAACATACACACACTAGTATATGTAAAATAGATAACCAACTATATAATACAGGGAACTCTACTCAATATTCTTTAATAACCTATATGGGAAAAGACTTTGAAAAATAATAGATAAATGTATATCTATAACTGAATCATTTTGCTTACACTTAAAACTAACACATTGTAAATCAATTATACCTCAGTATAAAATAAAAATTAAATAAAAAAATAAAGGGATCTGGGTTGAGTGGTTCAAATAAAAAGCAAGCAAGCCTCTTTTGATCCATGCAGATAGATGATCTATATACTTTATATTATTGGGTTTCACCAAAGTTAATCAAATAAAACAAATCATTACCCAGTTGTACTTTAGTGAAGGCATGAAAAATAAGTAGCAAAAATATTAACTAAATAAGTAGTAACAACATCAAGAAAAGAAGAAAAATCCAGAGGGTAAAAGATTGAAAAGATAGGAAATACCCAAACTATTATCAAAGTGAAGGTGAGAAAATGATGGTACACTCTGTCTACAAAGAGTAGATTAGAAATGTGGGTTGAATATCTGAGAAGGATTGGAGTAGATTATTGATGTGCAGAAAAATCAAAAGTTAGAATTCAGGTTTTGTGACTAAGGATTTTTGGCTTGATATTTTAAGATGATCTATTTCCTCCATATGGCTTTTCAAAGGGAGAATGGATGTAATCAGTAAGAACCATTTAGAAATGGCTTATTCTGGAAATAATATCTTCTTTCACTCACTATTTTTCCTACCTAACAGAGAAATTAAATATGAAACCCAGAATTCTGACATCATCACACAAAGATTTCAGCCTTTCCAAATCTTTTGTTTAAAGTTTTTTTGTGTGTTTTCAGAAACTATAGAAATAAAGCTTTCAGTTACTTTGAAGAAAAAGTGAAAGTGTTAATCACTCAGTCGTGTCGGACTCTTTTCGACCCCATGAACTGTAGCTTGCCGAGCTCCTCTGTCCATGGAATTCTTCAAGCAAGAATAGTGGAGTGGGTAGCCATTTCCTTCTCTAGGGGATTTTCCTGATCCAGGGATAGAACACGGGTCTCCTGCATTGCAGGCAGATTCTTTACCACTGAGCCACCAGGGAATCCCTTCAGTTGCATTGAGTTCATTGCTCAGTTGTGTCCTACTCTTTGCGACCCCATGGACTGTAGCCTACCAGGATCCTCCCTCCATGGGATTCTCCAGGCAAGAGTACTGGAGTGGGTTGCTATTTCCTTCTCCAGGGGATCTTCCCGACCCAGGGATCTAACCTGGGTCTTCTGCATTCCAGGCAGACGCTTTAACCTCTGAGCCACCATTACTTGGGGTAAATCATTGCATTCTCATGACCAAGCTATAAAACCACCAATGTCTGCAAACATCACTTTCACATGAATTCCGTATTTCCACAGTTCTTTTCTATGCAACACCTTTGCAGCATGTGTAGCCATTGTAGTTGAAATAGCTACTTGCTTATTAACTTAACATAGGTGTATTTCACTAAACATGAGGACAAAATTATGTCTATTTTTGCACTATTGCATCTGAAGCACCTGACTGCATGGTACATAGTAGGTGCTTAGTAACCTTTGAATTGAATCAATGAATAAATAAAGCACTTTTTTTAACTTTCATTTTGACTTAACTCACATGAAAGGAAACAGATGCCTGGAACTAAATGACTTTCTATTGTTCTGAAATTATTTTTTGTCACTATTTTGAAGGAAAAATAATACTTTTAAATTTCACTGATTTGGAAATCAGTATTTTTCTTGAAAATAAGCAATAAGCGCATATATGATACCAAATTTCACAAAATATTTAATGAAAAAAATACCAGTTTAACTAATAAAATGCAAGTCACTGATGATCCTTATGCATTTTTTTCTTTAAAATTTATATTTCTCATACATAAAGGGTTGTTTACAGAGGTCATAAATTATCATTTAAAACCATGTCCACTTCTTCAAAGTTTGCAAATACTCAATGCATAGTAAAAGCCAAGAGAAGACCACTTGCTTTAAAGATGATAATACTTTTGGAATGTTAATAGTGTACAACTTTCTACAGGAAAATTATTTCTTTACTGAACTGGGAAATAGTCAGCTTGGCTTAGTCCATTTTGCACCTTTGTGCTGGGGTATCTCTAGGTTTAAATGACAGCAGCTTCAGTATTTTCAATCCCTTAATCCTTAAGGAGCATAGGTTTCAGTTCAAGACAGCTTCACACAGAACATAAGAAAAGACCCTGTGAGCCTACCTCACATACGATGATCTGTTTTTCAGCTGTGATTTTTCACTTGCATCCCATAGTAAAAAATGACTTTGAGGCAAACCAGTGTCAAATAATTAATGCATTTTCAATGGAGGGCTGCTTTTTTTTTTTTTTTTCCACTTTGCTATAATGCAATGCATGGAAAGCCATAAATGCTTTCATGCAAGCCACTGGTACCTGTGGTTTTCATCACTGTTTCACTGGATCCCTCCCATTAGAGAAACTTTGTGAGGTACCTGAGCTGAAATGGAACAAAAAACTGGCCTGGGAGGGTTTACATCTGGTAGCCTACCCCATTACTTAAACAGGCTACATCTTAAAAAAGAAAGTTATACAGGTTGAATTGGGGCAATTATATTCTGATCTAAGACATATATATTTGTTGATTATTACCAGGTGTTTTTAAAAAAGCATGTTTTCTTGATCTATAATTAATATTTTGCTAATAGAGCTCCAGAAAAATGCTGCAAAATCACTCATGATTTCTCCATGCCATAAATGATAAGAACTAATAGCTACCATATTAAATTCATAGGTTTTTAAGCATTATCCTAGTTTGTGTCATAACTATTATTTAAAATTATAATATCCAGGTGCTGTATGTGGTATTTGATCAAAGGGAATGGAAATGTAATGAGTTATAAGTTTTCTCCCTGAGGACTCAAACTGTACATAATGGAAGAGGGTGTGATTTATTTTCTGAGTCATTCTGGAAACAGTTATGAAAACCTTTAGTTAAATGCTGGTAACCAGGGTTATTGAATCTGCTGCTATTTACCACTTACGGGGGGCAGTATATGGCTGCATTTTTTGGAGGGGAAACCAAACTAAAATGTCTTTAAAAAACTCTATGTATCAGTGAGCATTACTATCACCTGCTGATTTTTTAATGAATATTTCCAGACTCCCTATGACATGTCCATAGAATAAAAAAAAAAAAAAAAATCAAGACTTTAAAATTGACCTTTACAGATAACAAAAAATGACACTTGATTTTTTTTTTTGATGGTGATGAATGCATCATCTAAATTACAATGAGCAGGAGAGCTGTAATTTTATGGGAACATTTCTAATTTTTCCCACATTAACCTTGTGTTAAGAAATGCTGACAACTTTGAATTACAGGACTAGATCCACTTCCCATTCTCTGCCGTCAGTGAAAATGATCAGTCCTTCCCCTTTAAGCAAATGCAATAAGGAAGCAGCAGTAGAGGGCTGAACACTTTCTTTTTTTTTATTTTTGATCTTCCTCAAATATTGTTTGACCTTAATCACTGTCTTCCAACAAGCTTAATGTGACATCACCTTGAAACAAAAACACACAGCCTCTCAAGTCTGGCTCGGGAATGAAAAAGCCCTGATTATTAGTCCTCTGTGTGATCTTTTCAGATTGCACTGATGAGATGAAGTTTAATCTCGTTTCTCTCCTCTCCAGTACCACAAACCACAGGCAGTTTAAGGCAGCCTGAAAATCTCTTACATCTGGAAGAGCAATAATTCATGGGATTTTGCCTGACAGCCATGACAGGCAGCGGGGCAGCCAGAAACAACGTCTCTTATGTTGTGCTATTTGCAAAAAATCAGAAGAGGAGGAGCCGGCACAGGATCACATCCTTTAGCATATGTTCGTGGAGAAAACCCTTTTATTTCCTGCCAGATGCCTCATGAATAGGTCCTAAATATTACATAGACAGTAGCTATCACTTCCAAACAGAATTCCTGGGTGTCTGCTAAGCTGCAAGGCATATGAAGGCCTATTGTCTGGGCAAAGGGTCATGGTTAAATTTGCACATATTTTTTAAAATAGATATTTCAGATTCTGCATGTGATTTATAGGCATTTGCACACCCTGCTGTGCATGAATATGATACCATCTTCTGAGTAGGATTATTTTGTGAAATGTATATGGGATTTAGCTACAGTAACTTTTACTGGGCAGCTTAGAATGGCCAGCCAAAGTACTAGAATTTACTGCAGCACAGCTTGCGCTGTCAGGCTTGGGGTTGGTGTTTATGATTTCTGCAGAAGCAGAAATAAACAACTTCTCCTTAATGGCCTTCTTTATGTGGAGGCAGCAGTGGTCCTACGTGGTCTCACAACAGTAGCTGGTGCAGCCGTCTGTCCTGTTTCGTGTGGAACCAGTGTCTGAAAATTTGCATTTCTGCTTTTGAGTTTCCTGCAACAGTAGCCAGAAATGGGGGAAGTCGGGGAGCCTGCAAACATTTGAATGGGTTAGCATTTCCACTCTACTCTTTTCAGCACTATAAATATATTGTGGATAGAATGACTCAGTTTTAAGACTCCAATGGAGAGACGAGAAGGAAACAGCCAGATTTATTTTCAGGTTGTACACCGTCAGTATATCCTGTAAAAATACTCATCAAAGAAAATTTAAATGACTTCTATGAGAGGATTGTATTTCCAAAGAATGCTATATAATTCAATCACCATTCAATATGCATTTCAAGGTATATTTTAGCCATGTTCAGAATTATATGAGGCATAAGTACAAGTGTATGAAGGTGTTAAATATATTTTTTCCTATTTAGGCAAAACTAAAAAAAAAAAGCAATTATCTAAAACTTTCTTGATGTAACAACCGTTTGTAAAGTTCCAGAGAATGTTGACATACGGTGTATATAGGAGCAGGCAGAAAATACATTTTTAAAAAACGAGACAACCGTTTCATGCCAAAGAAAAACAATTCCTTTGCCAAACTACACATTGTTAACTTAAAATGTGTTCCATGTGGAAGTAGGAAGACTGATTTTAAGGAAAGGCTAGTGATCTGAAGTCAGCTGGCTTTGTGCCTGTCAACTACACATTTTGGCTTCTAGTTTTACAGCTAGAATTGGAAATATTTATTTCCCCTATTTAAGACTAGTTCTTTTCCTTTACCTAGTAAACCAATCCATTTGCCTGTAAACATGCATACAGGAAAAAAAAAAAAAAAAGATTTCCAAGCGATACACAAGGGAAGAATAATTTAAAATCTCTTGCAGGCAGCATATTATAGCTTGGAAAGACTGTATTTTTTTCTACTCTCATTTGGTCCAGCCCTTTTGCCAGCATTTTTGTGTACTCATCACATTTTCTGGAAAGAAATTAAATTACCAAAGCCTTCGGTTCCTGAGTTTGAAAGCTTATGACCACAAGATAGACACATCGTTGGAAGACATATCTCTACTGATGACAACATTTACCTATCACCACTATTTAGAATTACCAACATCAACAAGCCTTCATATAGCCTGTTATTGGTTTCTTTGATTTCTGGTCATAACATCATGGTCTTAGGCAGGTTAAGATGAATTCTGAAAGGCAGCATGAATATACAGTGATGAGCAGTCATTGGAAAGACCTTACAAAGGGAAAGAATCTTGATTTTTTTAAGTCTAAAATTCATTTGATAGTCATATCAAACTTACATTGGATCACTTAATGTATCATACCTTTTCCAGCATTTGGTCTTTGGAATAAGGAATCTAGGAAAAAATGATTCCTTTCAAAGCATTCTTAGGTTGTTTTATGTAATAGGAAGTAGTGGGAATTGGAACTTCAAAAATATGTGGCATTGTAGCATTGATTTCAGTATCACTCTCTAAAAGACAAATCCAGAGGCTTTTGGTAGTCAGATTTTAGTAAGTCTGAGTGGGCAAGAGCTATTTATTGCAATTCTGAGAGCGTAAAGTTCCTCCTTTTCACATATATCCCTTTGCTGGAATACCCAAGTTTTATTTATGATTTTGGATTTTATTTCACAGCATTCCAGTTTAGTTTAGCATGATGTATTTAATAACCATGTCGACTGTCTTAATTACCCTATAAAGCAGGGTTCCATTGCCATTTGACCCTCCACGGCATTCCAGAAAAACTGCGGGACCATGATAATTACCAACCGCCTGTGAGAAAATTAAACAAAAAGGCCCAACTTTTAAACCACCATTTTAAACGACCTATTACATCTCAGGAATAAATCATTGATGAAATAGCCTGCTTAACAGGAAAATAGCTATTCCATAGCAAAGAATTTCCCCTTGCATGATCATGAAGAGAATCTCAAGTATTCTTCAGCTCCAAAGGTTAGATTTTATGTCTGTCCAATGCCTTTTAATGACACATTTTTGTGTAATTTTACTGTAATCAAAGCCTTTTCCAATAGAGGTTACAGGCTGTGGCTGTTTTGTCAGTCTGAAGCATTTTACTATCCATAGAGTATTAAATGCACTTAGATCTGGCCAGAGGAAAGAAAAATCTGTTTATAATTGGAGGGAATTCAAATTAAAAGAAGATCTATGAATAGTTTTATTTCCTTTGATTAGACAGTCATTTGCTATACATTTTGTGAAAAGTGCTAATCAATCACTCTGTGGGATAAGATTGATTTATTAATTGCTGCTGTAGTCCAAAAAATAGTGACCCGCTTTGAAGGTCTAAATGTCTGGATTAATTTCAGAGTGGTGCCAATCTGTCATAACTAATCATGATATATTGTTATGCTTATTTCTATGTAATAGTTCTATCAGTCTGAAGTTCAACAAACATAAAGCTTAAATTCTCTCCTCCCCACCCCTTGCTCCCCATGGATAAATATTTGTTTTGAGAAAATTGATATTTTACATACGTTTCCTATTATGGTTCCCAGTGTTAAGTTGGAGATATGCTAGATAATTCTTTTCTGATCTCAATATAAGCCAGTGATTAAAATCATCACTTAAAAAATTTGCTTTTTTGAGTACAGCCCAAGTGAGAACATAGGAAAATTGCAAGCTTTTGTTCTTGCAATAATTTTGACTTTTTTCTCAGCACAAAGCAAGATAAGCACATGTGTTTTGAGGTCACATAAGGTCCATTCCCAGGTTTCTAACACTGGTCTTATTTTCCTTTTTTTTTCCTATTGGCAAATTGCCTGGCGTCCAGGGAAGCTGGCCAATGGGTACTAGAAATAATTGGGTGAACAAGTGTGCTTTTCTGGCAAGACTCTACAAGAGAAAAGACAAGTACTAGATTTGTTATGAGGCATTCCTTACTCATTTTGTTGCTCGCCAGCTGTGTGATCTTCAATAAATTACTTGCCTTCTCTGAGTTGCAGTTTTCTCACTTGGAAATAATGGTAGCTATTTCACGAGGTTTGAGGGAGGATTAAATAAGATAATATATATAAGATGCCTTCCATAAGGTTTGACTCATAATAGTTTGTGTTGGATTTGATTTTTTGGCTCTGTCTCCAACTGAGTTCACAGTAGTCTGACTAATGCTTTACTAAATGTTTTCTTATTGAAATCCACTCAAAAGCTCCAAGGTTTAACACTAAAAAGAGATCACCAATTAGCAAGGAGTGGCTGATCAAGGAGCCTTAATCTATTTCCTGAACCATTTATGACACATGAATTATGACGGCTGCCAGTGCCAGTTTTCAGTGCTTCATTCCTCACTACTCTTCAAAAGTTTTGTCCCATCATAGATAATTCCCTTGGTTGTTTTTAGCACAGCCGAAGAAGCCTGAAGTCTTAAAATAATTCTAAAATACTCTGAATGAAAGAAAAGATAAATAGGCAAAAAAATTAAAAATCATTAGCTTCTTGAAGTAGAGATTTTGACTCATCATAGTTAGCTCTCACCAAGGTCTGTCTGGTGCTAGATGTAAACCTAAGGACTTTTCAAAGTATGATTTTCTGCAGATGTGTGCCCAGGAGTGGGCCTACTGGATCATATGGCAAGTCTATTTTTAGTTTTTTAAGGAACCTCCAGACTGTTCCCTATAGTGGCTGTAGCAATTTACATTTCCACTCACAGTGTAAGAGGGTTCCCTTTTCTCCACACCTTCTTCAGTATTTATTGTTTGTAGACATTTTGATGATGATCAGATGGCCATTCTGATCCCTGCGAGGTGATACCTCATTGTCGTTTTGATTTGCACTTCTAGATAACTAACAAAGTTGAGTATCTTTTCATGTGCCTTTTGGCCATCTGGATGTCTTCTTTAGAGAAATATCTATTTAGATCTTCTGCCCATTTTTTGATTTTTTTAAAAAATTTTATATTGAGCTTTATGAGGTATTTGTATATTTTGGAATTAATCCTTAAATATTTTCTCCCATTCAATAAGTTGCCCTTCATTTTGTTTATGGCTTCTTTTGCCATGAAAAAGAGATTATCATACTAAATGAAGTGAGTCAGACAGAGAAAGACAAATATAAACATGATATCAGTTATATGTGGAATCTAAAAAAAAAAATGATTCAAATGAACTTATTTCCAAAACAACATAGACTCACAGACCTAGAAAACAAACTTATGGTTACCAAAAAGGAAAAGGGGGACAGGGAGGGATAAATCAGGAGTTTGGGACTAAAACATACAGACTACTATGTATAAAATAAGCAACCAACAAGGACCTATTATGCAACACAAGGAACTATACTCAATATCTTGCAATAACCTATATTGGAAAAGAATCTAAAAAATAATATATATATGTGTGTGTGTGTGTGTGTGTGTGTGTGTGTGTGTATTTATAACTGAATCACTTTGCAGTACACCTGAAACTAACACATTATAAATCAACTATACTGCAATAAAAATTTACAAAAATAATCTTATGGACTTTGTTCATGTGTCTCTGGTCTGTGTTTCACACTCTTGGTTGGTCACTGAAACATGGAGAATGTCTCATCTTCCACTGGAAAATAACGGTTCTTTTCAACACATTAAGCTCTGGTATTCAGGCTTAGTGCTAAACATGAGCCGAGCCACCCACTTAGGAATTTTCAACTCAAATCAATAGAGTGACATCACAAATTATCTCACTTTTCAGGTGAGACACACAGGGAATAACTAGGTCAGTGAAAGCAACCAGCCCAGTGTAATTCCCCAATTGCAGTTACTATAACATTAGTGAAACTGCATTTCTTATGAAAATAAATCTCAGCATGGGCCCTGGTATAAAATTATCCAGGTGAAGATGGATAACCCTGATCCAGTAGCTCCTAAAATCCACTCTTAATTAAGGTTCTCTTAAACTATTGCCTCACTCACCCTCTAGTGTGGCAGCTTCAATGATTCTGAATAGGATTTAGAGGGAGTGATAACTTGTATGGGAAAATTATCAATTTTTCACTAACTCCAAACTAAAATTTTTAATTTTGTTCAAATTTGAATGCAGACAATAAATCACACATAATATTGGCATAATAAATCACAGATATTTTCATATTTATATGAAGCGGTAGTTAGATCTGTTACTATATATTATTATTTAACACATTCATAATGAATCATATATATATTACTTATCATAAATTGTTTTTAAAATGTTTCAATAACTGCATTTAAATATCATAGCTTTCTTTTCCTATATGTTAAATTTTCTGATGTAAATGCACTCTTCTTAGATGGAGTTTTTAGACTTCTCCAGACTTCCAGTGAAGTCTATGACTCAAGAAGTTTGAGAAATGATGCTGTTGACTTCATCTTTTCACAGCAATCTGCTCTGCTTCTGATAGTAGACTATGCTTTTAAGAGAGAAAAAAGTGAATCAAGCTGGTCAAAAATTTTTGCCCAGATTTTCAGGCTAGAAATAACAATAAAATGTCCTTTTTTTTAGTTAAAAATTTTTTTTCAATTTTTTTCTTATTTTTGTTGAAGTATAGTTAATTTACAATGTTGGGTTAGTTTCTGTTGTACAACAAAGTGATTCAGTTATATATATATATATATATATATACACACATTTACATACACACATACACACATATATGTATATACATATATATTCTTTTTCATGTTCTTTTCCATTAAGGTTTATTTCAAGATACTGAATATAGTTCCCTGTGTTATACAATAGACTCTTATTGCTTAATTGTCTTATATGTAGCAGTTTGTATCTGCTAATCCCAAATTCCTAAATTATCCCTCCTCCACCTCCCTTTTCCCTTTGGTAACCCCTTTGGTTTGTTTTCTAGATCTATGAGTTTGTTTCTGTGTTGTAAATAAGTCCATTTGTATCATATTTTAGATTCCATGTATAAGTGATATCATGACATTTGTCTTTCTCTTACTTCACTTAGTATGATAATTTCCAAGTCCATTCATATTGCTACAAATGGCATTATTTCATTCTTTTTTATGACTGAGCAATATTCCATTGTGTGTATATGTGTGTGTGTGTGTGTGTGTGTGTGTGTGTGTGCGCATGTGTGTGTGCTATTGTTGCTCAGTTGCTAAGTTTTGTCTAATTCTTTGTGACCCCATGGACTGTAACCCACCGAGCTCCTCTGTTCTTGGGATTTCCAGGCAAGAATACTGGAGTGGGTTGCTATTTCCTCCTCCAGGGGATCTTCCCTACCCAGAGACTGAAGCCTCATCTTCTACTTTAGCAGGCAGATTCTTTACCACTGAACCAACAGGGAAGTTATGAATATCAGAGTGCATGTATTTTTTTGAATTAGAGTTTTCATCTTTTTCAGATATATGCCTGGGAGTGGGATGGTGGGATTTCTGAATCATATGATAACTCTTTTTAGTTTTTTAAGGAAACTGCATACCATTCTTTGTAGTGGATACAACAATTTACATTCCCAGAAACAGTGTAGGAAGGTCCACGTTTCCCCCTTGCTAGCATTTGTCTTTTGTAGACTTTTTAATGATGGCCATCCTGACCAGGGTGAGATGACATTTTATTTTAGTTTTGATTAGTAAAATGCCTTTTTCTTTTTGATGAAACTGTGCAGCACTGGATCCAGGGAACCATGTTTACCATTAGGTGAAAAAAGTTCAGTGGTAGAAGAAAGTAAAACCAACAGATGAGACAAGGGAAGGAGGTGGAGAGTAGAAAGTCCTGATAATTGTTCTTATCCCTAGATCCAGTCCCTGAGACCAGCCCCAGTCTTCCATGTATGATTTACATAAGGCAATGGATTTCCTTTTAAACTTAGTTTGTGATGGATTTCTGGATCTTCTAACAACTATGACGACAACAAAAACATCCCAAGTAATACAGAGAAATATCTTGACGTCTTTCATCTCTGACTCAGGCAAAATCTCTTTCCTTCGAACACCAGTATTATGGATGTCTATTCCTTCTATTCAGGATCCTCCCCTCTTCATTCCTACAGTGTTAGTCCCTCAATTGTGTCTGATTCTTTGTGACTCCGTGGACTGTAGCTCACCAGGCTCCTCAGTCCATGGGATTTCCCAAGCAAGAATACTGGAGTGGGTAGCTATGCCTTTCTCCAGAGGATCTTCCTGACCCAGGGATCAAACCTGGGTCTCCCATATAAAAGTAACCCATTTTTCCTTGGGAGACTGTCTCTCCCTATTCTCAATCTTCTCCATACTGTGGATGAGGTTGACATATCTTAAGTGCAAAGAGTAAGGATGTAATGCAGGACTCAGCCACTCAGCGTGTTTCCTGATCCTGGCCAGGTTCAATATAGGTATAATTTGGAACATTGGGAGTCAAGTGCTTTTATGAAACTTGAGAAAAGACATAGCTCTTTCCATTGGGACTGCTGACAGCAAGAAGTGATGCTGGAGGTACCAGATCTCTCTCTCTGTGGAATGCTGAGCAGAGACTTTGAAATGGACCAGATCCTAGTGACATCATTTGAGCCCCTACAACCAGTCATACCAGTGATCGATTCTTATGCACTCAGCAGTCTTCAAAACAATAAACAGCCTTCACATTTTTTATCATCTTAAGTCACTTTGAGTTTGGCTTGTGTCTTGAAGCCAAAAAGAGTCCTGAATAATACACCCTTAGTACCCAAGCCAGATCAAAGTCCTCTAAAATCTTTTTTTTTTGGCTAAATGTTGCCATTCAGAGTCCAGTTGTGTGGCTGGGGTTTCATCCTTCTCCAGGAACACATGTAATGTCAGTAGTCACTAGATCAATAAACTGCCTTCTCTGAAAAAAGGTTTATGAATACTTTTAATGCTTTGTTTGAATTAAAACCTTGCATGTTTCAAGGTACACTGTACAGCAGTGATCCCCGATTTCTTGGTGGCCAGACCTGGGACTTTACAGTTGTGTCACTGACTCCATACCATCTTAGAGAAGTGAAAGAAGCCGTCCAAGCCATTAAGAGTTAAGCCCAGTGCTTTTATGAAAACTGAGAAGAGATAGACCTCTTTCCACAAGAATGCTTATGTCTAGGAGAAGTGACATGGGAGGCATTGGGGAGAAGTGAAGAGACAAGCCCAGTCACATTTGCCCAAAACTAGAAACTATTCATGCTTCTGTCTTGCTATGGGACAGAGTCCTCTGAATGACACAGCTCAATATCCCGATCCTCTCCCTTCAGTATTTTCAAAATTTTACTTCTTCTCTATTCTCCCATTTTGAATGAATGAATGAGTGACTGAATAAATCAGGCCATTTTGAATTTGGCATGAATGTAGAATTGACCTGCCATATCTGGGCCATCTGCTGCCTCACCTGTTTGCCTTTGTTAATTCTACTTTTTTTTTCTCACTTCTTGTACCTGCGCTCAGCAATTTTGGCTCCTAATATTAGTGTGTGGCCAGGTTTGTAACACAAGAGTATAAACCTAAACCCCCAGATGGAGGATGAAGATGTCAAATAGGAAAATATGAAAATAGAAGTAAGCTTAGGGAAAGTAGTAAAAATAAAAATGCCTCAGCTTCCACCGTCCTCAATAGCTTGCTTGATCATTTGTGGAGCACACAGCATTTATCCAAATTATCAACACCTTCCACCGCAATTGCTGACATTTTCTATTTTAATTTCCTAATTCTTGGTCTCTTTGAACAAAGGATATGGTCTTATCGACCAGTGGTGGTTTCCAACATTTTTGGCACCAGGGATCAGTTTCATGGAAGACAATTTTTCCATGGACTAGGAGTTTGGGGGGGGGTGTTGGTTTGGGGATTATTCAAGCACATTACATTTATTATGCTGCTGATCTGACAGGAGGTGGAGCTCAGGTATAATGCAAGTGCTGGAAAGTGGCTGTAAATACAGATGAAGCTTCCTCACCTGCTGCACACCTCCTGCTGTGCAGCCCAGTTCCGGAGGTTGGGGACCCCTGTTATAGACCGCTCTACAAAACATCTCAGTGCCTTTAAGATCAAGACCAAGAGAGTCATATTTCCACAGACCCCACTTGCTCTTTACCTTCTCAGGTCTTATATTTTATCAGAGAAGCTCTTCTTATCCAGCTTATTGTCAGCATGAAAAACCTCAACTGTAGGTACATTTTATACCTTCAAAGACTGTGTACAACCACAATATTCCAGGTCTCGTCAGTCTGTGGGTAAAAAAATAATACATATGATTATTAATGCCAACATTTCAATTCCAGTTACATATAAATATGTATCAAGCACTTCTCAAGGGCTGGGCATGATGCCATGTGCTGAGGTTACAACTAGTTAAATGAGACAACACTGTTACTATCTGCACATCGTTACCCACCAAAAGAGGAAGGCTGGCTTCAGACAAATCATTAAAATGTGCAGAATATTAAAATGTTATAGTGGGATCTAAGCTAATCTTGGAGGTCAGGAAAGGCTCATCAGATGATGTAACATTGAAGAATGAGTACTTAGTTAAACAAAGAAGCAAGAGAAAGCTTCCCTGACTCAACAAAGAGAATATTCAAAAGGGACAAGACGTGAGGATCAAAAGTATCAGAGAGAATACCAAAGCTAGGGGGAGCACAGTGCTAGGGGAGAGCAGGGAGGTGGGAAGGAGCCAATTCTGGAGAGCCTAGTAAGCCATATTAATAATGTTTTTAATTAAAGTAGACTTGAGGAAAACTAAACAGATTTGGAACAGATGCTGGGAAATGGGAAAGAGCTGTCGAGAGAGGAGCAGAGGGATTGCTAGTGTTTGCGAAGGCCTGGCTGAGGTTGGGACATCATGACAATGTAATGAAAGCAATCAGCACAGCTATTTAATTTTCTCCAACAACACTTAGCAGCCTGGAAATAAGCATGATGAAAATAGGCAACTTGTTTGCCTCAGAATTAGGGATTGGCTTGGTATGTGCAAAAGTATAAAAGGAAAGGAAATGAAAGATGTTGGTTTGAGCGGTGGCACTAAGATTGATCATGAGACCCATGTCATGCAAGTAAGGCGTATTTAATTTGGTGGGAGTGTGTACTGGGCCTTCGTAGTGTGCACGGGCTCTTCATTAGGATGTGTGAGGGCATCTCTGATTGCCCCGCAGTATGTGGGAATCTTAGTTCCCTAACCAGGGATCGAACCCATGTCCCTTGCATTGTAAGGTAGATTCTTAACCATTGGACCACCAGGGAAATTCCAAGGAGGTAGCATTTAGAAAAGACATACAGCAGGATGAATACCCAACACAGCCTTGGGAGTACTGATCCCCTTATTCACTTCCGGGTTCCACCAGGCTCTGTGAACTTGGGGAAGTTTCTACAAACGTTTGATCTAAAAAAGCAGAGTTTGCTAATTTCTTAACTCTTAATTTTGGGGGAGGGGAAAAAAACAGGAGTTTAGCCCAGGGTTAAGCACACAATAGACACTCAACACACGCTATTTTATAAGGAAAAGGGAAAAGTAGATGAGTGCAGAGCCTAAGAGATGTGGAGAAGAACCGGTACAGGACAGTAAGTGCTGGAGGAGTTGAAGCTCCAGCATTGCAGGACTGAGGATGGAACAGAGGTAAAAGCATCTTAGAAAGTTAGAGGCTGACTCACTAAAGAGTGAGAATGAAAGCCATTCGAGTAGTGGAAATCCAAACACCATGAAAGCAGCATTTTATAGACCATCAACTTGTGACCCATGATGATGACAAAGGAAAGCTGTGGTCCAGGAACCCAAAGCCTTCATGAAATGTCTGGTAGAAGGCATGATGTAGAATCAACTACGGACATTCCAAGGGAACAAGATGTTCAATTTAAGATTTTCGCACCCTTAATTATTCCTGTTTCCTTCCTGAGTCTTCAAGTTCTCCTACTCTTCCGATTCTTTCCCTGAACTGACTGTTACATTGCTGCTCTTGTGATTAAAACTCTGATCCTTGTCTTTTCTGGCTGTGATCCTCATTGGCCCTCTGCTCAGAACCAAGGTCTGATACACACATTCTCCAGAAGCTTCCTTCTTTCTCCATTGCCTGACCACATTTTAAACTGGGACATCATCCGGATTCTTGGAGCAAAGCCTGGATTCTCAAAACGGCCTGTTGTTTTCCAGTTGCTAAGTCACGTCCGACTCTTGGGAACCCCCAAATGGACTGCTCTTCACTAAATGCTGTGCCCTTAATCATAGCCTGCCATCATTTTACCACAAACACTTTGTGTACCTGTCCCAGTCGGGGCTTGTGGCAGGGGCTGGGTTCCTTCACTGTCATTGACTCTGTAGCTTGAAACAATGGGCGTCCTCCCTTTGGATGACACTGCCCTTTGTGACTCTAAGTTGTAGAATTTTGCCCACTTCTCATCA
This sequence comes from Capricornis sumatraensis, assembly GCF_032405125.1. Lineage (NCBI taxonomy): Eukaryota > Metazoa > Chordata > Mammalia > Artiodactyla > Bovidae > Capricornis > Capricornis sumatraensis. The sequence goes on along the minus strand of NC_091079.1, from coordinate 58,886,949 downwards.
GCACTACGTCCTTAAGTCCTGATTGTCCTTAATGAGTTTCCACGGAGTTCATAAGCTTAATGCACTGTCTGTGGTTCCCTGCTTCCCTCCTTATACTCTTACTTGAGAGATTTCTCTTAAATCCAATTTACTTAACTATCACTCTGCTACAGATGACTCTCCAAGTGACAGTCCATTTCTGACCTGGCCCTCAAGCTACAGACCGCGTTCCCGATAACTCACCAAAGTGAAAATTAAAATAATAATAGGGGCTAGTATTTGTTCAGTGCCATAGAGTTTACAAATTACTCTCGTATCACTTTCCTTAAGGACACGATGGGATTTATTCATACACCCAGTGATTTACATGTCCCTCCTGCCCTCTGTTGAGGTTCTGGAGGAAGAGGTTCTATTCTTTGCTCCTTTGTGATGCCCTGTTTCCTTTCAGTTTATTCTTGGTACAGTTCCCTCTTAGCTCACATGGGAAATGTTTGCCATCAGTTATCTCTTTTCTCTCCTGGGTCTTCAATCTCAATATTCCTTCTGCCAACAAAAGTGTTCACCACACCCAACCTCCCCATTCTCCAGATGACCTCCCTTCAACCTTGACTCCCTTGACAAGATGGCCTCTTTCTTGAACTTGCTTTCTTCACTTCATTACACTCAATTCTCTCCTCATTACTATCAAGTGTCCACACCCACCACACTCCTGAAGCTCAGCTCTTAAAAGCTATACAGCTTCAAGGCAGTGCCTGCAAATGTGGATTTACGCTTTCAAAACGGAACTATTTCTTCCAAATAAAAAACTGGGAGAGGACAGCCTCTTCATCTCTACTCTAATCCCCTTTCAAACCAGGCTTTGGCCTCTTCTAATTTGGAAGAAAAGACACTACAGCCCAAATTCAAAGAAAAGGAACAAAATTTAACTCTTTGCTGTGGAGTTTCCAGAGCCTAACTCCTCAAGATATAAGGGCAATTTCAGAGATTCCCTAGGGTAACTCTGATATGAGGTTACCACCCCAGGTACAGATTTTAGAACTTCTCTAGGGCAATGTTCTATGCTAATGTATCTCTTAATTGTAAACATAAATAATCTCCTCAAAATTTAACCTTATTTACCTCTCTGCAGCAGTCCACACATGAGTGCACTTTTTTATAACATCTTTTTACTTAGTACATTAAACATTACTTTTTATGTTTCATTTCTACCTCTCTAACCATTCTTATGAAGTCTATTTTACTCCATTTTTCTTCTTTCATTTTTCCCTTAAAAATGAGTTTCCTCCAGATTTTTATCTTCAACCCCTTTCTTACATGATGCAGTCTCTCAGGAGACTTGTCCATAAACCCATTCTGAACCCCAGGTCTATATATTCTATTGCTTAGCAGGCATTTCCATCTGAATGTACGAAAGATATCTTTAACAAATTTATCCAAATTTCAACATCTTGACTTTGTTCTTCCTCCAGTTCCAAAGTGGAATTTAAGTGCAAGCTCTGATATAAAAGTAGTAGTAGGGTTCTCTGTCCTTTCTCATATAACAAAGTCACCTTCTCACAGTCACTCAAGTCAAAAATCTCAGTCATTTTTGACTCATTTATAACATTTCATGTCCTATATTTCAGACTTCCTGGATATCTCAAAATCTTATTTCTACCACATCTTTTTTATTTGATCTATTATACTTCTTTCTACTCATCCTGTCTTATCCATCTCAGGCAAATTTATTTTATTGTAAAGACCTTCCAAACGCCAGTTTTCCTTCAGTTCATGTTACATGGTCATCACAGGATACCTTTGGTTCTTAACTCTGGGACTGATTTCTGATATTGAGGCCCAGGAGGAAGAAAGAGAGAAGAATTATGTTACAGGCTTTTAAAAGTTTTGCACAGAAGGGGTTAATGTTCTTTTTGCTTACATTTCATTGGCTGAAGACAATCATAAGGTCCAGCTTTACGTTAATGAATTAGGCATTACAATTTTCCCTCGGGGACAGACCCAGAAGGAATACATTGGGTAGACACACAACCAGTAGGAAAGGGCAGTGAATATTTTGAACAAATACTGCAATATACTTTATACTTTGAAACGATTCTAATGATTCTGTTCTTTATTTACTTGGAATTCTATCTACCATTTAAGGTGATCTCATCCACACCTGTGTCTTCAACAATCACTTACACCTTGAAGGGTAGTCAAGTCTATATCTCTAGGCCAGATACCTCATCCAAGTTTTGGACTTCTAGCCAAATACTATCAGCAAGGTCTATGTAGGTTTGCCATAGGCAATTCAATTTCAGCAAATCTCCACGTATACATTCTTTCTTCCAATCTGTTTTACATTTGTTCTTACATTTCTTATTTTGATCAATATTATATTAAAGCCCAAATCATATGATAGTTTAATTGTGTTGTTTATTAAACTATTTTCCCCCAGCCCACCCCCACCTCACAAGATAGTGAGCTCCTGGAGGTTAGGGACTGTATTTTGGGCTTCCCAGGTGGCCCTAGTGGTAAAGAACCTATCTGCCAATGCAGGAGACATGAGATATGGATTTGATCCCTGGGTTGGGAAGATACCCTGGAGAAGGGCATGGCAACCTACTCTAGTATTCTTGCCCGGAGAAGCCCATGGACAGAGGAGCCTGGCAGGCTGCAGTCCATGGGGTCACAAAGAGACACAACTGAAACAAATTAGCATTTCACCCCAGTACCCAACTTTATGCCTGGTTCCTAACAAACGCTTGGTAAATATTGCTTTGTTGAATAAAGAAGAATGAACGCCTTGTTAAATGGTGTTTCCAGTTGCCCTCCCTCAGATCATTCTCTACAACGTCACTGTATTTCTTTTCTGAAATTCAGAACGCATTTAATGCTTCCTATTAAATGGTGAATGGAAGACTCCTCAGCATGGCAAATGGTGCTCACAGCTAAGCATCTTGGGCTTTCCCCTTTCAGCTGCATTTTCAATCACTTTTCTCCTCGACCCCAGCCCCTATGCACCCAATGGTATTTCCCCGATACGCTATTTCTCTGCACCTTCCTACTGCCTTTATCCAAAATGACTTGACTTCATCTCTCCTCATCATCTTGGTTTTTTCTTCCTGCTCAAATTCTAAGTACCAGCGGAGTCAAATGTCAAGTCACTTAAAAAAATTCTTCCTGCTGGGTTTTTTTTATGGCCCTGGCAAAATTAATTTTAGTTTCTTCTTATTGTTCCCACTTTATTATATGGTTATACCTATTTTTAAGATTTGTTACATAGTATCACACTTATTTAATTGCTAGTGTCTCTCAACACAGAATATATATATTTATACATACAGCATTTTTTTTCTATAAGTCTCAGCATTTTCAAATATCATCAATACTAAATGAACCAAGTATAACAATTAAGTTGCCAAACTGACACTCAGGATTTCTGGGAAATACACCCACCAGTCAATATGTGGTATCTGAGTAATGTTACTGTGTTCCAGTTAAGCATGGCCAGTAGCAGTTGCACATGTGCAGTGTGGCTCTGTGTTGAAGCCGTGGGGTGGGGTGGGGGTCTGCAAGCTGTGCACACTACCCTCGGGGCCCATTCATGTTCAGGTCTCCAGGAAGACCAGTGCTCAGGGTTCTTCTTCACTCAAGGTAGGAGATTTTTAGAAGCCCTTGGCTGTGGCGATTCTGCCCCCTGATTTCTAGCAAGATCTGAGCCTCGGTCCGTGAGAACGCTTTTGCTGCTTTTGACCAGCTGCAACCCAGAGTCACCTCTGATCGCCAACATCTCCTCCATGCTCTCCAGCCTGAAGTTCGTCTCAGTCATGTCTGACTCTTTGCAACCCCATGGGCTGCAGCATGCCAGGCTTCCCTGTCCTTCACCATCTCCCGAAGCTTGCTCAGACTCATGTCCACGGAGTCGGTGATGCCATCCAACCATCTTGTCCTCTGTCATCCCTTTCTCTTTCTGCCTTCCAGCTTTCCCATCACCAAGGTCTTTTCCAATGAGTCGGCTAAAGGGTACTAAAAAACCTCAATTGATCAGTTAAAATTAGGTGTGAATTTAGGAGAAGGAATTAGAAAAGTCCCAATCCCCATGGTTCTGGACATTTTCAGTAATGCACTTCTGGCTGAACACAGATTAAAGAAATTAGATGGTAGTGATCAAGGTTTGGGCATTGGTAAAGTATGCATACCAGAGAACTAGTAAATCAAAGCTGGACCTCAAAAGAGCATTCAAGATAAGCCATGTACAGGACTGCTCTTATGGTCCAATGGTTAAGACTCTGCCCTTTCAGTGCAGGGGGCCTGGGTTCCCTCCTTGGTCAGGGAACTAAGATTCCAAATACTAGGGAGCAACTAAGTCTATACCGCTGCAGCAAAGACCCCATCACAGCCAAATAAATAAATAATTAAATATTAAAAAAAAAAAAAAAAAGATGAGCCATGTGTCAACAGAATCAGGTGTGTCTTTCTGAAAGCCAATTGTGAGACTATGTCTAAAAATTTCCCTTGCAAATAAACTGTATTAATATGAAGTAAATCAGACCTGAGCATCACGACTGATATTCATTTGTAAAAGTCTCATTAATGCCAATAGGCACCAGGTCATTTTTTTCCATATCTTCATATAAATGTGTCTGAGTATAGAATTATACCATTTTGATACCCTTAGGCAAACAAACCTTTGAAGTTTGCTTAAAATAATTTCTGCTATTGCTATAATTGTCCTTTTAATTCACATTCAGTAACTTATTTGCATATAAAAATTGCAAATGTCTGACAACAATCACAAACAGAGAATATAACAAAGAAGATCAATTTTAGATTTAAAAAGAATCTAAATTCTGTGAATAGATTCGGGTAGCAATTATAATGTGAAATAGCATCAATTAAAATACTTAACATTGGTTAATAATCAATACGTATTATAATATGAAAATGCTGTAATTTCCCAGAGCAGCACTGACATTTAGATACAAGGCTAGTCCGTTAAAGCAATGGTAATAAACATCATGGGACTTCAAATAATTCTATTATTGAATAAAATTTGTATACTGAGTACAGTGTTTGAAATTATACCTGCTGCTGTTGCTAAGTCGCTTCAGTCATGTCTGACTCTGTGCGACCCCATAGATGGCAGCCCACCAGGCCCCGCCATCCCTGGGATTCTCCAGGCAAGAACACTGGATTGGGCTGCCATTTCCTTCTCCAATGCATGAAAGTGAAAAGTGAAAGTGAAGTCGCTCAGTCGTGCCGACTCTTAGCGACCCCATGGACTGCAGCCTACCAGGCTCCTCCATCCACGGGAATCTCCAGGCAAGAATACTGGAGTGGGGTGCCATTGCTTTCTCCGTGAAATTATACCTAGTTTGTAGTAATAGGAAACAAAATAATGGTGGATCCCAGATTCCCTGATATGACATAGAAAACTAAAACAAACAAAACAAAGCAGGACACATCTAGAATTTAATAGGATAAATGACAAAATTCTTCATAATGTGGTGTACATAATTTAGGAATGTATTTTGGGGGAGAGTTTTCTGGAGCTGTGATGAGGAAGGGAGAAAGCGTGATTATTTCAGATAAGTTAGTACAGGGAAGGTAGTCAGAAGTAGAGGCGGTTGGTGTCATAGCCACTTACTCACCATATGCTCAGCCCATCTCAAGTCTCCTTTCTCTAAATCCTCATTCTTTTGAACTTACGGTTGCCAGGAGGGGAGGATAGGGGTGGGGGGCAGGGATAGTTAGGGAGCTTGGGATCGACATGTACACACTGTTATATTTAAAATGGATAACCAACAAGGACGTACTATATAGCACAGGGAACTCTGCTCAATGTTATATGGCAGCCTGGATGGGAGGGGAGTTTGGGGGAGGATGGATACATGTATGTGTATGGCTGAGCCCTTTTGCTGTCTACCTGAAACTGTCACAACACTGTTAACCAACTATTCTCCAACATTAAACAGAAAGTTAAAAAACAAAAACAAAAACAACCCTTCCTTCATTCTGTCCAATACAAAGGTAGGACACAACTTTGGAGCATCAGTTATTTTCATAAAAAGGGGTCAATATTATACGAAAAATAATACTTGTGCATTTGAATGGGATATGGCAGAGATTTTGACTTAACTAGATTAAAGAAGTATTAAAATTATGCTCACATTTTATCTGATAATAGGTTACTTCAAATAAAGATTCTTGAAGATTCACTTAATTTTTCTTTTTTCTTTTTCTACACCTTTATTCTCAAAAAGATTATAAATTAAGAGGTCATATCAGATGAAGCTAAACTTGATAAGCCAGGTAAAACCTAAGGCTCTTGAAATTTAAAAAAATTATGAAATGATAAGTTTTTGTTAGTCTTGTATTAAAAACAACTTACAATTTGGAAAAATATAAACAAACAATTTATGAATGAACTATATGGTCAGTCATCAGGCAGAGAAGAAAAACACTTTACATACAAATGGTTACACAGATCTAACTGCACATTCTTTTTCATTTTGATTTCAGCTAATGTTCTTTTCCTGATTTTTATAGTTTTTTCTTTTTTTTTTTTTTTTTTAACTTGACATGAGCCTTCTGCTTTCAGGTTAAGGAAATATTCCTGAAAGTTTATGAATCAGCCCTCTGTCATGAGCATTTATAGAGAGATTAAGAAACATTCATGGCATAGGCTTATACTCATCAATTGAAAACTTAGACTCTTTCAACAAATTTTGAGAAACCTGGTGAAAATTAGCATATCGAATGTGGTGTTATTTCAAGTCAGTAGGCCAGAGTGCTGGAGCAAATGGATACGAAATGGATAATGGCTCAGCTACAGTGAACTAACACACTGTCTTTCACAAAGCAGTGGCCATTGGGGCTCTTCTCTGCGTGGTGAACCAAGGCCGGCTCTTTCCTCTGTGCCTCTTCCATCACTTGAATTTCTGTCTCCATCTGCTTCCTGCTAGAGGCAGGAGAAAGAGAGTGTGGAAGACAAACCTGCTTGTTCTACACTGTTAAGTAGTAGAATGCAGCCCTGGATGGAATCACCAACTCAATGGACATGAGTTTGAGCAAACTCTAGAAGACGGTGAAGGGCGGGGAGCCTGACGTGCTACAGTCCCTGGGGTTGCAAAGAGTCAGACATGACTGAGCGACTGAACAACATTCATTTTCCAGTCGCTAGAAATAAGTCATATAAAATTGCTTTGCTGCACGGGGCTTGAGGACTGTAGTCCCTGGTGAGGCAGCTGCTTTTCAGCCACAAGTGTTCATGTCCTATGGACGGAAGAACAGATTTGGGGGAACAGTTAGCATCCTGCTCTAAGTACCTACCTCTGCACTAAGCTTCTGCACTTAAAATGTACTGATCTTACTTTGGCAAACTGTTTAATCTCAGTGCTTAAACCTCTATGGGTAAGTTATACTTTCATCATTTGCAAATCTTCCATGCTTATAGTGGATGTGTTCCACAATAAATAGCAAGTTGATTTGATATAGTTAATGACCACAGTTGATTTCAATAAGTGATTACTTAATTTCTTCTTGGAGATAAAGTAGTGATTTAGATTTTACATTTGTATATTTTATAAAATAAATATATATTAGATGTTTTATAAAATAAATTTATATTTAACACTTTTCTGGACATTGATATACAGTAGCAAATAAGACATAAAACTTATATTCTGATAGAGACACCAACAATGAAACACATATGAAAATAAGGAAATATAAAGAAGCAATATACCCAGATAGTGATAATTGTCATGAAAGAGAGTGAATGGTTAAGGCAAGTAACATTAGGGAGTTGGTTAGAGAGATCCCCTGAAAAAATGTGGCAGTTACGTGATGATGCGCATGATGAGAAGGTGTCAGCCACACAAACGTCCAAGTGGAAATTTTCAAGGTAATGAGGATGGCAACTGGAAGGAAGGCAATAGTGTTGAGCTGGGAGCATTTATCACAGGTGCCCAAGAACAGTGAACTGGAGCACAGTGATCCATGGGTAAGAGAGGCAGACAGAAGGACTATTTAGTGTCCTTCTGAATAAATTTCATTTATTCTGTTTGGAATAAGAAACCACTGAAAGGCTTTAAGCAGGAGAGTGGTATACTTTGATAAAACTTTAAGTTGCTGCCGCTTACAGATTTACAGGGAGATGTGAGATTAGATGTAACTGGAAGAATACATGGAGCTGTTAGAATGTACATCTAATCCATACTTGAGAAAGACTTGCTGGAGGAGGTAATATATTAGTTTGAGTTTTGAAGAATTCACTATTATTGGACAACTAAGGTGGGTAAAGCGTCTGCCTGCAATGCGGGAGACCCGGGTTCGATCCCTGGGTTGGGAAGATCTCCTGGAGAAGGAAACGGCAACCCACTCCAGTACTCTTGCCTGGAGAATCCCACGGACGAAGGAGCCTGGTAGGCTACAGTCCATGGGGTCGGCAAAGAGTCGGACACGACTGAGTGACTTCACTTTCACTTTCAAGGTGGGTAAACTGGTTCAAGAAGCAGACCAGGAGACAGCAGAGAGAATAAAAAATTATAAATCATTCTAGGGCAGAAAGTGAGGTCCAGGGGTGTAGCCAGAAGGACGATCATGAAGAGCTTTTGTATTACTCAAAAGTACCTGGACTTTATCTTCAAAACAATAGAACATTGGGAGGATTCAAGCAGAAGAGTAGCATAATTAAATTTTCCTCTTAATTTACTTCTTAAAATTGAAGCATAGTTGATTTATAATGTTGTGTTAGTTTCTATGGTACAGCAAACTGATTCAGATATACATGTATACCTCTATATATTCTTTTTATGATTCTTTTCCATTATAATTTATTATAAGATATTAAATATAATTCCCTGTGCTATGCAGTAGGTCTTTGTTGGTTTTCTATTTTATATATAGTAGTTTGTACTTGTTAATCCTAAAGTCTTATCAGTTTGCCTTTAGAATGAGCCCTCCTGATAGCCTGGGGAGTGTGTTTGGCACAGAGAGTATTATTGTTCAGTGGCTAAGTCGTGTCCAGCTCTCTGTGACCCATGGACTGCAGCCTGTGAGGCTTCCCTGTCCTTCACTGTCTCCCAGAGTTTGCTCAAACTCATGTCCATTAAGTTGGTGATGCTATCAAACCCATCTCATTTTCTTTCATCCCCTTCTCTTCCTGCCCTCAATCTTTCCCAAAATCAGAGTCTTTTCCAAAGAGTAGGCTCTTCTCATTAGGTGACCAAAGTATCAGAACTTCAGCTTTAGCAACAGTCCATCCAATGAATATTTGGGGTTGATTTCCTTTAGGGTTGACTGGTTTGATCTCCTTGCAGTCCAAGGGACTCTCAAGAATCTTCTCCAGCACCACAATTTGAAAGCATCAATTCTTTGGTGTTCAGCTTTCTTTATGGTCCAAATCTCATATTTACACATGATTACTGGAAAAACCATCAGTTTAGTTCAGTTCAGTAGCTCAGTCGTGTCCAACTATTTGCGACCCCATGGGCCTTGGTTGGCAAAGTGATGTAAAGCGTAAGCTAAGATCATGATTGTAGAGATGGAAATATTAAACACCATTATCTCATTTCTGGTCTTTTTCAGTGGAGAGAAAAAGGAGATGTCTAGAATATTTTCCAGTGTTGGGGTGGTTGTTTGGCATTTTCTAAGACAGAGAATACATGAAGAGAAGCAAACATGAGTTGAATCAGGAAAGAGGCTATAAAAGGGTAAAAGTCTTACAGTATAAAAGAGAAATCTCATTTGTATAAATATTTGATTTCTAAGAGTAAATAATATTGTGATAGTTGGAAAGTCATGCACAATAAAAAGTATTGAGTTGTTTCCATCAACTTGAAATCTAAGTATCTAAATAGTACAGTGTTAGGTACTTAAACTTATTGTCTTTATTAAAAATCAATTATATCTCATTAGCAACGTTTACAGAGCTGTATATGAGGATATTATAATCCATTAACTAGTTGGCAAATATTATACCTATTTGTTCAATATTATATTATCAACTTATTTATGATCACATAGAAAATAGCTAATATTTACTGAGCACATTGTATTAAAATCCAAGTGAACATTTTGGCCAACCCACTATTACCCTCATTTATCATATGAAGGCGAAGTTCAGAGAGGTTGTGTAATTTGCCCTTGATCACCAGCTAGTAAGTGGCAGGGGCAGGAATCCTACCCTTCTTGTGAACTAGAGCACAACACAGCCTCTATCACATTATTTTTTCTTGTAGCATGATGATTCATTGAGCTGTCTTCTTGGGGGCTCTTACTGTATGACAGGATGATTTAAGGCAAGCTATTAGCTTTGGAGTTAAAAAGAGTAAACTTGCTTTTTCATTTTAAGCAAACTTGACGCTGTTTTCATTAAAGACGGTAACAAAAGCAAAAGTCATCAGGGCTGGTTTCTCTGGTGGAAAAGACAAGAGTTTTGGAGTCTGTTGGTCTGAATTCAAATCCAGGCCAGCTCTTATGGACTATTTTATCTCAAGCAAGTTTCCTTTCCTCTCAGAATTCACATCTGCAAAATGAGGGCTCTATCCCATGTCAGTGCTGGTCACAGAGTAGGCCTTTAATAAACATTGTCAAATGCTTTTATAGATTAAGTGCATTAACCATTGAGTTGGAAGCAGAAATATTCAATTAACACTTTTTTCATCAAACATGAATCTAACATGTTGGTTGCAGAATTTTTCCTTTCCTTTCTGTCTAAATCAAGATAAAGCATTGTCTCTTTCCTGGTCTTGGTAAATTTGCCGGTCTTTTACTTGGCCCTCCCCTCACCCTATGATAAAAACTAAATTAATTCAGAGATGATAAGCCCACACCTTGAGAATCTTGGGGTGCCAGTGGCAGGGACTGGAATCCGCCCATGGGAGTGTGTTCATCCCCAGCTCCTTCTCACTTTCCACTTGGCTTTTTGCCCTTCTTTCCCATATGTTGGCTGTTCTTCTCATTTTGAGATCAGAGTTGACCTTTTTTGTAAGGTTAAAAAAAGCGTTAAAAGCCTCTGCCTTTTTACTGTCATACATTATTAGCTTTCTCATCCCATCAAATAAAAAAGCTGCATTCTCCTTTACCCAGTTCTTGTGACTGATGTATTTAAAGAAGGGATTTTTTTTTTCCTCCTCCATTTTCCTACAGTTTAAAAAAAAGAAAAAAAAAAGAAAAGAAAAGAAAACTAACATCATGAATTAATTTAACAAACGTAGTGAAATAGCTCTCTATCTCCATACAGAGCCCCCACCCACCCACTACAATTAAAAATTAATACTGAGTTGGCTTTGAGTCAATTACCCTAAAAATGCCAACATAAACACAAGATTAGAGTAGGATCTCTTTCATTGTCAAGTACATATAATTTAAATACTTCAGTGTATGTCAATGCATTAAGCAACATACAGATGGCAAAAAAGATATCACCACTGTATAAGACATACTTTTAAACTTTTTATTATGAGATAACTGTTGATTCACATGCAGTTTTGAGAGATAATACGGAGATATCCCATATACCCTTTATCTAATTTTCCACAAATATTTTCAAACAAAGTCATTTTTATTTGTGTGTGTCACTGCATGGTACTTTGATAGGTCCCATGTACTTGCTTTTGTTTGCAATTTGAAAAGAATTTCTTCAGTGTCAATACAGTTTTTGCCTTCTCAGCAGTCAGCTGCTCACAAATATTAGTTTCTTTGTTCTTAGAGAATATTCTTGGAAAAAAGAATATTAAGAACTCAATATCAAAACATTTAAAGTATTGAAAAATTGAATATTTAAATATTCTAATAAAGTACTTTGCCCCCTCTAAAATATCCCTGTTACTTATTATGCAAAGCACATAGAAAGTTCTCAAATATCGCTGTATTACCATTGAGTCTTGCACTGTAGCTTATTGTATGCATGTGCTTACTTGCATGTGTGTGGGTGTGTGTATTCGGTTACTTTAATTTGTAGATTGTAAATTGGGTGTGTATTTAATGTGGTTGTCTCCATTACTTTTATTGTGACATTTATTTTATTGAATTTTCTATAGGCTTAGAATGCTCTCCAAAGATTCAGACCTTTTGAGACCAACAAACTAAATGACACATTTTTCTAAATAAAAGGGTTAAAAATCTCCTCAGAATTCTACAGTGTTTTCCATGATTTAATCATAAAACTAAATTATCATGGTGACAGCTTTCCATATCCGGTTCCTCTGAGTCTCTTTAAATTAATTCAACACCATTACAATTCTGGGAAGCTAGAGGCTGTGACTTAAGAGTCCAATTAAAAACATAAAATAATTTAACTATTGATAAAAAGATAATCCTAGGAAGTTCATTTTCATGGGAATTATTAAAAACTTGATATATTCCACATGGGAATAATAATTTTATCTTACCTCAGGTAAGGAAACTAAATGGAAATAAATTAAATTGTAAGTACAACTAAAAAAAATGCCACCAAAAATATAATTTTGGATACTTAGACTAGTATTCTTGAGGATTGATGGAAATAATTCATGCTTTTCTTTCTAAGTTCAAAGTGGAAAAACAACCAAACGGTAAGCCCTGACATAACTTTCAGTTCAGTCAGTTCACTCGCTCAGTCGTGTCTGACTCTTTGCGACCCCATGAATCACAGCACGCCAGGCCTCCAATCGCCAGCTCCCGGAGTTCACTCAGACTCACATCCATAGAGTTGGTGATGCCATCCAGCCATCTTATCCTCTGTAGTCCCCTTCTCCTCCTGCCCCCAATCCCTCCCAGCATCAGAGTCTTTTCCAATGAGTCAACTCTTCGCATGAGGTGGCCAAAGTACTGGAGTTTCAGCATAACTTTAGCCTTGTGCTAAAGGCTAAACCAAAACCAAAACTACTGAATAGAAACCTCTCAGACTGGAAAAGTCTTCTAGATCAGTGAAAAAAGTAGACATGAATTTATAGGCCACTGGAGTTCTTAGTCATATTAATAGTTTAATAGTATGTGTAATAATTTGGTCTAAGTATTAAAAATGACAGCCTCGCTAATTGTTGTTGCTTTAGGTGCTATGTCACCTCAGATACTTTTGGGCCTCCATGGGCTGTAGCTCGCCAGGCTCCTCTCTCTGTCCATGGGATTTCCCAGACAAGAATACCTCAGTGGGTTGCCATTTCCTTCTCCAGGGTGTCTTCCCAACTCAGAGACTGAACCCATGTCTTCTGCATTAGCAGGTGGATTCTTTACCACTGAGCCACCAGGGAAACCTAACCGAATTAATTAGCTAGACAATAACTCACTTTCAGTTACAACCTTAGTGAAGCACTAGTTTATAATCTTCTTTATTAACTATTTGATAAATTCTTAACTAGTGGGGTTACAGATTTCTGTATTTTGACAGTAGATGTTGTCAGGAAATTGAAACTCTGCCGTTTTCTCTGTTTGACATAGAAAAAACGGACTCTCCTCTGGCTTGTGGCATGAGTACAGAGAAATGGAGAAAAGGAGAAAACAGTCATGGAAAGGCTCCCTGGGCTGAAGGGGAGAACTGTGCCAATGTTTCTGCTATTTAAAAAATATAACTTTTTGAATATTTCATGAATAAATAGGCTATTTGTCCAAAAATAATGTGTAAACAAAAATAACGACTTGTTCAACATTCACAGTTTAACTTAGACATTGGCAATGACCAAGTTTCTCATTGTGATCAGGAAAAAGAGGGTTTGATAAGCAAATGAATTGTGCCAGCACCTGCAATAAGGTGTGTCTGAGTGATAGTTGCTCAGTCATGCCTGACTCTTTGCAACCCCATGGACTGTATCCTGCCAGGTTCCTCTGTTCATGGAATTCTCCAGACAAGATTACTGGAGTGGATTGCCATTTCTTTCTCCAGGGGATCTTCCAGACCCAGGGATCCTGCATTGCAGGAGAGTCGTTACCATCTGAGCCACCAGGGAAGCCTACCATTAAAAGACATTTCTAAGTATAAAGACAGATCAACTTAAGTATCAGCAGATACATGCTTGACTTTATCTTTTAATCTATAAACAATACATTAGAATATGTAATTAATCCATACACCTTTTCCAAAGGAATACCCAAGACGGAAGTAGCAATAAAGTTACAAATGACAGTCATCAATCAGATGAAATAATTTAGACGAAGCTTTTCTCTCTCGAAGAGATGGGGACTGGACAAGTGGTCAGGAAGGAAATACAATGTTCTTTTAACTTTGTATGAAAAATAATGTTCAGTGCCACATTGCTGAACATAGTTCTATTTTTGCCAAATAAATCCTCTACTTCAAGTTACTATCCAAATGCTTTATTAAAACTCCGCTTCTGGCCTTTGTTTTGGAATCTGTTACTTTTGTTGCCACCTCCTGATTGCTGTCCTCTGAAGCTTGTACTTCTTTCCTGCTGTCCCTGACACCTTGATTCCCCTCGTGCTGTCCCCTGAAGCCTTGATTGCCTTCCCGCTGTCCTCGGAAGTTGTGATATCCTTCCTGTGGAGCTTCTAGCTCCAGTTGCTCCGTGGCCACAGAAAGCTGCCAGTGCTGTGAATCATGCCACTTTTCCTGTACTTCTGTTACTGATGCTGTAGGGATATAAAAGCAAACACCCTGCTTTCCTTTGAGAGAGACCATTCCCTTCACTTTGGAATCAATATCCTCACCCAGCTGCTCTTTAAGTTCTTTCCAAGCATAACTAATGTTTGGCATTTCAATTGTGCACCACAAGATCATGGTCACAAAGCCCGCTTCTGAGTTGATCAAGGAGCGCTGGTCTACTGACGTGGCCCCGGAAACATGGGCCAGGGCTGCTGCCAGGGCTTCCGCAGCTCCATTCTCCTCGATGAGCTTCTCTGCTGATTGCTTGAAGTGACTGGTCGCAGTGGGAGGCACAGAGCCCAAGAGCCTGATGGCATCTTTGCTAGAAGCTTTTATTATCTCTGTTGCAAAAGGAACACCTATTCATTTAAATTTAATTCCCGCTTTTTGCTCCACTTGGACTAACTGATATTCTTCTTTGTGCTGATAAAAGCAGATGCAAACTCTGGTTCTCCCAGCTCTACCTGTTCACCCAGAATGATGAATGTAGGATTCATCATCCTTTGGTGGAGAACTTTGAACAACCAGATCAACTTCGGGGATGTCTAACCCATATGCAGCAACACTGGTTCAACCAAAACTCCAAAATCACCATTTCTAAACCTTTCAGGGTGATTTCCCTTTGCTTCTGTGGAATGTCTCCGTGTAACTGGCAACATGTCTCCTAGTAACTAGATGTGTCTAGCAGCATATATTTCCAAATATTCATTTTAAGCCTCTCCTCATTTTTTACTTTGGCTATACTGCACTTGGGCACCACCACCCTGATTCACCTCCCATCTTCCTTTTTAATTGTTAGCTCCAAGGCAGCCTGAGTATTAAAGAAACTTATCTAGATTCTGAGGTCTCTTTGAGAGTCCAGGCTGGTGGCACAAGGGTGATGCTCTCAGGTTAACAAAATTACTGGACTTGATCAGACAGTCTGTAACAGAGTGTTGTAGAAGAGTGGTCAACAACCTGTTTTGGCACCAGGGATGGGTTCATGGAAGACAATTTTTCCATGGACCAGAGTGGCAGAGATGGTTTCAAGATGATCTAAGAGCATTACATTTATAGTGCATTTTGTTTCTATTATTACATTGTGCTATTCTGGCCATAATGCAAAATCAGATCATCAGACATTAGATTCTCATAAGGAGTGTGCAACCTAGATCCCTCACACTTTTAGTTCACAGTAGGATTCACAGTCCTATGAGAATTTAATGCCACTACTGATCTGACAAGAGGGGGAATTCAGGCTGTAAATACAGATGAAGCTTCATTAGCTTGCCCACCACTCACCTTCTACTGTGCAACCTGGTTCCTAACAGGCAGTGGACCCCTACCAATCCATGTCTGAGGATTGGGAACCCTGATTGTAGAAGAAAGTTCTAACAGAAACACAACAAGAAGCCCAGACAGGCAAGCAGTTAGCAGGAGAGAAAGTCACAAACAGTGAAAGGAGAGTCCAAACACTGGTCTAGGGTAGAGGCAGGGTTCCCATAGGTGAACTGGAGTTTCACAAGAATAAAGCTGCATCATTCAGGACCTAGACAGACAGTTGCAATCAATCTTTCAGTACTAAGATGGATGCAGAAGCCTATCAAGTTATATGAGATAAGAATCTCTTATCCCAATGGTGCACCTTAGGATGAATACCTTAGAAAATACTCTAGAAGTCTGGAATGTTGCTCTAGGGCTTTTTTTCTGTTGATTTCAGGGTAAGGTCAGTGGATAAAGAAGCTGAAACAATAAAAGAACTTTCTACCTTAAAATAGGATTGATCTAGAAAGTGGTGCAGAACATCTATCCTTGAGGGGAAGCAGATTTTTGAGTGGAACACAGGATTTGGAAGACAATGATATTTATTCGGGTGGGAGGAGAGTGAGATGAGAGCTGAGTTTGGGGTTTGCTATGGGAATCCAATAAGGTAGTATTTTAGAGTGCTTTGTCAATTATAAATAATCATTGTAATGAGCATTTATTAATACCTATTGCCCTATTTGGTCTTCCCTGGTGGCTCAGCTGGTAAAGAATCTGCTGCAATGCTCGAGACCTGGGTTCGATCCCTGGGTTGGGAAGATCCCCTGGAGAAGGGAAAGGCTGTCCACTCCAGTATTCTGGCCTGGAGTATTCCATGGACCAGTCCATGGGGTTGCAAAGAGTTGGACGTGCCCTAATACTTCAACTAACACTAGTTCCTTAAAGTAATAATTCTAATACACAAAGATGCACATATATTATTGTCAAAGGTACACAAATGATGTCAGTTTAACTTTATCTCATCCTTTCCCCTCCTCACATACTAAGTAGAAAATGCCTTTACACCTTGTTGAAGCTTATGAAATATGAGTTTTCTGCAGTGCCTCAATATTTATTTTAGGGTTTTGCTAATCTTTCTGGAGATTCCCAACATTGCTTTTAATTCTCAGCACTATTTTTATTTTTTTATAATGTTCTTTGATTTGTGGGACTTCCCTGGTGGTTCAAAAGATAAAGAATCTTCCTGCAATGCAGGAGACCAGGGTTTGGTCCCTGGGTCAGAAAGATCCCTTGAAGAAAGGAATGGCAACCCACTTCAGTATTCTTGCCTGGAGAATTCCACGGACAGCGGAACCTGGCAGGCTACAGTCCATGGGTTCGCAAAGAGCCTTACACGACTGAATGACTAACACTTTCACTTGGATTTGTACCTTTGATAATACTGGGCTATTGCCTGTTTTTGCTTCTCTTCCAAAGTTTGTCTTTTCTGATTCTCTCCCTGCTCCTGCTGCTGTAAAGATTTTGAATCTTTGCCTGTTTATTCCTCGCACTTCCTGCTCTCTCTCTGACCCCTTCAGCTCTCACCTTAAAAGCAAATCTCATCCTCTCACTTTTAACAGTGTCTTTCACCTCCTTTAGCACTACTTCCTGATCCCAGATAAAACCACAGCCTTTTGTAGAAAATGGTTCTGAATTCCTTTCCAATAATTGCATGGTTCAGAGAGTTACTTCTCTTTTCTGCAAGCAGGGATATAGCAGAGAGAAAGCTAGGGTTATTGTGATATTTTGAGTTCCAGAATTCTTAGGGATCTATTTAAAATTGTTATGAATCTTCATACTGGGGTGGGTTGCCATTTCCTTCTCCAGGGAATCTTCCTGACCCAGGAATCAAACCTGGGTATCCTGCATTGCAGGCAGATTCTTAACTGTCCGAGCATTCAGTAAAGCCCCTACAAGAAAGAAAGTGCATATACATACATACTATTTTTTCATGTAATTTTAAGTGGTGTACACCTTAAGCAATGTATGAATCTACTACTTTTGCCCAAGGGCATTTCTACCTTAGGTTAAGAATTTTCTTATAGAAAAGAAAAAATACTGTGGGCTTTGTAGGTACACCAAGTACAAGTCTTAATTTTGACTGAGTGACTCTAAAATAAACATTTCACTGGACTGAAGTTTCTTATTCTGTAAAATAAGATGAACAATATTTATTTTCTGAGGTGTTGAGAATTAGAGATAATTCAATAATATCATGACATCAAGAAATCCTTCCATAAACATTGTATCATTATTTAAAAAAAATTATCCAAACACTTTCTGTGGGACTTTCTTGCTTCACATCAAGATAACAGTATTGAGTGTACAGTGAACTAAATTAATATTATATACAAGAAACTGCCCTGCTGGCACCTTTTTCTCTAGATTTGTGCTGTGTGCTTTTGCTAGCTTTTATTCATCAGTGCATCAATCATCAGTGCTCGTGTGTGTTGGTTATGTAAATAATAAGCAATGTTGACTCCAGTTTGTGAAAAAGTCTTAAGATCTTTCTTGCAAAAATGAAGGAGGATTTCTTAACCGAGTCTAAACAGAGAATTTCTGCATCTAAACTTTGTTCTTTTCACTCTCTTTTTTAAAGATTATTTCTTTGGCTGTGTCAGGTCTTAGTTGCAATATGTGGACTTCTCTCTAGTTGCAGTGCAAAGGCTTAGCTGCCCCATATGGCATGTGGGATCTTAGTTCTCTGACCAGGGATCAAATCCATGAACCTTGCATTGGAAAGCAGATTCTTAACCACTGGACTACCAGGGAAGTCCCTAGGCTTTTACGTCTTAATTAAGATGTGGAGCATGACTTTGACCTTTGTTTAATGGAAGGTCATAATAGTTAAGCATACAGGTTTATTCTCTGACAGACCTATGTTGATATTCTGTCTTGGAAACTTATTGTTATGCACACTTAGCCAAATCACGAAACCCCTCAGAGGCTCAATGTCCTTAACTGTAAAGTGTGGGGATCATCTCTAACTTGCAAGATTGTTGTAGGATTTAAGTAAAGGTACTAACTTATGTGGTGTGCTTAGCCAAATGACTGGCACATGCTAGTTGCTCAATAAACAATGATTATAATTACTGTATCTGCATCACCTTAACTCCAATAACTGACATAGTTTCACAACGATGTAGGTTGCAGGGTTTTATTTTATTTTTAAATGAGTAGTTCAGGTATGGGCTGCCCTGCATCTATTAATTGATAAATGCCATTAAAAACAAGAAAACTAATTATGTCAATTAAATGATCAGTTGCTAACAAAGGATCTCATCAGGCATGATTTCCAGATATTTTCTGACAGTAATCTAGGGCTGAAGCATTTCAACTAGAAGGATTCATTTTTTTTTCCAAGTCCTATATCAAGAATAGTTACTACACAGAGAAAACTCAAAATTAATTTTAAATAAATTCTGTACAAGTGTTTCTAGAGCAAATCTAAAATTTTAGAGGAACTAAAAACCATCTTGATGAAAGTGAAAAAGGAGAGTGAAAAAGTTGGCTTAAAGCTCAACATTCAGAAAACTAAGATCATGGCATCTGGTCCCATCACTTCATGGGAAATAGATGGGGAAGCAGGGGAAACAGTGTCAGACTTTATTTTTTTGGGCTCCAAAATCACTGCAGATGGTGATTGCAGCCATGAAATTAAAAGACGCTTACTCCTTAGAAGGAAAGTTATGACCAACCTAGATAGCATATTCAAAAGCAGAGACATTACTTTGCCAACAAAGGTGGGTCTAGTCAAGGCTATGGTTTTTCCAGTGAGCATGTCTGGATGTGAGAGTTGGACTGTGAAGAAAGCTGAGCTCCGAAGAATTGATGATTTTGAACTGTGGTGTTGGAGAAGACTCTTGAGAGTCCCTTGGACTGCAAGGAGATCCAACCAGTCCATCCTAAAGCAGATCAGTCCTAGGTGTTCATTGGAAGGACTGATGCTGAAGCTGAAACTCCAATACTTTGGCCACCTCATGGGAAGAGTTGAGTCATTGGAAAAGACCCTGATGTTGGGAGGGATTGGGAGCAGGAGGAGAAGGGGACGACAGAGGATGAGATGGCTGGATGGCATCACCAACTCGATGGACGTGAGTTTGGGTAAACTCTGGGAGTTGGTGATGGACAGGGAGTCCTGGCATGCTGTGATTCATGGGGTCGCAAAGAGTCGGACACGACTGAGCGACTGAACTGAACTGAACTGAAAGCAAATCTACAGTCAACATTTTATTTGTATAATGCATCCAACAGTTTCTGTTTCACAAAATTAATGATTTATGCTTTTATATAGATATACATTGGAGAAGGAAATGGCAACCCACTCCAGCATTCTTGACTGGGAAATCCCACAGACAGAGGAGCCTGGTGGGCTACAGTTCTCGGGTCGCAAAGAGTCAGACACAGCTGAAGTGACTTACAAGCACCCATGCACATACATGCATACACACATACATAGGTATTTATTTACCAATCAAGTGCTAAAAAAAATCTCAAAAAATGTCTTATTAAAGAGTATATCATTTTCTCAACTAGACATTACACAGCTATGGGGGAAACTGCATAATGTCTGCAAGTTTTTTCTCACTGTAGACTTTCTAATTATGGTGAATGAACACAAAATAGTTCAAAACTCAATTTGAAAATACTTACTTCCATTACCTGTCAGGAGTAATAGATTCAAAATGAAAACTCCTGATTTCACCAAATTAACAATCAAAAATAAATTGTCTTATTTTCTGCTGTTATCTTAATCAAATAATGTTATAAAATATTGCTCCATGACTCAAGGCCCATTATATAAAAATATGTAAGATTTTAGTGACCAATTCTCTGTTTAAATATTAATGTATGTGCACTTTGGTATGATTCCTTGTCCAATAAACTCTTAAGTTCTGGAGTGCATTTGTGGACACAATTCCACTTTTTATACATGCAATGTAATTTTTCAAAAAATTATTGTTATAAAACCACAGTGCTTTGCCTTCTCCTGCTGTTGACTCTAAAGTTATTAGTAAGTTCTTGAATATTTCCATGACACCTGACAAAAATGTCTATTTCCATAATGTCTATTGGAGTGAGATCTAGGTGCTCTGGAAGAAGTATTAGACAGAAACTGTGGTGAGTGAAGGGGAGAGCAAAGTTCATTTGTTTCCACAACTCTGTTGGAGCTGTTCAAGTAGTAATGAGTTAGAAAAAACTGTATGGGGTCAGTGTTTTTAGGTGATAATTGCCATTTGGCTAGAAAAGCAAGAGTGCTGCTACTTCACTGTTTTGGTTCTAGAACTTAGAAAGAGTTTTCACATTTGTGAATATTTTAATCAGTAGTTTAAAATTTGATTTTTTAATTTCAGAAAGTTCTAACACTATCTCATTCTCAGGTCTACGTTATGATACATGGGGTTTGCTAATAGAATGATGGTGATGAAGGTAGGATTCATAATTAAAATAAAATTATGTTAATGAACAAAGTTTAATAAACTCAGATTGTTTAGGCCTACAGATATAAAAATTTTAAAAACCAAAAATAGTAGTTAAGCATATGAATATTTATTCATTTAAAATTATTCCCAGGTCATGCTAGCGGTAAATAACCCTCCTACCAATGCAGGAGATGCAAGAGAAGCAATTGCCATCCCTGGTTAGGGAAGATCCCCTGGCGTAGGAAACCACACCCCAATTCAGTATTCTTGTCTGGGGAATCCCATGGACAGAGGAGCCTCTTGGCCTATAGTCCATAGGGTTTCCAATAGTCAAACACATTGAAGTGACTCAGCAAGAATGCAGGCATGCTTAAGCTCCACTTGAGTTTGTCTAAGCCCACTCTGCAGCAGGCTCACCATGGTATGACAGAGGGAAAAAATCAAGTAAAATTGGACTTACAGTTGACATCAGCAAGAGGAAGCTGAGTTTGATATAAAACAGAACTTCCAATTGTGAAGTTTATTAAGAATTTAAAAGTCTTGGCAAAGGATATGAGAAAGTTCAGGACTCAGCAGGTAGGAACTTAGCGTTTAAGACTGGGAAGAGAAAGAGCTGGTGAAGGAGACCAAAGAATTGCTTATGAGGGTGGTAAAAACCAGGAGTTTGGGGGGTTTATGGGAGCCAAGAGAAGAAAGTATTTTTTAAATGAGGGAAAAATCAGTTTAGTCAGATGGAATAAGATGAGAACCAATAAGTTATTGGATTTGATAATTTCAAAGTGTTGGAAGATCTTGATAAATGTCATTTCAGTGAAGATACAGGAAGTAAAAATAGACAAGATATAGATAAGGCAAGATAATAGATGCGGCACATAAGTTAGATAGATATAATACATAAGAAGAGAAAGAAGAGCGAATGGGAGGAAAAGAAATGGAGACATTATATTTAGTCACATTCTTCCAGAAATTTTCATGACGAGAGCAATGATACACTTGAACATTGGCTGGAAAGCGATATGGTGTTAAGCAGATGTTGATTTTTAAAGGAAAATCCTAAAGCACGGTGGCATATGGATGTGAATCAAGTAGAAACAGAGAAAGTTGTAATAATTGCATGATCAAAATTATAAATAAGGCTAATGGGCATGAGCTTGAGTAAACTCCAGGAGTTGGTGATGGACAGGGAGACCTGGCGTGCTGCCGTCCATGGGGTCGCAAAGAGTCAGACACAACTGAGTGACTGAGCTGAGCTGCTGAATTTGCAGCAGCACCAGAAGAGGGCATGGCAACCTACTCCAGTATTCTTGCCTGAAGAATCCCATGAAAAAGGAGCCTGGTGGGATACACTCCCTAGGGTTACAAAGAGTTGGACATGACTGAAGCAACTTAGCATGCATGCACACAGCAACGTGGGTGAACCTTAAGATTGTCATACTGAGTGAATTAAGTCAGACAGAAAAAAAGAAACATTGATATGATAGCCCTTATGTGAGGAATCTAAGAAGAAATGATACAAAGAACTTATTTAGAAAACAGAAATAGATTCACAGCCTTAGAGAACAAACTTTGGCTTAAAGGGGGGAAGGGTGGGAGGAAGGGATAGTTACAGAGTTTGGGATGGTCATGTACACACTGCTATGTTTAAAATGGAAAACCAACAAGAACCTACTGTACAGCACAAGAACGCTTCCTTAAGGTCATGTGACAGCCTGGATGGGAGGGGAGTTTGGGGAAGAATGGATACATGTGTATGTATGGCTGAGTCATTCTGCTATCCACCTCAAACCATCACAATCTTGTTAATTGGCTGTACTTCAAAATAAAACAAAAAAATTATAGATAGACGAAAAATTATGAATAAGGCTAAAGGGTTAATCAGAAAGATACAGAGTACAGATGAACACTGGTTTGTAGCTTTGATGCAGGAGAGTGAGGGATTTGGAGTTGCTTCTATTTTCTCAAAGAAATATGAGATGATGTCAGTAGTTAAGTTTGGGGGAAAAGGAATTTATGTGAGGTTTGAGGAAAAAACAGATCAGGTATGAAAGAATCATTATGGGGAGTTTAAAAACTAGCCACATAGAGAAACCCAATATGATTGTGTAGAAGAACTGAACATCCCATTGATGTCCTGATAACGAATCTACAGTAAATAGTCAGTTTGGGTATTATTCCAAAGACATTCAGTTACTCTGTTGCCAGCTCTCAGAAAAAGGGTAGGGTTCCTCTAGTGTTGGGATCTGTGCCAGGGGGGACAAAGAGAGGGGGAAAGGAGTTGAAGATGTTTTAAGGAGGAACTTCCCTCTTGGTCCAGTGGTTAAGACTTTTGCCTTTCGATGCACGAGGTTGTGGGTTCAAGTCCCTGGTTGGGGAGCTAGGATCCCACATGGCTTGTGGCCAAAAAACCAAAACATAAAGCAGAAACAATATTGTAACAAATTCAATAAAGACCCTAAAAATGGTTCACACAGAAAATTTATTTTAAAAAAAGATGTTTTGAGGGAATGATTAAATGACAGAGCATGAGATCTAAATGAGATAATGAGCAGAGTAAAGACTAATGTGGATTTCTAGGTGAACAAGAGCTAGGGTAAACAAGTTGGAGTTAAAAAATTAAAACACTAGGGGCTTCAGAATACGTTAATGTGTGATTATGTGTAGCCACAGAGTGAAACTTTTGATAGTGAAGTTCCAACAGAGTGACGATTTCCAGTGATGGTAACACCTAAATGTGACCATGGTAGTGAGTGACTGCGATGGGGGACAAAACTGTCGCTGGCATCAAGGAGGTCAAGAACTCTGATGCCAGAGTAGAAGGATGGCTACTCTGTGGCTCAGACGGTAAAGCGTCTGCCTGCAATGCAGGAGACCCGGGTTCGATTCCTGGGTTGGGAAGATCCCCTGGAGAAGGAAATGGCAATCCACTCCAGCATTCTTGCCTGGAAAATCCCATGGACAGAGGAGCCTGATAGGCTACAGTCCATGGGGTCGCAAAGAGTCGGACACGACTGAGCGACTTCACTTCAGGTAGCATGGAGGTTAGGATGTTGAGTCAACACTGTTGTGATTGCTCTTCCTGAATGCTCAGGTGATCTTGTTTAGTCACTAAGTCATGTCTCACTCTTTTCGACCCCATGGGCTCTAGACCACCAGGCTCCCCTGTCCATGGGATTTGCCAGGCCAGCATACTGGAGTGGATTGCCATTTCCTTCTCCAAGTGATCTTTCCTGACCCAGGAATTGAACCTGTGGCTCCTGCATTTCAAGCAGATTCTTTATTGCCGAGCCACCGTTCAGTTCAGTTCAGTTCAGTCGCTCAGTCATGTCCGACTCTTTGTGACCCCATGAATCGCAGCACGCCAGGCCTCTCTGTCCATCACCAACTCCCAGAGTTTACCCAAACTCACGTCCATCGAGTCGGTGATGCCATCCAGCCATCTCATCCTCTGCCGTCCCCTTCTTCTCCTGCCCCCAATCCCTCCAGCATCAGGGTTTTTTCCAATGAGTCAACTCTTCCCATGAGGTGGCCAAAGTATTGGAGTTTCAGCTTCAGCATCAGTCCTTCCAGTGAACACCCAGGACTGATCTGCTTTAGGATGGACTGGTTGGATCTCCTTGCAGTCCAAGGGATTCTCAAGAGTCTTCTCCAACACCACAGTTCAAAAGCATCAGGTTTTTGGCGCTCAGCTTTCTTCACAGTCCAACTCTCACATCCATACATGAGCACTGGAAAAGCCATAGCCTTGACTAGACGGACCTTTGTTGGCAAAGTAATGTCTCTGCTTTTGAATACGCTATCTAGGTTGGTCATAATGCATTAATGAAGGTATAGTGAATAGAAGAAGGGAAGTGATAGTTATGGTCTGTGAAGCACTGTAAGCTTTTACTTTAGTATTATATTCAATTCTGTGTGCCACACTTTAAAATAGATAATGCCAAACAGGGAAAGAATCTAGGGCAAAAGGAAAGAATAGTGAAGAAAATGTACCATAAGGGGAAAAGCTGAAACATTTGGGAACATTTAGACTGGAAAAGAAAAAAACCTGAGGAAAAACATGTGAGTCTTTTTCAAACATTTAAAGTACTATCAGGTGAGGAAAAAAAACGTAGATTCATTCTGCATTGTTTTGAGGGAGAACCAACCAAAGACTGGATGTTACAGGAAGGTATATTTCTGCACAATGTAAAATAATAAAATAAAAAAGAACTTTCTTAAAATCAAAGTTTTCCAAAGGGAAAATATGTTTTCTTGGAATACAATAAAGTCATCACTTTAGATGTACGCTTTGGTTGGCATATTGGCAAGGACCTTCAGGAATCAGAGACTGATGTTCTTTCATTTGTCCATAGTCTATAAGGGCATCAAATTCTAGGATATGCTAGCATTCAGAAATTACAACTGTAAATACAGTAATGAATTCTTCCTGGTTTATGTATGTGGTTTTATGATAGCCTTTTACTTTTTTAATTTCACTCTTTGAAATATCAGTAACAAAGTGATTGTGATAGAGTCTAAACTGATCAGACCTACAATCCAAAGTGCTATATTCAAACTCTAGCTATTTTGTTTATTTATTGGTTAATTTCACTTAGAGTCTTCCTTGGTGGCTCAAATGTTAAAGAATCTGCCTGTAATAAGGGAGACCTGGCTTCAACTCTTATGTCAGGAAGATTCCTTGGAGAAAGGAATGACAACCCACTCCAGTATTCTTGCTTGGAGAATCCCATGGACAGAGAAGCCTGGCAGGCTACAGTCCATGGGGTCACAAAGAGTTGGACAGAACTGAGCAACTTTCACTTTCAATTTCACTTAACTTTAATTTACACACTAACATGAAAGTAGCTGCTTGGTTAAGGAGGCTATGAAAATATTTTTTTGAGGGAAGCAAGCTAAAAAATGTTTTTAAGGCACAGAGAAAGTTATTAAGGTTTATACAGATTAGTGAATTCTCAAAAACTGGTTGGTTGGTGCATACCAGATTTTTAGGATGGCATATTGAGGTTCTAGAAGTGTGTAAAAGTACTCCAGGTTTTTCTGATATTCCAACTGGTAAAGATAAAAGATGAAAAAAAAAAGTTTGTAGCCAAATAACCCTATCCTCCAACTTATAAGTAATTGATTCTTTTAATATTCCCAGTATCTGTCATAATTATTTTTGAACTCAAAAGTTCTAGCCTGGGAATGTATTGGTTTTATGACAATTTGCAAGATATGAAGCATCAAAGCTAGAGCAAGAGCATGGTTACATTTTCAGATTCAGAGCCACAAGAGAGCTTTAAATATATGGAAGATGGTAGAACACTAACTAATAGCCAGCCGTTACCACCCTGGAGACTTTTTATAGTAATATGCAACTTTCTATACCAGTCTTTTATACTTTTCGACTTTACTTCTATTAGAATCTTTTTTACTGGTCTTGAGAAAACAGATTTAAAGAATTAAATTCACTTTATCAGTGATCCAAACTAACTAAGATAAAGGATATTTTGCATGATTTTGTTTCAGATATGTAACATTGACAGTTTGGCTGGACAGTGCTTTGCGATGAAGAGCCTTTGACTTGGAGTTAGAAAGCTTGAGTCTGAGTCCTTGTCTGTTGGCATCTTTGGATAAACCCTTTAGTGTTCTTGAGTCCTGTTCTCTAGCCTGTGGTAATAATTCCCGTGTCACCCACCTCATGGTTTTGTTCTGAGGATCAACATAGAAGAGGCTGTACTTAGTGGAGGGGACTACGGGTAGATGCATACACATATGGCATTTCTTTTTATTCCTCAGATATTCTTCAAGGGAAGTTATTAATTTGCACTCCCCCACCAGAATAAATGCTGAGGTTCAGAAATCTAAATAACTTATCAAAGGTCACAATGCTACTTTATTAATTTCAAGTGTCAAGACTTTTCCACAGCTCCAAAATGAAGCAATGTGTGCCAGAGATTGCAAACAGTGTTAGTCACTCAGTGATGTCCAACTCTTAGAGACCCCATGGAATGTAGCCCACCAGGCTCCTCTATCCATGGAATTTTCCAGGCAAGAATGCTGGAGTGAATTGCCATTCCCTTCTCCAAAGGATCTTCCCCCTCCAGGGATTGAATCCAGGTCTCCCAAATTGCAGGTGATTCTTTACACTCTGAGCCGCCATGGTTTTTGCAAATAGCAAAGGATTTGTTTATTCCAGCAAAAGCAAAATGTTATCCTAGAAAGGAGACTTATTCATAGTATAATACTTAGCTTGAAGTGAATGAAATTGATGTAATTATAATAATGAAAACGCTTGCTACTTATTCAACTAAAAATAGGTATATTGGGAGGATGGGATTTTAGAGGATAATGACCAAAATGAATAAACCAAGAAGCAATAGTAGTAACATATAATTTAAAATTCATAGTTAATTCTTGTTGAAAAAATATTTTTTAAAGTGTTTATTGAATTTGTTACAATGTTGCTTCTGTATTATGTTTTGTTTTTTTGGCCATGAGGAATGTAGGATCTCAGCTTCCCCACCAGGGACCAAACCCACAACCACTGCAGTGGGGTGCAAAGTCTTAACCACTGGACCACCAGGGAAATTCCATAGTTAATTCTTAAAAGAATCAGCTAAAACTGGAAAATGGAAGTAAGCAGCCATAATAGGAGTGGAGAGCAAAGGAATAGGCACTATTGGTTTCTATTTTAAGTCTTTTAGTGCTCCATGATTGTTAAATTGTGCTCATGTGTTACATAGATAAGCAAACAAGATGAAAAATAGAGTAAACATGGAAGAATTTAATAAGGCCACTTTGCAGGTATGCTGCAATTTATGTGAGGGTTTTGGGAGCTTTATGAATTGATCTTGCTCTTGATGTTTTCATATTATGACAGTTTTTAATATTTGGTATCTATTAAGGTTTTTTTTTTTTTAAAGTGAGAAGTTATGTCCCAGAGTAGAGTATGCTTATGTTTGCTAAGTTTAAAAAGCTGAATTCTTAAGTCTGTGGCCAGTGTTTAAAAATTGAGTATCATTAAAAAAAAAAAAAGCATGCTGTATTTGCTGCTACAGAGTTTGGGGTTAAGGTAAAAAGTCAGAGCAGGATGAATGTGGAAACCTAGAGTAGGGCTGCAAGAGACTTTGGGTTATGATATATCTGGAAATATTCCCGTAATCTTACTTCCTTCAATTAAGGTTCCCAACTTCACTGGGTATTCCTGGAGTTTAGGTACAACTAATGATGAAATGATGAGTGAATTCCTTGAGGGCTGAAGTTATATGACCAGGAAAAGACAAGCCTTTCCTGAATCATGATATGAATGTGACAGGTAACGTACCAGGTCTTATGCCTGACCATACTTACAAAGCACGGGGAAAAAAGGTATCTTTAGCTAAAGGCATCTCTCTATTTTTAGTTGACAGATTGATAAAATGAAAATATGTGACAATGAAGTTTATATTTCCTAACTTTTACAGAGGTTTTCCTTCATATATAAGTGTACCTATATATAATCGTGCCCATACATATTTATGATATATTTATATATACACTTACATTTAAAAAAGGAATATGTAAAAAGTTATAACTGATTTTTTAAGCTAACATACTAAAGTTGTGTATCTAGCTACATATTGCCCTTTGGAAGGATAGTTTCTTGGAAAGCTTTATACTTGTCTTAATATTCTCCCTAAATTTAGAAGTCAATTTTTTTCAAAAAATTTCTCCTTTGATTATACATTTTACCAAGCACCATTAAAGACAGATTTTGGAGAATCAGTGTTTCCTGGGAATAGCCCAAAGAATGTGGAATGAAGTCTTAGGAAGGTGAGTGAGTAACCTGAGTCACAGGGTTATGAGTTTGATGATCAAAGGTAAGATTACATTTCTTGTTGGTCAAGCTAAAAATCCCCTAAGGAAATCCAGAAGCCTTTAAAAATGTTTGCATCATTAGGGGATGTCTTGAGTCTTGAAAGCTGATCTTCTTCAGTTGCAAATTGTAATTTTGCTAAGCACAGCATAAAATAAAATTCATTTTATAGTCACACCCTACACATGAATGCAGAAATATTGGCAAGAAATAAATGTTACCAATATGAAAGATGAGTTAAAGAGAGAAATAGATAAGTTAGGAGACAGGAAGAAAGGGAAAATTAGGCTGACAGCATGCAGTGAGCCCTTCTGGACCCTTTTGCCAACAGCTCTGGAGGACCTCCTAAGAAATCAAGATGACACAGAGTTAAGAGAGGGTGAAAGAGCCTGCTTGAAGACCTTGTCTGCCTTCTTTGATCCACCTATTCCTGAAGAGACAGATCCCTGGACTTTACAATTGGGTGAGCCCACTAAAGCACATTTTTGTATGATAATAATGGTGATTGGTGGTCATAGCAGAGGAAGAGCAGAAGGAGAGAGAAAGCAAGGAGGATTAGGATAAATAAGAATAAATGAAAAGCCAGTATCTGGGCTTCCCTGGTGGTTCAATTGTTAGGAATCCCCCTCGCAGCATGAGGGATGCTGGTTTGATCTCTATTCAATCCCTGTTCTGGGAGGATCCCACATGTGTTGGGGAAGCTGCAACTGCTGAGCCCTCACACCTAGAGCCAGTGCTGCACAACCGGAGGAGCTACCACAGGGAGAAGCCTGTGCACCCCAACTAGAGAGTGGCCCCCGTTCTCGGCAGCTAGAGAAAGCCCAGTGCAGCAACGAAGACTTAGCACAGCCAAAGAATGAAAAGAAAAGGCAGAATCTACCCAGGGGAAATTACTGATACCTTTGAGAAGGATGAGAAAGTTGGGAAAGCCAAGTTTGAGGAATTGGAGAAATGATTTATCCAATGTTTTCAAAGGTTTCATTTTAAGAGGAAGAATTTTTTTCAAAGAGCTTGCGTTGGTTACCTGAATTCAAAAAGTTGCAAATTGACTCAGGCAGTTCAGTTCAGTTCAGTTCAGTAGCTCAGTCTTGTCCAACTCTGAGACCCCATGAATCGCAGCACGCCAGGCCTCCCTGTCCACCGCCAACTCCTGGAGTTCACTCAAACTCATGCCCATCGAGTCGGTGATGGCATCCAGCCATCTCATCCTCTGTTGTCCCCTTCTCTTCCTGCCCCCAATCCTCCCAGCATCAGGGTCTTTTCCAATGAGTCAACTCTTCACATGAGGTGGCCAAAGTACTGGAGCTTCAGCTTCAGCATCAAACTAGTCTCTGCCTTAAAGAAGTTTGCTGTTTAACATCAAACATATATTTTACATTTCCACACTCCTTTTAAAATGCACAGTCTTATTAAGTTTCATTTTCTAGATGGGAAATCTGAGGATGAGTGAATTTAAGCTTGCTCAGTCAGTTTCATAGGTAGGATTTGACCCTGTTCTTCTTGATTTCAGAATTTAAATCCTGAACAACTGTTACAAGTATAATTTCCAGACTCCTTGTTTTTTTTTTTTAAAATGTAAGCTTAATTATGTATTTTCCATATTTATTATAATGTAAAATACACTAGAGGACAAACCTGAAGCAGTTTTTAAGACTATTAATTTCAACTTAAAAAACTTGATAAAACTAATAATGAGCTATTCATAATGTTTTGAAATGAAACAACTTAATGTTTCATATTCATTTATAAACCCCAAACTCATAGTACTTATAATTATCATCAGCAAAATATTTCTGTAAATAAGACATTCTATCAATACAAGTTTAAGATGAATAGCTAGGAATTATATCAGAAAAGTCTGTATCCCTTCAAGACACTCTAAATACTATGTATTGTTCCTGATCTGTGTACCAAATGAAATCTTAATGTTATTGCTTTTGCTTATCACTTTTACCCATAGCATCTCTTTCAACTAAGCTAATACTACTATCTGCATGGTGCTCTCTACTTATTAAACACTTGAATTATTAAAGTCTTTATCTTTCTCAGTACCACTGGTGGCAATGTCAGTGCTAATCTTTCTTTATCCCAGGAAATATTTACCACTTCTTTTGCTTTCCTAAAACCAAAACCATTTTCCACAGAATGAGTTAGGTAGAATGCATAACATGTCAAGAAGTAGGTTAAGGGTTCTATACCCACTCTTATGGGCAGATCTTACTTTCATGCATAACCTGGATGGAAGATCTCAGAATCATGGAACTGTACAGCTAGAAGAAAACTGATGGATCATCCTTTCTATATTAGACTAACACAGGAAGCCCTTCTTTAGCAATCTTGAAATGAGTTCAGCAAGAACATTTGGAATTGGAAACTCTTTCCTTTCAAATAGAAGCATAATGTTTAAAGATTAATATTCATTTGAATATATTTCTTATGTGATTGGAAATCAGTTTCATTGATGCTTAACTTTTTATAATAATAAGCTAAACTGAAAAAGAAGTGAAGTTGCTCAGTCATGTGCGACTCTATGAGATTCCATGGACTTTAGGGTACCCAGGCTCCTCTGTCCGTGGAATTTTCCAAGGCAAAAGCACAGGAGTGGGTTGTCATTTCCTTCTCCAGGGGATCTTCATGACCCGGGGACTGAACCCAGGTGTCCCACATTGCAGGCAGACACTTTATCCTCTGAGCCATCAGAGAAGCCCAAACTAAAAAAAGTGACTGCAATAGTCTTTTTGCCTTTTTTTCTACAAGGGAAGATATTTTTAAAGAGATATTAATTATAGCTGGAGAAAAATCTTAAAAATTGTTCAAAGCAACTATTGGGAATTTCACCTGCTCATCACCTTCATCATAATCATCTTAAAGTCATAAATTTTATATTTCTAAGACCAATGGCATGCTATTTTGGAACTATACCCAAATGCTGGATTTTAAAAAGTGCTAAGGGTCTACCCAATCCGATCTTTCATGGTAAAGCTGTCAGAATTTCAGAGCTTTGTTACATGTTTAATGAATTCCCTCATATGGTGTATAAACTTTTTCACCCTTTTAACAAGACATCACAGATATTATGAAGTTGACATGATCTGTTAAGAATTAACATAGCAATTTTACATACTTTTGAAATTTCAAGCATAGTCTAATTATTAAGCAAGTAAAAAAAAATCCTGAAGATTATGCAAAAATTATCCCTAAATCTGAAAAGGGAGATTCTTAAGTATTATTTCAATGTGCTAGTTTTCATTTCCATAAGCCTGAAGAAAAGCATTGTCATTGTCCACTAATTGGTGGATGTTTTCATTGACCTGAATAGTGGGCTACAAAATGAATTAGCTGTTCTGTGAACTTTCCAAGGTGGTTTTAAGATAAGTGTGGATCATTTGAACAATCAGGGAATTATAGGTACCTTTTTTGTTCACTTCACGTGTGTGTGTGCTTAAATAAGAAGTAGCACCTTCAAGATGCAATGGGAAAAGGTGAGAATGATAAAGCTAATTGGATCAAAGTGACAACCGATCAGGATCATAGTCTCCTGTAAGCATTTCTTGCTCTGAATAACCTGGTCTGTCTGTCTGATGACTAGCTATTTTTACACACTTTGCCTCTGGTATAATATGTCACTTCAGTCATGTCCAGCCTTGTGACCCTATGGTCTGTAGACAACCAGGTTCCTTAGCCCACGGGATTCTCCAGGCAAGAACACTGGAGTGGGTTGCCATGCCCTTCTCCAGTGGATCTTTTCAACCCAGGGATTGAACCATGTGTCTTATGTCTCCTGCATTGCCAGGAAGGTTTTTGCTCCTAGACCCAGGCAGATTTACCACACAATAGCCTCTAGCTTTGCCTCAAAATACTGACTGCTTCAGCCATGGTAGTTTCATGAGCACTGAGAGGTTTTGTGGGACACTGAGCTTGCAGTTCTAAAACTGGGATTGTTCTGGAAAAACTGGGAGAGTTGTCATCCTAGATAGGGACACCATCAGAGGCCAAGCACATTGGCTGCCTTTTTATGGTACTGTGGCAGATCTGATGTTCTGAATTACATAATTTCATTGGCAGTCAATGCTTTATTTTATTGAAAAATATATTATCTCACATTAAGAATAAATGAGTACATTCCCGAAGAAGTTGTGATACATATGTACAATGGGATACTACTTAGCCATAAAAAGGAATACATTTGAGTCATTTCTAATGAGGTGGATGAACCTAGAGCCTATTATACAAAGTAAAGTAAATCAGAAAGAGGAAAAAGAAATATATTAATGCATATATATTTGGAATCTAGAAAGATGGTACTGATGAACCTATTCACAGGGCAGCAATGGAGATGCAGGCATAGAGAACAGACTTATGGACAAGGGTGGGGGAGAAGAAAGAGAGGGTGAGATGAATGCAGAGAATAGCATGGAAACATATACACTAACATATGTAAATAGATGGCCAATGGGCATTTGTTGTGTTCTCAGGGGACTTCAATAGGGGCTCTGCAACAACCTAGAGGAGTAGAAAAGGTGGGAGGTGGGAGGTGGGAGGCAGATTCAAGAGGGAGGGGACATATGCACACTTAAAGCTGATTCATGTTGATGCATGACAAAAAATCAAATAAACATTATAAAGCCATCATCGATCAATTAAAAATAACTGCATATAATTATTTTTTAAAAAAAGAATGAATGAGTACATTCTCTATCTAAAAGGAGACAGGAAAAGGGAGAAGCGGAGGAAGAATCTGTGTGTCACCTAGCAATCTTTCTTCCCTTGGAGACTGGAGGATTATGAGGCAGCAGTCATTATTCTATTTTCCTGATACAGAGCTGGACTAAACAAATAAGGCTCAGGGTAGGTTGTGAATCCACTAAAATTGCAGAGCAGACCCAACACATTTAACAGCATCGTGAAGTGCACGTCCCATCTCAATTATCCCATTCCCAGCCCAATATTCTAGTTTCTGCTCTGGCAGGCAGCCTGGAAGTAAACAAAAGGATGCACTTGTCATAGGTGAGAAAAATAAAACATAAAAACATTCCTAATAGAGGGTTTTTGTTTTCTTCCCTGTTTTAAATAGATACTTTATTTGATTTTAATGGTCCTGTCTTGGATCCAGCAGGCAAACCTTTCTTACTGATGGGGTCTCTCCTTAACTGGTGTCTCTGTCATCAGCCTGACCTTGTAGCCTTCTCTAGTGCCATTATACCCTGGGCGCTGGCTTATTTTCATACAGCAGCTCCCTCGGCTTGATCCCACTTCATCTACTTCACGGACACAGACATTTGTTGGGCTTATTAGCTCAGCAGGAGCCTTATCATATTTTGTATCTGAGGCTGTTGGAGATGTCAGGAGATGGAAATGCTGTGTAGCTTTTTATCCTCCTTTCTCTCACTTTCTCCTCGAGTCCAACCCTGCATTTGGATTCAGCGCTCTCTTACTACTAGCTGCTGAGATCACTTTAAATATGTCGAGCTTTGCCATCTGTACCAATAACACGGCAAAGGCTTAGCCATGATTAGGCTGTCAAGATTTATTAAGTTAAAAAGTATCAAAGTTTCTAGCTGCAACCCCAGACCTTTTAAGAGTCTCCCTTCTTTGGAATCCCTTCCCCCCTTCCTCTCTATCCTTAGAGTCACCGTGCTTTGCTTGACCTTGACCAACATCTGCACCCAGGGAACACTAATGAATTTGGGCCAATTCATCTCCAAACTCCAAATTTAATCAAGCTGACATGCTGGGGAAGGCAGGCTATAATTAACTTCTAGCATTTTAGGTAATCTGTAAATTTTCATAAATTTTATCTGATAGGTCATGCTTAATATATGAGTTTTCTTTAAAAAGACACACTGTTAAACAAATACATGCATATTTAGTAGCTAATTTTCAATATTAAAGATTATGTGTATATGTGTCTTTAATTGTGGAAACACAGTGAAATTAAATATAACAGTCTTTACTGTGTCATAAAATCCCACACAAACTTCGAAGCTGTTGGAAATTTATTTCATTATTTTTTTGTTTTGGAAGTAAGTGACCATTGTAATCATTTTAATAAATTTACACGTTAATGATTGTGCTGATGGTAAATAAGTTCTAAAAGCCTATACTTAATCACTCTATTAGAGAATGGGAGTACCATTCCTGTAAAATGATTTTTTTTTGGTTGTTACCTAAACAGGAAAATCCCTAATTGGACAGAAAATCCCCATGTCCCCAGATGAACTGAACAGTTTCTATGTACTCATTTGTAAATGTCATTGATTATTGTCAGCTCAAATCATAATCCAATTTGTCCTTAATAAACCTATAAATGATATCTGTGCAAGTTTGTTAGAAAAAGTAAGCCTGCGTGTGTCACTAAGCTGAATGAATCTTTGAAAAGGTTGTCCTTACTTCATTTCTAACCTTTCTATGCTGGTGTTGTGTTTGAAATTGAGAACCAGTAGCATATAAAACAAAATCTTCAGTTTCCAAGGTTCTCTTTATTGCCAAAAAAAGTATAACAACATTATTTTAGTGTTATTTAATGTTATATTTCCTATAAGCAAATGCAAAATTTGTGTGCTTTATTATGAATGAGAGATGGTAAGTACTTAAGTATTTAAACATATTTGGTGTTACGATCAATATAAAGAAAAATTTGGGCAAGCTTTCCAATGCCTGGTTTGAAAAAATAAAGGAAATTAAAACTGAACTGAATTCAAAGAAAATGTTTATAAATATCCCATTCTTCAGTGAAGGAATTTCCAATGTGCACTTTAAAAACTCCATTAATCTCACACTTTAAAGCATGATACACATAAAGGCCAATCTCCCATGTTTATACTGGTTGAGTAGAGTTAAAATTTTAATTCAATATTTGCATGCAATTTATTATAATAACGACTGAAATGCATTCCATCCTTAGTAATGTGTGCTTTTAATATGGTGGAAAACTCTTTTAGAACTTACCTGAGAACCATAACATGTATAACTATTAACTTTGTATGACAAAATTTGGGTCATTTGAAAATATTTGGAAGAAATGCAAGTTTAAATGTTGCTAATTAGATAATATATATCCCAATAAAAACTGTTTTTGAAAAAGATATTTTTTGGAGATAAAACTAATTATGACTTTAATAAAAAGCTGTTGTTTTAAAATATAGTTTTAGCAGCCACTAAGTTCCTCTCAATTTTATTTTCAAGGGTCAACATTTGTCCTCTTTTAAAAAATATTATTTTTCCTTAGTTTAAAAAAAATGTATGCCAAAAAATTGAAGTTCTTATCTATCATTCATCCTTAAATCTTTAATGAGTTTCTTTAATCAAGATCCAAGTAATCAAACTTTATCTTGTGTCAGTGGATATCAAATAACAATTAAAAAACTATCATGCAATTCACTCTATTCCTTTTAACTAGTTATGTTGTTACTATAGAAATAAAAATTCCCTTTATTGAATGTTCTTCTTCATATAAAAAGCTCCAGGTAATTGCATTTACTAACTGTATGTGAGAAATTGAAAAATGAGACACCAAATTTTGACGAACTGACAAACCTTCCTTCCAACTGAATAATCAACTTGTGCTGTATTAATAATACAAATTGGTTCATAAAATCACATTGTTCTATTAAAGGTACACAAGAATACAAGTGATAGAAATGGTGTAAAGAAGGCAAAGCTGAGAGACGGAGGGCTTTTTGTGTTCATTTGTTTTTATTTGGTTTCCTTAACCTTTTATGTTTTGATTTTAAAGCCCTGGTTTGGGATAAAAATATAAAAATTGTGTGTAGGATGAAAATTCAGTGTTATATGGCATCAATATTCTGGCTGAATTTGAAAGAATTTTATATTTATAAGGTCTGCAGGTGCTATACTAATGTCATTATTTTTGCTTAATTGGTGAATAACCCGAAGATACATAAAAAAATTAATAAGATGTTCCAGGTCTAATGTAAACAGTAGACGTGCGCTTTCCAGAAATTTTCATATGTAGAAAAATGTCTTACTTGGGTTTGTATTTGTTTAATATTCACTGAGGAGCCACATACAACTGGCTTAGAAACACTGATAGGGAATCCCCTATGGTGTTTTTGTTAATATAGTTAGAATTTTCTTTTTTGTATGAGGGTGCCATTTACCTGGGATGATCCAAATGATCTGAATGAGTATTATTAAGACAAAGTAATGGAGCAAAAATCTTTGTTATTTTCATGTTAACAGTAATATCAATAGGTCTTTGTGTAGTACATTAGAGTTAAGAGCGTTTTATGTCACATGACTGTCCTCATTTGACCCTCACTAAAATCTCGTAAAATGGTAAAAGAAAAATTTCTTCAAGATTCTCCACAAAATCTTGAGCAGCAAATTCAGTATCAGATGGACCTGTGTTCAGGTCTTGTCTCTCTTGAGTTTATTTAATCATTTTAAGGTTTGGTGTCACCCTTCACACTCAGGATAAATGCTCCCAGGATTAAACCTGATGAATACTGGATAGTAGAAAGCATTTACATAGTGCCTGGTGTACATACTAGCTGCTTTCATCGTTTGAAGATGAGGCCCGTGTGTTTCTAACTCATAACCCCTCAGCTCACTATTTAGTATCTGGTGGTGTGAATAGGAGTCCAGTTGATGTTTGTTGAGTAAATGGATGGGGAAAAAAAAAAGTTAGAATTGAGAGTGATAGAGTCAAATGATTTGTTTAAGTTTATGTGCCTGGGAAGCAACAGAGCTGAGGATCAAGGCCATGTTTCCTGACTCTAAAGTCCAAGGTTTTCCCTGGTGGCTTCTCACGCAGAGGATTGTAACCACTGCCCTGTCTTCCTATCTCAGGGGATTGGCTTACTCTTTACCTACCAATCCACTGATGGCTGCACTTATCTTTTCACTGCCCCAGCATCTTCACCATGGACATCTAGTAGCTATTTTCTGTTTTAGATCTTCAGTAAAGAATAAAATCTGTCAGGATATTATAAACATTCAAGTAATTAGCCCAGAGAAACTGCTCAAACGTACACCATGCTGATGCACACAGCACCAGCTTTATGTTTCAGCTTTTCTGCTGTGAACAACATCAGCTGATCAGGTATGTTTTATAAGGATTTTTCAAAGTCATCACTTTCATGTAACATACCATGCTCTTAAGTAATAAGAGAGCAGAGTCTCTATTTGGTTGTAAAACTGCAAGAACATGCATGCCATTTCACCCTGTGTGAACAGCTGAAGATTCACAGTGCACTGATGCTTGGAACCCCACATTTCAGAAACCAGAACTTTAAGGAGAGTGTGGAGAGTCGCAATTCTATAAACATAAACACAGCATCAAGATATTAGCTACTTTAGAGGCAGTCCCTCGCAGGACAGGCATACAACAAAAGTCAGCAACAGCATTAAAGACACAAAACAGTGCCATCAAGCGCAACAAAGTCAAAAAATAAAACAAAACCACACAACAAGAAAGAAAACAGAAGCAAGGAGGCTTAAACTTTTAGTCACTGCAATCTTTCATTGTCTTCTGATTTATTTAGGAAAAAGAATTGTATTCCTAATCCGTTTCAGAATATTTTTAAAGCTAAACTTCATAAGCTCAAGAAAATCAGAAAATGGTCATTGTGTAGGAATGACTAGTTCTTAAGGAATTCTCAATATTGACATAATTTTTTTAAACTGTAGTCATAACATTCCTAGCAAAGCACCTATGATTAAATCAACCAGGGATTAAGGCATATAAAGCATATAGAAGAAATATCTACTTTTAATATAAAGCATGAATGTAACTGCTAGATTTGAAACTCTTATTGGAAGAAAGGCAAAGGCATATCTTTATGGTTACTACATCTTTTCTTCAAAGATAGGAGGCAGCAAGAGAGTGAAAGAGGGAAGAAAGAATTGACTCCATGCTATGTGTTCAGTAAAAAGTACATTGGATAAAAAATAATAATAAAAGGTCACAGTTCAAATTAAACTGCCAGGCAGTCTCTACGTGACCTGCTCATTATATATTTATTGTTTCTTGACTATGGAAACATGATCATTATCACCATGGTTTTCACCTGACTTTCAAAAATGAATGCACATTATCTTTTGCATTATCTAAATAGAATAGGCTATGTTCTGTGCAGTTGCTAAACTTAAAATGATATAATGTTCATTTAGCCCGTCTGTCTTCCTCATCTCATCTCCCCTTTCTTTGGTGAGAGTGCAGGGAGAGAAGACAGTCTTTTGCTTTGGCAGGAGGGTAAGCAGGCAGTTGTTTCTGCATTCAATGCCAGTGTCATCTTGTAAGTCAGCAGGACACGTTTCACACTCTCTTGGATATGGGCTAGCTCCATAATTCCCCAGGGCTGTCATCTCCTCTGGTCCAGTTCCAAAGGATTTGGAGCAGGGCCCCAAACCTCAAGCTACACTCCCATCTCAAGATTCTGCGGTAAGCCTCCTGAAGGGTCTACATTTGTTTAGAGAGTTAAAAAGTGGTCGCTCATTTCCCACTTCTAGCCAATGCTGAAAAAAAAGCATTTTTAAAAAGAAACTTCTAATTTCCCAAGCATGTGCTGAAAAGGAAAGCAACACATTAAATATGACTTTAAGCTACCTCATTGTACACTCGTGTCTATTGTCTCCCATTTAAACGGAAAAAAACACAGGTGTTTTGCCATGTGCAGCTGAGATCTGACATCTAGTTTTTGATGTTCAGGGTTAAATTTAAATCCACATGGCCTGGTTACCAATCTCCACAGTTGCACCCAGGCAGGACT
Source organism: Capricornis sumatraensis (assembly GCF_032405125.1). Classification (NCBI taxonomy): domain Eukaryota; kingdom Metazoa; phylum Chordata; class Mammalia; order Artiodactyla; family Bovidae; genus Capricornis; species Capricornis sumatraensis. The sequence goes on along the minus strand of NC_091079.1, from coordinate 58,847,133 downwards.
AGGAAAGATTGATGATTTTGATTGCAAGATTAATCCTGTAATGTTTACAAGACTCCTGAGCTGAAACCTGGTTGGTCGTATCATGCTACCCAGAGAAGGCCGCTTGGCTTGCCAGGGTAATTTCTTCTGATGCAGTAAATAACTAGGCATAATGAAAATACTCTGATGTATTCCACTGCCTGATTGATGCTCTGTGTGTGATTCGGTAAAAGCAGTGCACTTCCTATCACAAATTTACATATACAAACCAGCAGAAGACGCATGATAATGTCAGCATCCTACAGTAGTCCTGGGATGCTACACAATTTTATAGCAGTTATGAATTACTATTGACCTTTCTGGCCTCTTATACCAGTATGCTAGACTTGAGCATATTGAAAGTCATCAGTCTGAAGCAGTCATTCTTTACATAATTATGGCTATTTGTGTGGGGGGGGAGGGCAGTGTTTCTTTTATTGTTAAGAATTAGCATTAAGGGATAACACTGCTGTAACCTGGGACAGTCTCTGCTGCTTTATATACATTTTAATAAAAGCAGGGAAAAAGACACTGAAAATACTGCAGCAGATTTCTCAAAGTACGATGGCATGGAAACAAAAATGCTAACCGCTTTTCAGTACTTTTTTAAGCATAAGAAAAACAGGATCCTGGAGGCTTGCACTCATTTTTTTTTTTTTTTTAGAAATGTGGTGATTTAAAATTATGTTTTAGTATTTCTCTGGTAGTAGTCAAGTTAAATTTTCTTGATTAATTTTAAGTACCTGAGGACTGGAAAAACAGAATTGGAATGACCAAAGAAGACTTTGGGGTCCGTATATGGATTAAATTTTTGAATTCATGTGGATACATTACTGAACGGAGCTCTATACTTTATACTAAATATCTGAATAATCAAGCTTTCTGAACATCACTAAACACAGCTCCTTATTATCATTTGCATTTTAATGTCCTTAAAATTATTACACTAAGGGAAATGTTTTTGATACATTACAGCATTTCCTCTAAATGTGTGATTATGTTAATGAGTTTTCAATCAGTATCCTAGCCTGACACCATAAGAAAATTTATGCAAAGTTCATACCCTGTCAGGGCCTTTAATCAGGACCATTTATTAGAGCCCTGCCTTCTTTGATGGTTGCTGCTGCCTTTATTAAATATACTGACTTGGCCATCTGAAGAAAAGGACAATAAAAGGTTACTGGGGATGAAAGCATGAATGCTATTTGCTCATGTTTCCTTTACAGACACCTCTTCAATAATTAAGGAAGGGCTTTCTTTGGCCTTTTAGGCTTTTGAAGTGCATATCAAACATAACAGTTCTTGTTTTTATGGAATGCTTAATACTTACATTTAGTCTTAAACACAAGTAAACTAACTGAGATGTTGTAAGCACAGGAATACACACACAGACCACATAATTTTTTTTTCTCTACCAGGAACAAAAGTCACAGCCTGGTCAAATATGTGACATTACATCACTGGATTTTTCTCTAAGGAGACCAGTTATGCTTTAAATCACATAGAAAATAATTAAGTTAAAAATGCTCCCCCGCCTTTCATTATTAAAAGTAGATCTTTTTCCTGATTCTTCCATATGGGGAGTTAGACTGGGCTATGGCTCTGGTAAATTAATGAGTTTGACAAAACAGCCTTTAGTGAAAGAGGTGTTTTTTTCAGCTTCTCCCATTAGCACCAGGGCCTTTAAACAATTAATTAATACACTGCCTATAAATTTCTACACAGGTTGAAACTGGCATGAACGACACCATTTTTCTGGATTACATGCAGAGAAAAACAAAACTAACAGAAGCCCCAGCTAAGCAGTATTGACAACCTGGGGTTTGGATACAAATTCAATATGAGAAAACAGACTCACTTCAATGAAATACAAATAAACAACAAATTCTGTTTTAACATGCCTAAATAGGAAATAGGTGACTGACAGGCTTGGGTCTCCTAGGAAAGCCATTAGTTGAGAACTTGATAGAAAACGTTTGATTTGAATGCACGTGGCGTTTCCCCTCAGGGGGTGAGCTGAGTGGTACAGGGGGATTCAGAGGCACCCCTTTCACTGAACATGCCTGCTGGGCTAAGACCTTAGAAAATGAAATCTGTAGGGTCCCCTAACACTAACAAGTATATAACTCTATCATCAATTTAGAAGGCATAGTAATTACAGTCATCCTCTGATGGCTCTTTTGCTTATCTTCCTTAAATCACACTCTTACTGCCTTCTATCCAAATTCTAAGGGCAATTTTATAGCTAGAATTTTGTCCTTTCTCAAGTCAAAATTAGTTTTTAGGTTCATTTGTTTTGTTGATGGTAAAAATTATTCATGCCCCTCCTAAGATAGCTTCTAAAAAGTTTATCTAAAGAAAGGTAGCTTGTTGTCTAAGATTTGAAAATGAATTAATCACCACCTACTTGCCAAATTTTTTCTCTCCCCAGTTAGCATGGTTATTGTCTATTTAGGTCTCTTCACAGCAACTGCTAAACTTATAATATCATGCTTTGAATTCCTCTGATTTTTCTTTCTTTCTTTCTTTTTTTTTTTTTGATTAGTGATTCCTATTATAGTTTTCCTTTGAAGAAATAACTGTTATACAGACAGGGTATTAATTTGCTTATTTGGATATCTAAATATGCAAACAATAATAAATTGTTGGGTATATTGAAGATGTTTTGGACCCAGAAATTCATAATAACAAAAGTTATGAGTCATGTTATAAATTTAAGCATTGGTGCACAAAAGAATTGACATTTAAAGAAGCTCTAAGTTAATCACATTTACGTAGTTAAGAAAAATCGTAAGTGACCCCTTTGACTTCAGCATTGTGTTTAATTTTACGCCTGTGTTTCTGATACGCTGCATCGTGTAACAGTCATTTTCTCTGAGTGCTGGTCCATCTTTCGCTCCTTCCTCCAATACCTTCAGTCTGACAGCGCATGCATGTGCACACACCCACGCACACACCAGCACACAAAACCACATCAGGCAGAAATGAATCAAGCAGTGTCTACTAGACGGAAGAAAGAAATATATAGAATGCATATCTAAGCATATCAAAGCAGCCTATAGCATGACTTTGTTATTATCGTCAATAAATTATTAGAGTACTGAATTATTATTTCACGCTTTTTGGAGTTAAGAATATATATAGATATATATATCTTTGGTTTTATCAAATAAAAAGGAATATGGCAATCAATTCACAGGAAAGAATGCAGAAAGCATACATGAATATTAAAACTAATAAACCTTGCTGACAAGAATTATATTTTTGGCATTAGATATTTATTCCTACCACTTTATATATCTGGGCAAATGTTCAGAATATTTCCGAATATGTATATATATATACACATATAGGGAATGCATGTATGCATAGTTACTCTCTCTCTCCCCTCCCCCTCCCATATGTTGGCGTCTTATGAGATGAACAATAAGAATGAAAATCAGCTTCTGCAAAAGGCAGCTGCAATCCCATGATTCCATCGGAGCCAATCACTTAACATATCATTCATAATGCTAGCCTGCTCCCATCATCCTTCCTTGTCAGTAGTATCTTTCTTCATTTTCTTCCACTACTCAGTTCCAAGAAAGTGGAACCACTGTATCATTTACTGTCCACAACCTAAGTTGCTGATTTAAGGGTTGATTTGTTATTTTCCATAATGTCCTGTACAATTCTTTTTGATTTCAATGCAAAGTTTAAGTTGGAGAAAAAGCTTTAGATAATTTTGACAGTGGAAGGTTTGGATAAGATCAAATTTATCTATCCCTTTGAATGACTCTATATGGTTTTAAGCATTTTAAAAGACTGAAATAAGTGTTTTATGGTAAGTGCTCCTCTTTTTTTTTTTTTTTTTCTTTCAAGACTCTTCTACACTAAATGGACAAAACAAATGACCTAAGATATCTGTAGGATGAGTTAAAGAAAGTGTTTCTTATCACTGAAAATTGGTGATTCAAAAATGTCTATAATGAGAAGGAAAAACATTTATTCACAGTCTCCTGAAATAGTTATGGTCCCATTATGTCTAACAAGGCCTCCTGAAGGCAAATTCATTATAATTTGTATTTTTTCTTATTATTTTTTTTACAGTGGACAGTGATGACTCTCTGACTTAAAGCCTAATCACCAGTGCCTATTAAATTTGGGTTTATATGTTGCTGAAGGTAGAACTGATTATCATAGCGAATGAAATACTTGTTTGGCTTATTCCCAGGGGGCAAAAAGTCATTCTTCAAGGTGATGCATCTCATTTGAGGAATACATTAACAATTGAAGCCAGTTAAAAATACATGTGAACTCCCAGTGAGGCAAATCTGAGGTTGACCACATATATTTACTGGCTGACTCTTGCCTCATTCGTGGAGGAAAACTATGATATGGAAGGCTGATTTCTGCAACACAGCAGCCCTTAATTTACAGTCCTAATGTAGCACGTGGATCATGAATGCTTAGAAAATATTTATTTTTCTAACATTCTATACAGGCTTTGTATGATTTTGGATATTACGAAAGTTTTAGGAAAAAAATTTATTAGAAAAGATAAGTTCCAACACCACTAAAGATGCAGCATTTTTAGTTAAAATCAACCTCTCATTTCCAAGACATACTATGACTTTAATATCACTGACACTGTAAAGGCATGGATCCAAAAACTTACCAGAAAATGTACCAGGTCAAAATTCTTTAAAAGACAGAATTATTGGTAACATAGAACAAGTTAGATAATGACTTTCTAATTAGATTGACTTCCAAAGACAGATAAGATATGGAACGATTAAAAACTACTGTCTGTTAACATGTGTTTGCATTTTTGCTTTGCTTTTTATTCCCCTCTGCCCAGATTATCCATAGTATTTAAAAGTGAAATTATAATTCATTGAAGAAAAATGAAGACAAGATTTAAGCCTAAGCATATGCTTTGCAATCTTTATCACTCTTGAAATATGTCTGGAAGAAACTCCAAAAATCTTCATCCTTTTTAGATAAACATAGTTTTAAATGGTAATAAACTACAAAGAAATACCAGGAATGAACAAATGGATCTGTAAGTAAATTCAGGAAAAGTAAAAATTGTAAATTTGTACAGTAAAAGCAGTAAAGCTGTTTATTTATTTATTTGTAGAGTTCTTAGCTTCCATCGCAAAGATTTCTCTTATGTATAACAATTTTTCAGAATGCATTCTCATGAATTAGCTCAATACATTACCACAAGGACTGTGGGACATGGACCAGGATGTCTTGTTGGAGTGAAAATAGAATTGCAGAGAGGAGATGCAACTCACCCAACATCCGGAATCCAGAAAGTGGCAGGGCTGGGACTCAAGTTCAAATCTTTGGGCTGCTGATCCAGAGCTCACTCTTCTAAACCACACTGCTCTTTTTTTTTGGTCAAGTAAAGAGACCGTGAACATATTTCACTCTGCGTGATGTATAGGTTTATTGGGAGAGTGACACAACGGAGCAGTGAAGTGCAAACCATAGAAATGAAGTCATGCATAAAACTGCATAAGAAATATGTATATTGAAGTCCTATTTCATGAAGGTGCTGGGGCCATGTGGCTTCCTGTATTATTTATGGACACATTGTTATTTCTGTATTATTATTGTTTACCTTCTCTGGTATACCTTATTGTTTAAATAAATGGTGCAGCAGGCAGTATGTAGCATGAACGGTGCACTTTAATTAAAAAGAAAAAAAACAAAACGAAACAAAACAGAGGGCTATCTAGGTTCAAGTGCTAAACTCCTTCCTTGCCACAACCTGAGGGCATTTCAGGTTCATCATGCAGGGAATGCCTCTCTGTTTCTGAGAAGGGCTTCCTTTTCAGCTGTGTCATGAATGCTGAGACCAGAAATGGCAGTGATTGAGGATTTTCAAAAGTGAGGGAGAAAGTGGAAACTGCCAAAGGAGCTACCATGGCCCTGAATGAAACCTACTGGTTTGACATTCTGTTTGAATTGATTTTAAAAAGCCTGACATTCGGTAATTTATTGCAAAGTCACTAAAAAACATAAAAATTTTAAAACAAAAGAGAGACTGTTAGAAAGGGTATGTAAATTAGCTTCCAATATAATATCATTTACCATTTCTGTTTTTCAATGTGCATTCAAATCTGATTCTTACAATATTTCAATTTACTTTTAAGAGCCAGATGTTGGATGTTTCACCATTTAGCCTGTATTAATTTGTAATATTAAACTTTTATTTAATAATTAATTTTTCATTTAAAAGGCCATTAGGAAAATGAATCATTCTGTTTTACTTCCTAAGTTAATTTCTAAAGCAATCTTACAGTAATAACATGACCTTATTATTTTTAAAAATAAAATTAGAAGCGCTTAGACAGGATTCTCTATGAAACAATTTAACTGAAGATGGTGTTTAAAGATAAAGGAAAGCAATGTGGCTCACTACTTAATAATATGGGCTCTGGACTCAAATGTCTGTATTCAAATCCCGGCATCTCTGTGCTTCAGTTTTCTGATCTACATAATGGGGAAAAGCATAAAATCTTCCTTCATAGAGTGGATGTGAGGATGACATGCAAATGCCAGTGCCTGGCAAATACAAAATATTCAATATGTGTTAGCTATGTTTTCAAGAAAGATGTATCTAAATGGTGTTATTATAATTCAGCCTAAGTAGTCATGTCTCATGAAAGAGTAGGAGTTTCAGGGATTCCAGGAAAAAAGTACAGTTCAGGCAGCATCTAGTGAAAGAAGTAGGGAAATGATTATCACTCTGAAGTCAGGCGAGTATTGTCAATACTTGCCTCTTTAGAGATGTGTAACTTTGAGTTCATCTGTTCTTAAGACTGCTTCTTCATCTGTAAAATACATACTCTCATAAAGGGCTTTTTTTTTTTTTTTACTAGATGAGAGTGAGTTTAATATCAACAATTAGCCAGTGCCTAGTGGTAGTAGCCCTTCAAGATATGGCTATGGGACTGTTGGTGGTACCCAAGGAGGGACGTGGTACCCACGGGGAAAAGGGAGAGAGTGGTAGAGATCCAGGGCCCAGAACACAGGACAATCATTGCAGAGGTGAAACGAGGGCTTTGGTCAGCACCAGCGGCTCCACCAGCTGAGACATCTTCTACTGCAGGCCATTAGTGAACTCTTGCTGGGGACAAACAACCCAAAATCAGTGTTAAGAGGCATTGATTCTGGGCCAGCACCAGGGATAGCTCCCAGGAGCCCTTCAAAAAGCAGACCACTTGTTTCTTCTCCCAGTCTTTGATCAAGTTTTAAAAGCTCAAGTTCCTTCCCACTTTTTTTTATTATTAATTTTTATTAGAGTATGGATTGTTTACAATGTTGTGTTAGTTTCTGCTGTACAGCAAAGTGAATCATTTATATATATATGTATGTATATATGTATATCTTCACTCTTTTTAAGATCCTTTTTCCATATAGTTTGTTACAGAATATCAAAGAGAATTGCTTGTGCAATGCAGTAGGTTCTTTTTAGTTAACTATTTTATATATAGCAGTGCATATATGTCAATCCCAATCTCCCAATTTATCCTTCCTCCCCCTTTTTCCCTAATAACCATGCTTGTTTTCTACATCTGTGACTCTATTTCTGTTTTGTAAATAGGTTCTTAGTACCATTTTTTTAGATTCCATGTATAAGCAATATCATATGATATTTGCTTTTCTCTGTCTGATGTGCTCAGTATGACAATCTCTAGGTCTATCTGTGTTGTTGCAAATGGTATTATTTCATTCCCTTTTCTGGCTGAGTAATATTCCATTATAATATAATGGTGTATATATATGTATCTTCTTATCTTCTTTATCTATTCCTCTGTCAATGGGCATTCAGGTTGCTTCCATGCCTTGGCTATTGTAAATAGTGCTGCAGTGAACATTGGGTGCATGTATCTTTTTGAACTTTGACTTTTTTCACACTTCTGTTTCTTTTCCCAGTCTCTGCTCAGACTTTTAAAGGTCAAATTCCTTTCAAGACAGTTTCCAACACTTCTTGATGAAGACCAAGTTGAATCCTTTATTCCCCACTCCCCACCACCAGGAGACTTAGTCAGGACAAGATGACCAGGCTGCGGGATGTATTAGATCGGGAATAAGATGAGTAGCATTTTCTCTGACTGGATGAGAATTGTTTTTTTAAGCATGATCATGATTCTTTTGATTGTCATATTCCTTCAGGCTGATGAATTCGCAAGTTCAATGTCACTGTGTTTAGTTTTGTCCAGGTTTGTTTTGAGGTATTTTGCAAGCAATATGTCACCAATAATAAAATCATCCAATGCTGAAGTTGGCCAATGACTTACATTTTACAATAAACAAAACATTTTTGAATTTGAAAAGCAAATCACAGAAAACAGTCTATATTATGATTTACTTTTAAAAACACAATTCAGAAAAAGACCAATAAAGTAACACATGGCTTAGGAATACATACCTATGTGGTATGAGTATAAAAAGGCAAGAGAAAACACAGAATTCTAGAAGTCTATTTGATGGCAGATCAAATCAGGGAGGAATTTACTGATAGTTTCAACTGCACCAATAATATTTTATTTCCAAAGTTAGGTTATAGATTTATTAGATGGAGAAATTTCCAAATTACTGAAGTTATACCGTGCAATGCTTTCTTCCCTTCCTGATCGTAAGTTGAAACTTACTTACCCCAATCACTCCATGTGACTAGGTACTCAGCCATGGAGGTAGAAATCTTTCCACTGAAATTCCATCAAGCTAGCTCTAGTGCATCAGTTTGCTCTCAGTAATTCAGTGCTTCAAAAAGATTATGCTAAGAGTTGAAAGGCTTGTATTGTTTACCTTTATTTACTGTATAAGAAACTCATCAGCACATCGGCCTGAGACTAATGCTCTGGGTCCTTGCAATTTGAGCTTGCTGCCTTTAGAGAGGAATTAACTTCTATTGTTATTATTCAGCAGCTTTGGTGACATAACATTTAGGTGCCATTTAACCAAGTTCAACCATGATTTCTTTTAGAGGTGATCATGGGGCAAAAGGGTTCTCTGTTTTTCTTTTTCTCTTTGTTTTGTTTTCTTCTCATTTTTGAATGCTGTGTGGCTGTGGCCTTGCCTTTCTTTGCTTTGAAGTTCCTGCCAAATTGATTGGGCTCCCTGCCCAGAGAGATTAGAATTGAGAGGTAAGTAGATAAATTGGTACCCAGTTGTGATCCAAGGGCCTTTTCAGGGACTAGCTTCTCATAAAAGGACAGATGGGTGGATTTTCAATAGAAAGCATCCTGAATTTGAAGAGAGAATTTCTGAGTTCAAGTACAAGCTCCAAAGAATAATAGGTGCGTAAGACCCTGGTTAAGTCACTTACCTTCTTTTAGTCTCTGTTTATTCCTCTGAAAGCTTGAGAATAAAAACAATTGTAATTTTTTTCCACTGTAGTATCAAGATCAAGTGAAATAAATAGAAAATGTTTTGTGAATACATGCAATATGAATTATTATCTTCAACTTCTCCCTATTCCTATTCCCCTTATCTAATCTCTCACAAAGTTCTGTCAGTTGTACTTCTGAGATAACTTCAGTTTGTGTCCATTTCTCTGCTTTCCCTACAGCTTAATTGAAGCCATCTTTTTCTCCCTTTCTTTTCTGTCCTTTCCTATCCTTACCGTCATGCAACCCACTTTCCTAACTGGAGTCAGACAGATCTTTTAAGGGATGCAAACCTGATAATTATACTCTTCTGCTTACAGCCTTTCACAGGCATCCCATTATTATCAGGATGAAGACCAAAGCCTGAAGCTGGTCTGAAACTTCTGTGTGATCTGGTCCAAATTACTGCTCCTGTTTCACCTGACTCCTTATTCCTCTTTAGCTTTTGAGTCACAATACCATAACTACATAGAGAAGTTTTTTTGTTTTTTTCTTTTTACTTTACTGGCTTGAGTATTATATAGTTTGATGCATTAACCACACCCTATGCATCACACACCCAAAGTCAGGAAGGCAAGGTTTAAAAATAAAACACAAAACACAGAAACAGAAAGGCGAGAGTATGCTTAGTGGGAGCATTGAGGGGTCTCTAAATGTTGTTATTTTATTATTGCTTTATTTTCTCAAATTCAAAAAAATTTCAAAGATCATCCATCAGGTAATATATTTGGGGGAAGTATTTGAGAGTGAAATGAAGGCTCACTGATGGATGGGGTTGGGAAACCTTCATAAGCTCACGGATATTGACAGAATGACATTTTACTCTTCCAAGTAGTACTTACTTCTAGGTAATGGGTAGGGAAATTTAGTATGTTGCCTGTCTTTTCTAAAACATTTTTTTATGCTTTGACATGTTGAATTGGATTGATTCACCTGTGTAATTGAAAAGTATAATTTGGTCTTGGTGTAATTGGTCTTCTCCTGGAATGCTTATCTGACAGGACAGATCAATTATTAGGTTGCTTCTGCTTCTACCTACACACAGATCAGAACACATGTAAATTTTTCTTGGAAGTTCATTTATTAATGATATCCATATATAAACACACATGCAAAGCTTACATTGTATCTACCTACTATTTTTTTCTCTCTCTGTACATATGTGTATATGTATAAATACATATACATCATTTTCATTCATATTTATTACTTCTGTTTATTATTTTAATATATTTCATAAGGGTTTTATTAGTATTTTTAATATGTAAATGCAGAATAAGAACGAAAGATGATTAAGATCAGTTTTCTTGTATATACTTAATAATTAATCAGCCAGTATGAAAAATGTATGCTTCTTGTTCAAGTTATACACTCTCCATGAAGTTAAAATTAGCCTTGCTCTCACACATCTCTTCCTCCTCCAATCCATCTATCTTTCAAATTGCCATCAGAGTTGGAAGTTGGCAACTTCCTAAGAAACAAATCTGATGGTGTCACTCTGCTGTTTATGAATCTTGCTAGTTCCCCATTACCTAAAGGAAAAAAAAAAAAACTAATTTATTTGCCATTAGAATTTCACCCAACTTAGTATCTGTTGCCATTCTTCCCTTGTATACCTCAAATGTCAGTCACAATGAGCTTTTCAATACTTTCAATACAAGACATGTCTTGTCACGAATTGGGAATTTTTATATTTTATTTCCCTTTCCAGGAATATTCTTACCTTCTTTTATATCTCGGAAAATACTATTTATCCGTTAAGACAATTAAAAGTCTTACTTTTCCTGTAAACATTTTCTTGATTAATCAGTGTTACTAGCTCCTTCTTCCCTGGAATACTAAATATATATTGTAACTAAAGGACTTATCAATAATATTATAATCATTTATAAGCCTGTTTCTTTCTCTTTGATTATGACTTCTTTGGGTACAGGGAACCCGATATTACTTAAGATACAATTAAGCTGCTGTAACAAAAAATAAATGAACAAAAAATAAAGTAGTTTAAACAAGATATGTTTTCTCTCATCCATCTGATCTTAAGCAGTTCATGATTGACATGGCACCTCCACAATTTTGGGACACACGCTTTACTCTGTCCAGCCTTCAACCATCACTTCCATCCTGTTATCCAAGAAGTTGATCTAGTTTCTGCAATTACATCTATGTTTCACACAGAGGGCTTCCCTGGTAGCTCAGTTGGTAAAGAATCCACCTGCAATGCAGGAGACGGGTTTCATTCCTGGGTTGGGAGATTCCCCTGGAGAAGGGAAAGGCCACCCACTTCAGTAATGTGGCCTGGAGAATTCCATGGACTGTATAGCCCATGGCATTGCAAAGAGTCAGACACAAATGAGTGGCTTTCACTTCCTTTCAGACAGAGAATGCAAAGGAGAAAGGTGAAGAGGAGATTCAAGACCCAGAATTTGATTCCCTATTACTGCCGGTAACATTGGTTTGGAGGCTTGGAGCTGGCATCTTAGATTGACTATCAACTTTACCCACTCAAATTTCTACAAAATCACAAAATAAAGAGCAGGTCAGAAGCTAACTAGCAAAAATTCTTTTTAAAGCAGTATAACTACCCTGATTGTTCTAAAGGATCTTTAATAGAAGAGTACACTTTTAAAAGGGAGATTACATCTCAGTTATATTGCACTGAAAGCCTTTCTGTAATATGCCTTCATCTTAAAAGAAACCAATGGGAAATCAGAACAAAATTAAGCAAGTTTGGGCTGAATCTCCATAATGACATATTAAAAATAATTAAATTTCAAATATTTTGAAAAAAACTAGTAATTTTTTCTTAAATGTAGCATAAGAGTATGAGGCAAAATTAATAAGTTACAAAATCATAAATGTTCTTCCTTCTGCATCTATCCAGTTTCCTTCCTTGGTGGAACCAGTGTTACCAGTCTCTTATGTATCATTCTGGAATATTCTATACATGCAAAGATGGATGATGGCATGCAGTTTTGCATCTTGCTGTGTTCAACCTTCATTTACTTTGGAGATCTGATAAGGCTTATTTTAAATAAGAAAAGGTATACATGTCAAAATATGGTCTCACTTTTTGTAACAAGATCCTTAAATTCAAAAGACAATATTCGAAATATGCTACCTATTCTTCAAACAGCCCTGAGGTTTATCTTTCCATCTGTTATCACCTCAATTTTTCTTTTTTTTGTCGGTACTCTTGATATGTTCTGCTGGTTCCAAGAGCAAGCCAGGCCCTTCACAATTTTCTTCTTTTCTCTTTTTGTGTCTCTACCTTGAACTCCTGTCCCTGGCAGTTTGCATGGGAGGGTGCTCATTTCTCAGGCTTCAGTTTAAATATTGAGTCTTCAGAAAGGCCTCCTAGACCCTTCTTTCTAGAGCTCACCATTCACCCTGAGCCCCTGCTGGTATTTTTGTGAGCACGTTGGGTATATGCTTCATTGTACACACCCAATCTGTAATTGCATTGTTTACTTGTTTGCCGTCTCAGGGCTCCTCTGAGACATGATCTCTACTGAGGCAGGAACATGGTCTTGTTCATCTTGTATATCCATCTAGCATTTTGCTTGGCACCTGGTGAGGATCGATGAGTGTTTGGTAAATGAAAAAAACTCAAATGAACAATCAGCAAATTTCTTCATGAAGCCTGTTAATCAACTAATCTGCCCCACCTTTATTTCACTGAGTGATTCTCAACTGCTTACACACAAAGATACCCAAGCTATAAAATATGTCAAAAAGTTGTGAGAAAAGAGGTAAAGTTTCTTTCCTTTTGTCCTGATACATAACTACACACATTTCATCTATGAAACCCTTCTACTTCATTGTGATCTTTCACAGCATCATACATTTTTAAAAGGCTCTATGACTATAAAAGCTATATTTGTGCTGTCCTGTAATCTATTGTGTGCAATAGCATTATGTCTAAAAAAACAATGAAGGTATATGCTTTAATTTAAAAAAAGACCTTATAGCTAAAACATGCTAACCATCATTTGAGCCATCAGTTAATAGTAATCATTTTGCACGTGGAGAGTTTGAACTATTTCTTTCCTTTCATCCTCCAACAAACATTAATTCGGCACTTGGAATGTATCCGGTGCTGTGGGGACATGATATGTGGGGTGTGGTAAGAATACCTAAAGGAGTAAAGTCACTTTTCTTCTCTCTTGCTCAGATCCATGAAAGGAATTTCAAATCTTCATTTTCCTGCCAAGGTGAGTCAAAAATATTTCTTGCCACATGCAAAGTAACTTGTAAAAGATACTTATTTGAATTATCATTTTAAAATTAGATGCAGTAATACAGGATCAAGGGAGGAAATTTTACAGTTACAGATATGAAAAAAAGTCACACAAAATGTGAATAATTAGTAATATACCTCTCCCTTGCTCTATCATTCCACTTATTTTCCTAAAAGGTACATGAATATATATATATATATAAGTTAACTATTTGTTTACAAAATGATTTTATAGTATATATGTTGTTTGCAGCTATTTTTAACATAATCATCTACTGTGAACATAATTGAATAAATAAGTGAATGTATTTATTAGGGACATTTATTATCTCATTTAGTGCCATCTTTTATTTAGCCAATCCTTTTTGTGCATTTTGATTGTTCCTTTTTTTTCAATATATTATCCACATCACTATGGCAAATCTGTGCATAGATATTGAATTATACTTAGAAGTTTTCTGACAATATAATGGCAGAATGATAATAGTTTACAAATGCTTTAAATGTTTTTATTCAGTGGTTACTTTGTACATTTTGCTCATCTGATCTTCAGAACAATTCTCCGAGGTAGTTACCCAGAATACTGATGTATAAAATGTTAAGATCATATTTGATTCAATGGCCATCAACTGTAAGAAACACCACTATTATATACAACTTAAAAAGAAACCAAATGTTGCCAATTAATTTCTAAGAAATATTTAAATATGCACACTAGAATTAAATAGAGTCTCCGGAATTACTCAAGATTAGATAGTTCATAAGTGCAGAGCTGACATTTAAATCTATGCCAAGTGGCTGCAGAGGCTACACTCTTAGACATATAGCTCTGTTTTCTTGCCAGATTGAACTAACATTTATAAAGCTTTTAATACAACAGTGCCTTCCAGAAAGGTTGTAGCAATTTGCATTTCCACCAGTAGGGTTAATAAATTTAACCCTAAAACAAAACTTGTTTCTGCAAGTTTTTGCCAATATGGTGGCTATCTTTATATTTTTTATCAATGTGAAAGATCAAAAAATATAATTTCATTTGCATCTATTTGACTACTCATGAGGTAAATAATTTGTCAAATACTTACTTACTAATTGTATTTCCTGGGTGGCTTAACAGTGAAGAGTCTGTCTGCCAATGCAGAAGACAGGCTCGACCCCTGAGTCAGAAAATCCCCTGGAGATGAAAATTGCAACCCATTCCAGTATTCTTGCATGGGAAAGGAGCTTGGGGTCATAAAATAGCAGGACACCATTTAGCAATTAAACATCAACAACAATTATATCTCATCATTTAAAAATTGTAGGTATGTATACATTTATCTCTTTTTATATAAAGGATGAAAATGAAAAGTGAAAGTGTTAGTCTCTCAATCAAGTCTGACTCTACCACCCCATGGACTGTAGCCCTCCAGACTTCTCTGTCCATAGAATTCTCCAGGAAAGACTATTGCAATGGGTAGCCATTCCTTTCTCCAGGGCATCTTCCCAACCCAGTGATTAAACTCAGATCTCCTGCATTGCAGGAAGATTCTTTACCATTTGAGCCACCCAGTAAACACATATTAAGGATAGTAATGAACAGTTTGTTCATTGTAGATATTTTCTGTCTGTTGTTTTCTTTTTAGCTTTGTTTACAATACGTTTTTAATTACAAAGTCAAATCTACCAAAATTTTCTTCATAATTATTTCTGTTACTGTAAAATATCCACATTTAAATATTCTGTTAAACTTTAACAAAAAGTTGTTGAAACACCAGATACCAGTGAGAATACAGTAGAACTGAGACCTGAAGAACATAATTAATTTTTGACATAAATGATATTTATGCTGCACTCAAAAGTGACAGAACATATATGTTCTTTTTTTGGATGCAGATTAAGCATAAAACAAAAATTTTAAAAACTGAAATAATTCAAAGTATGCTTTCTGAACACAGTTAAAGCAAATAAATAATAAAAAGGAATTTGTAACAAAAGCTTTTTTTTTTTTTTTTAATCAAAAGGTCTGCCAATGTTTGTAAATCACCACTATACTTCATAGGTCACATAAGAAATCATAGTAAAATTTCAGAAGATTTTGAACCAATTGTCAACAAAGCTATTACATATCAAATCTTGTAAGATTTAGCTAAAGCAATACTTAGAAGAATATTTTGTAGTATTAAATGTGTATATTTTGAAAAGTAAGACTAAAAATCAGTGATCCATGCTACCATATCAAGAAACTAGAGAAGTAAATGAAACCTAAAGAAAGTAGAAGTAAGAGCACAATATGGAGCAGAAAAATAAAATAGAAAAGAAATACACAGAAGAGAAAAATTAACAAACTGAAAATTTTGTTACTTGAAATTGTTAACAAAATTGATGATCTGTAGAATGATCATTTCTCCTGAGAGTGTGCATTTAAAAATTTTTTTTATTTGGAGGATAATTGCTTTATGACGTTGTATTAGTTTTTGCTGTACAACAACATGAATCAGCTACAAGTATACACATATTCCCTCCCTCTTGAGCCTTCCTCCTGTTCCCCCCATCCCACCCCTTTAGGTCATCACAGACACCTAGTTGAGCTCCTTGTGTTACATAGCAACTTCCCACTAGCTATCTATTTTACACATGGTAATATTTATATTTGGAGAAGGAAATGGCAACCAACTCCAGTATTCTTGCCTGGAAAATTCCATGCACATTGGAACCTAATGGGCTATAGTCCATGGGGTAGCAAAGAGTAGACACAACTGAAGGCACACACAACATGAAATTATAACATGGTGTCCTAGCAGCATGACAGATGAGCAGCCAAAAAAATGATTGCTTAATTGAGTTAAGAAAAGAATAAGCAAAAGGCCAAGATTAATTACTCCAATGGCTATTCATGAATCCTTGTCTAGTTTCCAAACCTGAGTCAATTCTCAGATTCAAGGATTATAGCTATTTACTTAAGTAATCATATTCTAGAGGAAGGCAAATGTGTATATCTATCTTTCAAGAGATGTTAGGTTCTGGGTTCAAATTGTTTCTGGTATCTGGGGACTTATGGTACCAATGTAGCAATATTGACCTCTGTTAGAGTAGGTCATGTGTGAATCAGGTAACAAATGGAGTTCTCATTCAGGTACAGTTCATAGTAGGAAATTCGGTGGCTGTTTCCAACTTCCCAGTGCATCATTGAAATAGACATACTTAGCAATGTCAAATTTTTCATATTGGTTCTTTGGCTCAGGAGTAAGAAATAAATATACAATAGAGTAAAAGCTATTATGGTAGGAAAGGCTGTATAAAAGTCACGGAAACTTCTCTAACTCTCTAAGGCAAGAAGGTAAGTCAAAGAAAATATCATACCCTGGGGGAAATGACAGAGTTTAATGCTGCCTTCAAAGATGCAAGAATGTTCCTTCTTATCATTTAGTTTACTAGTTTGGCTCCTGCAAAAATAAGATGAATCACTTCATATGACAATGAACTACTATTGATTTAATGAATGATTAGCTTTCAGCTTAATCATTTCAGCTACTGTGCTGAATACTGTCTCTTTACGAAAGAGGAACACAGCCTATGGTATGTGATATGTAAGTACAATCATATGAATGCGTTCTTTTTAATACCCATCAAGAATTTATCAGAAACAGTTCATATTCACAAAATTTCTTCATGGTCATGCCCAAAGAGACTTGGAATATATTTAAACATTATACAGAGCAAAACATTGGTGTCCTTGATGACATTTACATCAACTGGAGAAAATGAGCAAGAATTGGCAAGTAGTCTATATGCTTGCCATCTAGAGTATTTCAAATCCTAAAAGATGATGCTATGAAAGTGCTGTACTCATTATGCCAGCAAATTTGAAAACTAAACAGTGGCCACAGGACTGGAAAAGATCAGCTTTCATTCCAATCCCAAAGAAAGGCAATGCCAAAGAATGTCCAAACTACCACACAATTGCCCTTATCTCACATGCTGGCAAAGTAATGCTCAAAATTCTCCAAGCCAGGCTTGGAGTACATGAGCCATTAACTTCCAGATGTTCAATCTGGATTTAGAAAAGGCAGAGGAGTCAGAGATCGAATTGCTAGTATCCAAATATCCATTGGATCATTGAAAAAGCAAGAGAGTTCCAGAAAAGCATTTACTTATGCTTTATTGACTACTCCAACCAAATCACCTTACCTGCCTCCTGAGAAATCTGTATGCAGGTCAAAAAGCAACAGTTAGAACTGGACATGGAACAACAGACTGGTTCCAATTCGGGAAAGGAGTACGTCAAGGCTGTATATTGTCACCCTGCTTATTTAACTTTTATGTAGAGTTCAGTTCAGTTCAGTTCAGTTCAATTCAGTCGCTCAGTCGTGTCTGACTCTGTGCACCATGCTAAATGCCAGGCTGGATAAAGCACAAGCTGGGATCAGGATTATGAGGAGAAATATCAATAACCTCAGATATGCAGATGACACCACCCTTTTGGCGGAAACTGAAGAACTAAAGAGCCTCTTGATGAAAGTGAAAGAGGAGAGTGAAAAAGTTGACTTAAAACTCAACATTCAGAAAACTAACATCATGGCATCTGGTCCCATCACTTCATGGCAAATAGATGGGGAAACAATGGAAACAGTGACAGACTTTTTTTTTTTTTTTTTCCCCCAGGGCTCCGAAATCACCACACATGGTGATTGCAGGCATGAAATTAAAAGACACTTGCTCCTTGGAAGAAAAGCTATAACCAACCTAGAGAGCATATTAAAAAGCAGAGACATTACTTTGCCAACAAAGTTCTGTCTAGTCAAAGTTATGGTTTTTCCAGTACTCATGTATGGATGTTAGAGTTGGACTATAAAGAAAGTTGAGTGCCAAAGAATTGATGCTTTTGAAATGTGGTGTTGGAGAAGACTCTTGAGAGTCCCTTGAACTGTAAGGAGATCCAACCAATTCATCCTAAAGGAAGTCAGTCCTGAATATTCATTGGAAGGACTGATGCTGAAGTTGAAACTCCTATATTTTGACCACCTGATGAGAAGAATTGACTCATTGGAAAAGGCCCTGATGCTGGGAAAGATTGAAGGTGGGAGGAGAAAGGGTCAACAGAGGATGAGATGGTTGGATGGCATCACTGACTCAATGGACATGAGTTTGAGTAAACTCCGGGAGTTGGTGATGGACAGGGAAGCCTGGTGTGCTCCAGTCCGTGGGGTCACAAGGAGTCAGACACGATGAGTGACTGAACTCAACTGAACTAGATGACAGGGCTTCCATGGTGGCTCGCATGGTAAAGAATCTGCTTGCAATGCGGGAGACTAGGGTTCAGTCCTGGATTGGGAAGATACCCTGCAGGAGGGCATGGCAACCAACTTCAGTATTCTCGTCTGGAGAATTCCCATGGCCGAAGAGCCTGGCAGGCTACAGACCAGGGATTGCAAAGAGTCGAACATGAGTAAGTGAACACAACTGAGCGACTAAGCACAAGACAGCACTAGATTTACACTGCAATGACTTGTGTGGCTGGGAGAGAAGTGGGTAGTGGAAATCTTGTCAGTGCGTCAAATTGCAGATGGAGCATCTACTTTGTGTAATGAGAGAAGTGGCCTGAGGTAAGGATATTCATAGACTCACGCATGCCTCTCTTTGTGACCCTATGGACTGTAGGCCACCAGGCTTCTCTCTCCATGGGATTCTCCAGGAAAGAATACGGAAATGGATTGCCATGCCTTTCTTTCTCCAGGGGATCTTCCTGACCCAGGGATGGTATCCATATCTCACATCTCCTGTAAAGGCAGGCAGGTTCTTGACCACTAGTGCCACCTGAGAAGCAAGAGCAAATAACTTAGCTAGTTAGTCAGGGGCCTTGAAGAAGATGCAAGGAAATCTGGGATAATGGTATCTAAATAGACTTATGGGAATGAACAGATTGTGTTTTATTTTTTGTTACAGCAGAGAGAATCCACTGTGGAAGAGACACTAACAGCCAAGTGATCAGGATGAAAAGGACTGTTGATGTCAACCCACCAGTCAGGGCCAACCAGAGCAATGGTAGCTGGAGTTTGCCCAACTAACCCTCCTCTCATAAATCCCCCCCAATTTTGACCAGTTAGAAATTATAATTCCATCTTATAAATCCTACAAATGTGTTAAGTGCATACAAAATTACTCTGATATATATGAGATATATATATATATGTTCATTCAGGTTATATGCTGAATACAATAGATATGACATGATTGCTGAAATGCTCAATCATTTTGTTTACCTTCTTGAATTTTATTTGCATTTGGAGGGAAAATTTACAGGATTGGTATTTAAAAATCATACAGCTAATTTTCAAATACAATATGAGGCAGCTTTATAAGATAAAAACATGCATAGAAGATAATTGAAATAAAGATAAAAGAGAGCTTCTAAATAATAAAGTATAATGGAATTGTGAAGCAACTATTTCATTGTCCACTACATTTTTTCTGTAAATGTGAAACTCCTGACCATTAGGCCTTGAAGGGAAATAAAATGATGAGACAGTTTTATGATACCAGAAATCATGAATTTGTCTTAAATTTTAAAAATGTATTTCTTAAACATATTCTTTAGGAAGAGGTCATTATGCTAATTACATAGTGAACATTAAGCAAACATAATGGAGTTTGTCTTAAATTGCAGATCTAGGAGGGAAAGGATAGAACTAATTTTTACTGACTGAATAATTTGTATTTTTAAGAGTTGACTCATTGGAAAAGACCCTGTTGCTGGGAGGGATTGGGGGCAGGAGGAGAAGGGGACGACAGAGGATGAGATGGCTGGATGGCATCACCAACTCGACGGACATGAGTTTGAGTGAACTCCAGGAGTTGGTGATAGACAGGGAGGCCTGGCATGCTGTGATTCATGGGGTCGTGAAGAGTTGGACGTGACTGAGCGACTGAACTGAACTGAACTGAAGCATGTTTTATAAATAATCCTACAGAGATTTAGAGAGGTTGCAAAATTTTTCCAAGGTTATATAAGTAATATGCTATATGTGTGTCAGTTGATCAGTAGTGTCCAACTCTTTGTGACCCCATGGACTATGGCCTGACAGGCTCCTCTGTCTACGGAATTTTCCAGGCAAGAGCACTGGAGTGGGTTGCCATTCCTTTCTCCAGTGGATCTTCCCGACGCAGGGTCTGTCGTCCAAAGCTCTCATGTGTTCTTTCTACTATGTTAGGCTGTAGAATATAGATCATGTTCTTGATATAACCCTACTGTATATTTATTCTTTATTTAAAAAGGCATCCTTAATTTAAATTTTATAATATAACAAAGACTTCATGTATTTTAAGCTAACATAGACTAAGTATAACATCCTTTTGATCTAAGTTGATGTAGGTGGAACTATACGAAATTGTCAATATCAATCATTTTTGATGCACATAAATGGTTATACTATGGTTCAAGTTAATAGAAGGATAGAACTCTGAGAAAGGAGAAAAAAAATCCCTAAAATAGCCAGACTTAATATTTGTACCTTGAGGTTGCTAGGAGATGGCCTGGCTCTTACAGTTTGGCTACAGAATATAAACTATCTTAAAGATTACCATCATCAGACAAGGTTGCTCTGTGATCATGGTGACTTGAGACAAAAAAAAAGTCCTCTTTTGTATTAACAAATACCAAGTCACTACACAAACCTCAAAATTATCAAATATCCCCCTCTACCAGCAGACAGGACAGAATGTTGCTTCTTTACTAACCACAGCTTCATTCCTGCTTTATTCCTCTCCCTTCTTGATAAAAATTATTAAGATACCTAATCACAGTAATATCCCCTTTCTGAGAGCATCCAATTGAGAACAAACTTTGCTTCCTTGAACAGTCCCCCAAAACCACCTGATGTGAGCTCAAACCCTTGAGTCCTTTCCAACTCATTCTTACAGAGATATCTCACAGTTCCCTCTGATACAGTCTTTGTTCAGACTCAGGAATACATCTAACTTTGTTTTACTTGCTTGTGTTGTTAGCAGTCTTTAGTTGCTGGATGTTGTCAGAAGCAAAGGTTTCTGAGATTTGCCACCTAGGGCCAGGTGTCTGATTAAGCAATAGGTGTGTGTTTGAACACCTCTCTGTTCCTGATAATTTCACCTTGATTGCTGGTCATCATTAGCCCAGAGAATCTGGGAAAGTTGCTCTCTCAAATAAGCTGCAGGGAGGCCTGGTGTGCTGCAGTCCGTGGGGTCATAGACAGTCAGACACAACTTAACGAATGAACAACCACAACAAATAAGCTATTTCCATCATGCTTCTTCTGGATATGTGTGTGTGTGTGTGTCCGTCCTTAGTCGCTCAGTCACGTCCTATTCTTTGTGACCCCGTGGACTGTAGCCCGCTAGTCTCCTCTGTCCATGGCGATTCTCCAGGTAAGCATACTTGACTGGGTTGCCATGCCCTCCTCCAGGGGATCTTCCCAACCCAGGGGTTGAACTCAGGTCTCCCGCATTGCAGGCAGATTCTTTACCATCTGAGCCACCAGGGAAGTTCTTTGCTGGGTATAGATTAGGTCAAAGCTGACCCCTTTGATAAATACCTTAAATCATCATGCTTCAGAATTGAATACAGAGAGATCCTATTTTAAACTAAGGTAGATAGCTTCCAAGATGACATTCAGTGCTAAAATTAGAGCACCTGAGATATTCAAGATGAGGCCGAGGCTTACCCCACTTCCATAGGAATATAGGCTGTAGTTATATATATGGACAGAACCAAACTGAGGAAGTATGATTTTCTTATCTATAGGGACACATATATAAATGAAATATTGATATACTACCTTAAAAAGTATGAGGTATTTTATTTTGGCTTACAAATAATTGAAAGATGGATATTATGAACTAGTCATTTTACTATAAGATTATTTTATTTTGAAATATTTAAAACATTGGATTTGCAATGTATGTCCTCAATGGCTGAGGGAGCGGTGATTTCTTATGACTTCTTTAGCACCTGATGATAATTCAAAATATTCTAAAATGAGGACCTTATTTTTTATAAGTTATTATAAAACACCTCAAACATACCACAGAAGTAGGAAGAATGGCATATTGAACCCCCTAAAATTGGTGGCTGTCACTCAGGTTCAGTATTTCGCTATCTTGTTTTATCTATTCTGCCATCCTTTTTCCCCTCTTTGATGAAATAATTAAATGCAAATGCAAGGCATAAGTTTAGCACTTTACTTCTAAGGTGGACTATGTGAAGATGCCTGAAGATAATTAGCTAAATGTATGTTTAAGTTGCCTATTGCAACTTTATATTCTTCCTTATGCCTCTCTGTTAGGACAGGTGGGAAGATAGTCAAGTTGCATGTTTGTGTTGTGTGTTGGTCACTCAGTCGTGTCTGACTCTTTGCGACCCCATGGAGTGTCAGGCTCTTCTATCCCTGGGATTCTCCAGACAACAATACTGGAGTGGGTTGCCATTCCCTAATCCAGGGGATCTTCCTGACCCAGGGATTGAACATTGGAGGCAGATTCTTTACCATCTTAGCCACCAGGGAAGCCCAGTCAAGTTATTTAGGTATAAACTTTAGAAGGTAACAATACAATTTTTCTGATTTTTATTATATCTTAATTTATAGAAAAAGCATGTTTTTTATCTAGGCCAGTAGCAATATGACACAGAATTTGAAGAAAAAAAATAAAACTCTTGAATTGATTCCCTAGTATATAGCTTGGCCCCATAGATATTATCAGATTGAATAATCAAAGACTGATGATAGATCAATAATCAGTGAATCACAACCTCTTTTCCTAAAAACTGTACATGTTCGTTTAAAATTATTTGGTAAATAAATAAATTGTTTTATCTATTCAAGCAGTTTATATATAGACTTTTTAGAATATTCCATTCATGATAAAATCTACTTTGACAACCCCTTTAAAATTTCACCACACATATTCTCTCATCCTCCCACCCCTTGCTGACATTTCCAATTCCTTGATTGTACTTTTCTATCCCTCAGTATTTCTCTCTTTTAACTGCTGTTTATAATCTTCTCACCTAACCACCTCTAGCTCTGGACTTAAAGCTACAATGGGGCAGAGAATTTGTAGATTATTTCTATATCCTATTCTACTATTTCAGTAATAATCATAAAATAAAATCAATAATAATGATCATCAGAATAAAAGCAAACAAGAAAAAGTAACAGAGCCACTAGGAAAGCCACTGGGCTTTCTTGGTGGCTCAGAGGATAAACAATCTGCTGCAATGAGGAAGACCTGAGTTCAATCTCTGGGTCTGGAAGATCTCCTGGAGAAGGAAATGGCAACCCACGCTAGTATTCTTACCTGGAGAATTACATCAACAGAGCCTGAAGGGGCTACAGTCCATGG
This sequence comes from Capricornis sumatraensis, assembly GCF_032405125.1. NCBI lineage: Eukaryota > Metazoa > Chordata > Mammalia > Artiodactyla > Bovidae > Capricornis > Capricornis sumatraensis. Next base: position 58,823,136 of record NC_091079.1, on the reverse strand, counting down.
GGTAGCAAAGAGTGGGACAAGACTGAGTGACTAACACTTTCACTTTGCAGAGCCTGCCTTACTTCTGGGGTAGAAGACGAAATCTAACACTCTCACCAGGCATTTCATACCATTTGAGCACTCTACCTTAACCTTTATTTTCTAAGAAACAAAAAACAGCACAACATCTGATCAGAACCCATTTGTAAAACAAAAGTTTATCCAGATAAACAGGTCTTTTGCTTCAAAAGAATGGTGACTGGTCTCTTTTAGTGAAAAGTGAAAGTGAAGTTGCTCAGTCGTGTCCAACTCTTTGCAACCCCATGGACTGTAGCCTACCAAGCTCCTCTGTCCATGGGATTTTCCAGGCAATAGTACTGGAGTGGATTGCCATTTCCTTCACCAGGGGATCTTCCCAACCCAGGGATCAAACCTGGGTCTCCCACATTGTAGGCAGACTCTTTACCATCTGAGCCACTAGCAGTAAATAATCCCATGGCAGGGCTTCCCTGGCAAGGCTTCCCTGGTGGCTCAGTGGTAAAGAATCTGCTTGCAATGCAGGAGTCACAGGAGATGCAGGTTTGATTCCTGAATCTGGAAGATTCCTTGAAGGAGGGAATGGCAACCCACTTCAGTATTCTTTCCTGGAGAATCCCATGGACAGAGGAGCCTGGTGGGCTACAGTCCATAGATTTGCAAAGAATCTGACTTGACTGAAGCAACTTGTCATGCACGCATGCAATTCTATGGGAATCCTTAAAATGGAGACAGTGATTTTACCACAAAAGAACGTTCATAACAAAAAGCACAATAAAATTGAGAAGTCAGTTGGCATATATTTTAATTATCGTTCAAGTCCAGAAGACAATAATAGAATTCTTCCTTTTCTTAGTTCTCAAGTTGCATGCTAGGTACATGACATTCCAGGCAGTCATGTTCACCCTAAAAGTGATGGTGACCCCAAAAATGTGTATGCCTTTCAAGAAGATCTCTAAAGACCAGCACAATGCCCACTATGAGCAACCTGCAAATTCTCAGTATGGTCTGCATTAGAGGATGTCAGTTGCTAGTTAAAGTTACTTGTAAAGAACAGGCTTAGCTAATTAGGTTAAATGTATCCTAAGATAAGCTTTCACTAAAGGAAAAGTTTCATCCTAGATCTTCATATGGTCGTTTTAATATCCCATCTATTTGTTTAGGTATACACAGGAAGAATAAGATGTGTGGTGACTGTCACATTGCTTTTTGAAAAATGAAGGGATTTATTGAACATTAATTTTGCCCTGAATTTCCCCTGGACGAAGGGATATACTCACTGATTATTATATCATTCTCTTCCACATAAGACAATCATTTATTTTCATATGCAGGGTGATTAGTGATTATTTCTTTTAGTTACTTTGGAACCCCAGGTGGCTCAGTGGTAAAGAATCAGCCTGCAATGAAGGAGATGCAGGAGACATGAGTTCTATTCCTGGGTTGGGAAGATCCTCTTGAGGAGGAAATGGCAACCTACTCCAATATTCTTGCCTGGAGAATCCCATGGACAGAGGAGCCTGCTGTGCTAGAGTCCATGGGGTTGCAAAGAATCAGACATAATTGAGCATGCACGCATGCATGTATACTAATTATAGTCCTCATGGCCTCTAGTGAAAATTTCTAACAGGTTAAGGAAAAAATTCATAAATTTTGGGTTCAGTTTAATTTAGGCTCATGATTTTTCAAGAAAGCATAAACCACTATTTTAGGAGGTCAAAAGTTACAGAATTTTTCTTTTTTAAGAAAAAATGAATAAAATTATAATTATGTTAGAGGAAAATTTGTATCTTGTTGAGTCCATAAAGGAAGGAAGTTGATAGTTGGTAATCTCAAAATTAAATATATGAGCTTGGAGTATAGCATTATAGAAGTGGGTTAGATATAAAGATTGATATTATATTCCCATATTTTTTGATAATGAATGAATGAGTTGAAGTTTTCTGGAAAAGGAGGTATTAATAATCCTGTTGTGGTTAAGACTTCTTAGGAATTTGAAATAGTATGTGTAATATTTTGTGCATTCAGTAAAATGTAGTCTGCTATTAATATTAGTTTTTGAAATATTGAAATGAGGAAAATGACAATTAAATGAAAGTCTTCTTCATTTATTCTTTGAGATATATTAGAGGAGGTGAGATTAACTGCCTAAATATTGTGCATATAAGGCTATGGTTTTTCCTGTGGTCATGTATGGATGTGAGAGTTGGACTGTGAAGAAGGCTGAGTGCCGAAGAAATGATGCTTTTGAACCGTGGGGTTGGAGAAGACTCTTGAGAGTCCCTTGGACTGCAAGGAGATCCAACCAGTCCATTCTGAAGGAGAGCAGCCCTGGGATTTCTTTGGAAGGAATGATGCTAAAGCTGAAACTCCAATACTTTGGCCACTTCATGTGAAGAGTTGACTCATTGGAAAAGACTCTGATGCTGTGAGGGATTGAAGGCAGGAGAAGGGGACGACAGAGGATGAGATGGCTGGATGGCATCACCGACTCTATGGAAGTGAATTTGAGTGAACTCCGGGAGATGGTGATGAACAGGGAGGCCCAGCTGGCTGCAATTCATGGCGTCACAAAGAGTTGTACATGACTGAGCGACTGAACTCAGCTGTAAAAAGTTAAAATCATGCTTTTGTTGATATTTAAAGCAATAAATATTATTGTAAAACTCATGCAAGCAAAGAATTTTTGATAACTCATTGAAACAATACACTAAAAATGATAGAATAAAGAGGGGGAAACGCATCTTCTAGCTCAATGGAACCAATATTTTATATCTATCAGGAAGTATAGATCAAGTTTGTTAGAACTCATATTTGATATTTTTATTGTGGGAGCATAATTTTATTAACATAAACATTATACTACTTTTCTATATCTAAAATAAATTTACATTTTCTGTAGATTTGCTAATCAACTTGATGAGTGAAAAAATTATGTGGTTTCAAAATAAGAAATTACTTCTTCAAAATATTTTATTTCTTTATAAAACAAGAAGATGATCTGATATTCATGCATATCAGCCTGAAGATGGACTTATTTTGTCACCAACATAGGACTAAGCAATTTTTTTTATTAATACATGTTTGAAGTTCTAGAATTTAATTTTCTACACACTGGAAAGTGCTGATTTTAGAAGGTACTTAAGCTTAATACCTTTGACACATTAAGGCAATTTTGTCCATAACTTAAAGTTTCAGGTCTCTTGATTGTTAGTCTCTCCCATAGATTAAAGATATATGAGTTCCAAGAATGAAAACACATGAAAATTATCTCCTTTTTCTCTGCAACCTTGGCAATTGTAGGTGAAATTTCTTAACATTTGGTTGGTTTCCAATAAAAGTCAAAAGGATTGGCTGCCTGATCTTTATGAAGCACCTTGAAGGATCTTGAAGGGCTTCCTTGTTAGCTCAGCTGGTAAAGAATCCGCCTACAATGTGGGAGACCTGGGTTCGATCCCTGGGTTGGGAAGATCCACTGGAGAAGGGAACAGCTAACAACTTCAGTATTGTGGCCTGGAGAATTCCATGAACCACGAGAAGTCCATGGGGTCGCAAAGAATTGGACATGACTGAGGGGCTTTCACTTTCACTTTGAAAAATCTGAGATTTCACTCTCCTTGCAAACTAATAAGTAAACCTGCCGCAGTTTTATGCATGCAGGCAGAAGACCTGAGTCTCCTGGGTTAGAGACAAATGAGTTTCTTATTAGCAGCAGTCACAATGGTCAGACTCACAGTCAATGTCAGTTCTGTGCGCCCTGTTTCCCAGTGTCAAGTGGCACCTGCCCATACAGTGGGTTATGTTACAAAGAGGAGCATGGTCTTGGGGAACCCAGACTTTTGTAATGAGCAGTAAACCTGCTTAATTTTTGTTTATTTAATAAACTATGTTTATTACAATGGACAGTAGGAAGAGCAGCCCTTTCCTGCTGGGAGAGACACTGTGAATGCGAGTGTGTGTGTACTAAGTCATATCCGACTCTTTGAGACCCCATGGATAGTAGCCCCAGTAGATTATTAAGTTAATTTTAAACCACATGACAAGAAACATTTTGGGAAAGTGATAAGCAAATTAATGCACTTAGAAAAAGAAGCAAGTAAGGTTGAAGACCACAAAATCTGAATTTGAGAGTACTCAGTGTTTATATGTCTTATTTCTCTTTTTCTGCCACATCAGACTTGCCTTGCTGATGGTGTGGTTGAAAAGACCAGAGCTGAGGTTCTAGTACGATAACTTGCAGACAGAGGATGCCCTAGGCCAATCATAAACACTTCCTCTATCAGAGATTGAAGGACAAGCCTGTATGGTCAGGTATACATTACCAATTAGTTTGGTGAGCATCCATAAATTGTACATGTTTCTTGGTCCAGAATAAAATGGGCCCAGAATGGGCTTCATTAATGGGTGGCTCAATTAAATCTTGATTATTAGGGATTAACTATTAGTATCATGGAGAAGGAAATAATAACCCCTTTTATTATTTTTTGCTTGAGAAATCCCACAGACATAGGAATCTGGTGGGTTACAGTCTGTGGGGTCACAGTCAGACACAACTTAGCGGCTGAGCATGCACACATTAGTACTGGTGTATCCTACACACTGTAGTGCCTCTGGCATATTTAGTCTCAGGGGCCTCAGGAATATTCAGTATCTCATGGTCCTTCCTTGCCTTTCCATATTTAACACATACATGCTTTACTTGCTATTTATTTTTATGCTTTGCACATTGCTACCTTATATTTGATACATTCTGCCAATTCTTCCTGGGTTTTATAAACTTTTGGTTTAGTAGCTAATGTTTAGTTATCATATCTTTAAAAGTTGTGCATATATTTTACATACGACATTTAAATTGTGATATTACTTGTATATCATAATGTGTCGATCAAGATTCTCATTCTTTACAGTTAGGAAATCAGTTTTGTAGTTTCAGTAGGGCAGTGAGGAGTTATGTTGCATTACTCTAAATAGAGAATGGGAAGTAAGAAAGCTTGAGAAAAGAAAGAATGAATTTGGACTGGAGCTGGAAAGTGAGAGGTTTGAATATTTACAGAGAGATGCTCAGGAAAATCCCTATATAAGTAAATACTATATTGTGTACACAATACTGCTTTCCACTCATTTGAAGCTCCTTCACATTGAGGATACACACATCTCTAACTAGGCTTCGATAGATAGGCTGTAACCTAAAATTCCTCCACTCCTGGACTTCCTGTTGCTACAAGGCCAGTCAACCCTAACCTGTTCTCTTTCTCTCTGTCCTTAGGCTTTTCTCCAAAGATATAAGGTCAATCTAATTCAATTTAACTGATTTGACCTGTTGGTGTTTATTGATTGCTCAGCTACTGATTAAGCACTTCACCATCCTACCCGCTCTATTTCTTAATCATCTGTGGCTTCTTCTTCTCTTTGAGTTGGAAAGAATCACTCTCTGGCTGTTCAGGTCTCTAGGTCAGTAGGGAGACCCCCTCCTTTGACGGAACTGTGTGTGAACATCATTGTTCAGCTGCCTTTAAGAAGGGAACCCTAGTTCACCATTTTCCATGTATGGATCTTGAAGAGACATCCTGTCTGTGGTGTCAAGTTGAAACTGATTTCAGTGTATTACTTATTGGTCTATGAAAGATAAAGCTTTGTTAAAGGCAATCAATGATAGCCTCAATTTTATTTCATGGAGGGGGACAGATCTAAACATCCCGTTGAATCATAGCATCATTTCTTCAGTTTTAATTTAGATGAGGTTATTTATCCATTTTCTGCTTGAGATTATACACATTTATTGAAATTCTATGGCTTTAGCTCTTCTAGATCCGTGGAGGAAAGGGGCATGTCTTATCTCTGAGAGGCAGAAGGGCCAAGTGGGGAAATTCCTTCCTGTGTGCATGAGAAATAGAAGTTTGGCCCATCTCCTAATCCATTCTTGCTGTGAAAGTTACTGTGACTCAAGGGTGCTGTGTGTGTGTTAGTTGCTCATTTGTGTCTGACTCATTGCAACCCCATGAACTATAGCCTCCTAGGCTCCTCTTTCCATGGGATTTCCCAGGCAGGAATACTGGAGTGAGTGGCCATTTTCTTATCCAGGGGATCTTCCTGACCCAGGAATTGAACCCATGTCTCCTGCATTGCAGGTAATTTCTTTACCATCTAAGGCACTAGGGAAGCCTCACTCAAGCATGCTATTGAACTGCAACTTTTAAACTACATCTAAAGCGGAGTGATTAATAATATTGTGATGAGTAGTTAATGTACGAAGAACACTGAGTCCAGTGTTTGTGTGCTTTAGGAAAAATAATTAGTCTCACTAATATTATTTCTCTGGGAGCCACTGAAATGGTGTCTGCCACAGACTATTCAGAGAGAGAGGGTTCAGGTATCTCATTATCTCTATGTCTATGTGTGTGTGTTCAGTTGCTCAGATATATCCAATTCTTTGCGACCACGTGGGCTATAGCCTACCAGGCTTCTCTGTCCATGGAATTTTCCATGCCAAGAATACTGGAGTGGGTTGCCATTTCCTTTTCCAGGGGATCTTCCTGACCCAGGGATCAAATCTGTGTCTCTTGTGTCTCCAGCACTGGCAGGTTGATTCTTTACTGCTGTGCCATCTGGGAAGCCCTCATCACCTCTATGATCTACCCTAAATATACATTCCCATTTTGATTACTCTGTATAACAATAATTTAAAAAAAAACAACCTAACTTGCTCCCCTCCCAATTCAAATTAATTAATTTATTCTTTCAATTGCTCATTGAGTAGACACTAATATTTTAGTAAGTTTCAGGCTAGCGGCAGTAGGGGAGGATGTCAGGAACCTTTGCAGGGTTCAGGGAGCATAGTAAACTTTGGGTTTATCTTGAACACTCAGCTCAGTTTCCAACGCCTTAGGAAAGATTTCCAAAACTCCCCACTACCTCACCTTCCAGTTTATTGTTTCTTCCTCATTGTTACTCCTACACTTTGTTCTCCGGCACTGTCCTACTCTGGTACGTTAATGGTTTAGATGCCTGTCTGTCCACTCACTTAATGAGCCCTCAGACCCTGTCCATGACCCCTGGGAAGATGCTCACTAACTGAGTGAAAGAACTCATAAATAAATTGCTTCCTGAATAGTTTAATTCATGACAATAGGGAGGTCCAGAAATATGAATGAAACTGTAGCCCAGTTTCAGTAGAGCAGGGAACCTGACATCTTTAGAATCAAAGGGACAGCTCAAAGGCAGGTATGCCTGCTTTTAGGTTTTATCTAGAATGGCTATTATTGCAGAAGGAAATGGCAATCCACTCCAGTATTCTTGCCTAGAGAATCCCAGGGATGGGGAAGCCTTGTGGGTTGCGGTCTATGGGGTCGCCCAGAGTCAGACATGACTGAAGTGACTTAGCAGCAGCAGCAGAATGGCTATTTCCTAAGAAGCAAGAACAAAAGGAGGGGCCTTGAGGGGACTGGGCTCTTTGAAAGCCCTTTCTTCCTCCATGCCTTTCCCAATCACCCAGCTCTCAACAGCTGAAGGGAATCAAACTCAGAGCATTCTTGTTAACTAGGTGAGTGATCTGGTGACTGTTACAGAGGAAAACCCACAGGCTTCAAAGCAAAGCAGACTATTGGCAAGTGTGCTGTTGGTGGTAGAGGAATCCTAGTCGGTTAAAGTAAAGCTGCCCCAGAAGATCCAGTTAATGAACAGGTTATCACAGGCCTCAAAGTTTCAGGTACTAAATAATCTAACTTCTTCCTGTATTAGAATAATACAATAATCCTTTAGGGGGTAGCAATGGCTAGAAAGAGAAAGGAGCAGGTTTAAGAGATTACGGAGAATGAATATATATTTTATTGAGCATCTACTGTGCTCCAGGCTACATGCTTTATCAGCTTTTAATCTTAAATTTAAACTCTGTAATATAGGGTGTCCTTGTGTTCATTTAAGAAGGGAAAATGGGATCTCTAAGCAATTAAACAACCTGCCTACTTTCCCAGAGGTTATGAGCCACAAAAGGGAGGCTCAAAGTAGGGTCGGTCCAATGCCTAAGTCCTGGCTCTTAAGACTCTTCTTACATCTGCCTCCTCATACGTGGTGTACGGAGACCAGAATTGAAGATCACACCACAATTCGAGTCCTTATAGCTAAATATGATGGAATTTTAAAAGCTCTGGTAGGACAACTGCAAAGGAAATTTTGAATATAGATGGTTACTTTGGATTAGTATATACATATTTTAATAGAGGTCTCTAGCATATTATCGGTTGTTAGTGTTCAGTCTCCCAGTCGTGTCTGACTGTTTGCAGTCCTATGGACTGTAGCATGCCAGGTCTCCCTGTTCCTTATCATCTCCCAGAGTTTGCCAAGTTCATGTTCATTGCATTGGTGATGCCATCCACCCATCTCATCCTCTGACCCCCTCTTTTCCTTCTGCCCTCAATCTTTCCCAGCATCAGGCACTTTTCCAGTGAGTCATCTGTTGGCATCAGATGACCAAAATACTGGAGTTTTAGCTTCAGGATCATTCCTTCCAATGAGTATTCAAGGTTGATTTCTCTTAAGATTGACTTGTTTGATCTTGCTGTCCAAGGGAATTTCAGAAATCTTCTCCAGCCTCACAGTTCAAAGGCATCAATTCTTCGGTGCTCCACTTTCTTTACAGTCCAGCTCTCATAACTGTATGTGACCATTGGGAAGACTATAGCCTTGACTATATAGACCTTTGTTGGCAGAGTAACGTTTCTGCTTTTCAATACACTGTCTAGGTTTTTCATCGCTTTCTTGCCAAGAAGCAATCTTCTGATTTCATGGCTGCAGTCACCAACTGCAGTGATTTTGGAGCCCCAAAAGAGGAAATCTGTCACTGCTGCCACCTTTTCCCCTTCTATTTGCCATGCAGTAATGGGATCATTGCTATGATCTTAGTTTTTTAATATTTAGTCTTAAGCGAGCTCTTTCACTGGAGGAGGGAATGGCAAACCACCCTAGTATACTTGCCGTGAGAACCTCATGAACTGTATAAAAAGCCTAAAATATATTATCAGTAGACCCTGATAAGTAACAAATAAATAATGGGGATAAATTATGATTTAGTTCACTTACCAGTATAATGGAGATATTTGTATTACATTCCTCATAAGTGTCGACTGAAAATTGACATTTGTGAGCTACCTCTACAAGGATTAAATCATGTACTGCTGTAGCTGCTGACCTTCAATATCCCCTGAAAGGAGTTCAGCATGGAGAGCAGAAATAAGGCACTCTGGACTCAGGCAAAAACTGTCAAGACAACTCTTCAGATGGTTAGATATTTTCAAGAGCCAATTTTATGAGCCCAAATCTTGTATCTCCCCATAACTATAAAGCAATAAAATCCTTCATGGTGATGACTGTTCCTTGTGACTGCCAAAGCTTCATAAGACTAGCAGAATCTTCCAGAAAAATAAATGCTTGATTGTATATATTCCTCCTCCACCAAAAATCACATATATACTGGCCTTTCCCCCATTGCCTCTTTGGAGCAGCTTCTCAGAGCTATCTGAGATGTTGTCTCCCAGGCTGCAGTCCTCAGTTTGCCCCAAGTAAAACTTAGCTCACAACTCTCACATTGTGCAATTAAAAATATATATATATATATTGTATTTCTCGTTGCATCTGGCTGCACCAGGTCTTAGCTGTGTCACACGGCATCTTCATTGCAGCACATGGGTGTCTCTCTAGCTGTGGCACACAGGCTGAGTTGCCTTACAGCCTGTGGGATCTTAGTTCCCTGACCAGAGATTGAACCTGCATCCCCTGCATTGCAAAGGAGATTCCTAACCACTGGACCACCAGGGAAGTCCCTATGCAATTTTTTAAAGTTGATATAAGCTTACTGTGAGGATGAAGTCTGGCATACCATAAGAATTCAATGAACATTATTATTATTATTCATTTTAAAACCAATTTTTGTTTGTTTACTTATTTTTGACTGCTCTGGGTCTTCCTTGCTACTGGCCAGCTTTATCTAGTTGTGGCAATTGGGGTCTACTTTTCATTGCAGTGTGTGGGCTTCTGTTCATGGTGGCTTCTCTTGTTGAAGAGCACAGGCTCTAACGCATTCAGGCTTCAGTAGTTGTAGAATGTGGGCTCAGTAATTGTGGTGCATGGTCTTAGTTGCTCCAGACCAGGTAGCATTTGTTTTGGGCTAAGATTCGAGCCCATGGCCCCTGCATTAGCAGGCATATTCTTAACCACTGGACCACTAGTCAAGTCCCATTCACTTGTTTCTAATTATGTGTATTTGGTTAAGAAAGTAACACTATGTTTACTGCTGGGAATGTATGTATATGCCTTTGTTTTTCAGCTGTATGAATAAACTTTCTGTATTTGATTGAGAATAATTTTCTCCTACCTTTAAAGGAAAATAGTCTGTTAATGATAATAATATATCAATAAGTTATTCTTAATTGAGCCCTATATGTCAAATTCTCTGGAAGTATCTTACATACATTATTTCCTTGATTACTTCTACAAATATATGTAAATCATGTATTCATATTTATCCCATCATTTATTTAACACTAGAAGCAGATTTCAAACATACTTCTTATCACTAACATGTAATTGATGGATAAGTTTCAGATGAAAATGAACTTTTAAAAGTTGAACATCTTTTAAACATTTTTAAAAGATAAACTTTTAAAAATTCTAGTGTGTGAGTGTCAATGTATATTTCATCAGATTTTCAGTGGAGACTATTACTCACTGCCCCTCATCCAAATGGTTAAAAATTGCTGCTCTGTAAGTACTGATTCAAATCCTTTTTGGAAAGGAGCAGAGTTCATTAAATGCACTAACATGAAATAATCTATCAAGATTTATCAAGAGGGCTTTACCTTCATGCAAATTTGTAGCCTGTTTAAGGGGTTTTGGGAAGAAGAGCAACTAAATCCTTCTTCCATATTTAAGTCAGACCTGAGTCATTAACAAATTCCAGTGGGAAGTTTATAGCACATGTTTAATTATGATAGGATTCTAAAGTCAATCCAGGGGCTGATAAGGTTCTGTTCTTTTTCCAAATCCCAAACCACAATCTTTGGTGTTTCAAAACAAGGGCTCTTGTACAATCCTTGAAATGATTTTATTCCTTGGTGGCTCAGTCAGTAAAGCTGGAGATCCAGGTTCAATCCCTGGGTCAGGAAGATTCCCCAGAGGAGGACATGGCAACCCACTCTAGTATTCTTGCTTGGTGAATCCCATGGTCAGAGAAGCCTGGTAGGCTACAGTCCATGGGGTCACAAAGAGTTATACATGACTTAGCGACTAAACAACAATAAGCATGAATGGACTGAGTGGGAAAGACAAGAAACTGGGGTCCATGAATTGTGTACTTCCAATTGTGCTGTTTTGGCCAGTAACAACCTTAGGGTATGTCTAAGATTCAGCTGATTTTATTTTCAGGAGATAAAATACACCAAATCCTTCAGCACACAGGCATCTTTAATGAGTTGGGATAATTTCGCCTCTTAGCTTACATGTGAAAATCAATAGAAAATCTCACCGTTAAGCTTTCAGTCACATCTGGGCACACTGGAAGTTGGGATGCAAAGTTTATTTGTGGTTTTGTCATATATAATAAAGATCTTGTAATGGTATTTTTGCTGTCCCCTTTGCTAGAACTGAAAAATTTTAATAGGATCTAAAATATCCCATGCTTGACCTATTATTGTCAAAGAACAATCAAGATGCTATGTTTAAAATTGACTTTATTTATTTATTTTTTAAAAAAATTTTATTTTTACTTTATTTTACTTTACAATACTGTATTGGTTTTGCCATACATTGACATGAATCCACCACGGGTGTACGTGAGTTCCCAAACATGAACCCCCCTCCCACCTTCCACCCCATATCAACTCTCTGGATCATCCCCGTGCACCAGCCCCAAGCATCCTGTATCCTGCATCAAACATAGACCGGCGATTCGTTTCTTACATGATAGTATACATGTTTCGATGCCATTCTCCCAAATCATCCCACCCTCTCCCTCTCCCTCAGAGTCCAAAAGTCTGCTCTACACATCTGTGTCTCTTTTGCTGTCTCGCATACAGGGTCATCATTACCATCTTTCTAAATTCCATATATATGTGTTAGTATACTCTATTGGTGTTTTTCTTTCTGGCTTACTTCACTCTGTATAAATCGGCTACAGTTTCATCCATCTCATTAGAACTGATTCAAATGTATTCTTTTTAATGACTGAATAATACTCCATTGTGTATATGTACCACAGCTTTCTTATCCATTCATCTGCTGATGGACATCTAGGTCATTTCCATGTCCTGGCTATTATAAACAGTGCTGTGATGAACACTGGGGTGCATGTGTCTCTTTCTTTTCTGGTTTCCTCGGTGTGTATGCCCAGCAGTGGGATTGCTGGGTCATAAGGCAGTTCTATTTGCAATTTTTTAAAGAATCTCCACACTGTTTTCCATAGTGGCTGTACTAGTTTGCATTCCCACCAACAGTGTAAGAGGGTTCCCTTTTCTCCACACTCTCTCCAGCATTTATTGCTTGCAGACTTTTGGATCACAGCCATTCTGACTGGTGTAAAGTGGTACCTCATTGTGGTCTTGATTTACATTTCTCTAATAATGAGTGATGTTGAGTATCTTTTCATGTGTTCTAACACCACACACAAAAATAAACTCAAAATGGATTAAAGATCTAAACGTAAGACCAGAAACTATAAAACTCCTAGAGGAGAACATAGGCAAAACACTCTCCCACATAAATCACAGCAGGATCCTCTATGATCCACCTCCCAGAATTCTGGAAATAAAAGCAAAAATAAACAAGCGGGATCTAATTAAAATTAAAAGCTTCTGCACAACAAAGGAAAATATAAGCAAGGTGGAAAGACAGCCTTCTGAATGGGAGAAAATAATAGCAAATGAAGCAACTGACAAACAACTAATCTCAAAAATATACAAGCAACTTATGCAGCTCAATTCCAGAAAAATAAATGACCCAATCAAAAAATGGGCCAAAGAACTAAATAGACATTTCTCTAAAGAAGACATACGGATGGCTAACATTGACTTTAAAGCAGAACAACAATGCATTTGCTAAGCAATAATGAAGGAAATGCAGACTTCTCAGTAGTTTCTAGTAAAATAGTTGTTAGACTGTACAAGTAAAGCTTGAAGCATAGGCATAACAGGGAGAGTGCTCGAGTTTTTTCACTTTTCAGGCAAAGTAACATAAATCTTTGAATCTGGTTACCTTTAGACATGATCCCTCTAAAAAAACCATTAGTATATGCCTACACATAATTTTAATTTAAAACTATATGTTCACTAATTTCATGTAACACATGAATTTCCAACTATTTTATACTACCAAGCATTTGTTAGTGTAAAATTCATAAAGTATATATAGTATAGAATTCATAAAGCACCTATCCATTGTAAGTATTTCTTTGAAACATGATTTGGTCAATAGCAAATACCAATATATTTTTAAAAATTGAGGGAATTTTATTATGCTGTATTGGTATAAAGACAGAATCTAGAGATTAAAAATGCTTGAATTGATTACATTTTATTGTTCACACATTAAGTGACACATAATATACATACTCTTGACTTCCAGCTGCTCATCAGCTTTTTTGCTCGAATTTTACGGAGATTATATAATGTTTGATATTTAGATTGCTCATTTTATGCAAGACTACGGTTAGCTATAGGTTAGTAAAAAATATGGTAGCCTGACCGCATACACTAAGTTTTGAATCTGCTTATAACGACATGTAAAAGTGCACCCTGCTAGGAACTCTACTATTCATGCTGAGGTTTAAACACTGAAATCGCATTCCCAGTGGATTTTCACTTTCACAAGTACTTAATGCAGCTTTAGGTGTCTCAGGGGCAAACTGAACTGGCCACTGAATATCCTTTTTAAGGGGAGTTAACAATGGCTTAGTTCTACCTCTCTTGAAATACAGGATTCATGCTTTTCTCTCTTAAAATTTAGTGTTCCTAGAGGCAGTTGGGAACATTAGAGAATGAGACTGTATTTATCCATCCCAAGCTAGGTACAATGTAGGTGAGTGCAATCCAGTATTCCCTGCAGTGCTTTGTCAAAGCTTTTTTAACCCTACGCTGAAAGGAAAACCACTTCAGAGTGAGGTTACAATGGAAACTCCAAACCTATTAAAAACCTGGGCCTTTACATTGGTGCAGGCTTTTGATTATAAAAAATTTCTATGTACTTTTGAGGATGTGCACCTCTGTACTAGAGGTTATATTGTGAACCCTGGACTTGTTACAGTGCAGCCAATTCTAGGATTAGAACTCAGACCTTAGATCCTTTCTTTTTTGAAAGTACTGTGATTTTATTTTGGGCTAGAAGAGTTATGGGCCAAACCAACTCAAGTTAAGCTCATGGAGTACACGTATAAATGGCACAGAGCTTTCATAAAATGTAGACAAGATCTAAAGTATCTCATACTAAATCACACGCACATACATGCATATGCGTAAAGAGACTGTACAGAAGAAATCATGGTAGAATTATGCTTTGATAGTCTGGAGATTAAAAAGCCCACTTAGAATATATTAAGGAAAACCTAGGGTAACAAAAAACTACAAATCTCAATGAATTTGAACAAATACTGTTCAGTTCTTTCTCACAGGAGCCCTGGAGAGCCTGCAAGAATCAGTCTTCCATTCTTAGTGATCCAAGTTCCTTAACATCTCAACACAAAAGTTTTCTCCTTTATTTCCATGGCAAGGGAAGAAATAGCTTACAGTCTCACATGGCTAAATAAATACATTTATTTGGAAATGACACATCACTTCCATTCACGTTTCACTGGCCAAACAGTGTCATTGGGGGTGGGGAATTAAAATAACCACCCATCCCATCCCCACCATAAACTGAAGGAGGAAAACAAGAAATACACGTGAGTCACTCAAAAGTCTACCACATAGGAGATGATAAGGGTTGTAGTTGGGAAATCCATGAACTCTTTAACTATCTTGAACAGGTATTGCTGAATTAAAAAATATACCAAATTTTGATTAAAGGGGATTTTCAGAAATTATTCTCAATGATTTCTTTATAAAAATCAATGACATTTTTGTAAAAACCACACAAATATGCATATTTATAAAGTACTGCTTCATTAAATATTCAAATGGCATTCAATATTTAAACAAAATCCATAGACTAATTTCATTATTGTCACAGACAGAATATTATATTCCTTGAAAAGTGTTCAATAAGATTGATTTGTGTTCTCTGTAAAATGTAGTCTCCACTGACCACTTGCCAGGTTGGGTTACAAGAGCCTTTCAAACCACAAACTGTGCTGTGGTCTTTCCGATGCAATGTCTGGAATGCTCACCCTAAGCTTTGAAACACTATGAAATATCAATGGCCAGTTCACAGCCAATACCTACCCGGGCGGAGGCACTTTGCTGCCAATCGTTTGAAGTAGCTATTAGTGTAAATCAAAGGTTTAGTGTGTTCTTATTTTTTCCCCTTTGCCCTTCTAGAATATTCATCAACAAATTGTATATCTCTGCATCTACTGAGAAAATATCACCCCCTGATAAACCTTTAGCTATCATAATTTAATCCCCCCTTTTAAATAAACCCCATCAATACCATTCATTATTAATGAAAGGTAAGATGATTCCTGGATGAAGTTTTAGTTCAGGCTGCAAATCGATACTTCTGACCATGTCTGTTTCATTATTGACAATGTCTACCCACATTTACTCCTATAATTAAGTTTTAGTTCAACTTCTAACTTTTCTCAAGTGTTTGAAATGGCTATATGGTGTTCTTAATTTCAGCTGCTGTTTCATCTCTCTCAGTAGGTGCCTATTTTATTGTTAAAGGTCATACTCATTTGTCTGCTCCAACAAAGGCAGCTCTTAAAGTTGGCTGTGGTTTTGACAGACAGTGGTCCCTATAAGTGATGGCCTTAAGGACAGAGCTGGCACTGGGAGACAGTCACCACAGCAAGGGGAATAACAGATAACAAATCATGCCACTATTTTTCCTCCTGGCGTGATTGACGACAGCACAGCGGGTATAACTTTTCAATGTCTTCAGATTAAAAACCCCTCAAACAAATGAGTTCTGAAAATACTGTCCAGAGGCGTTAAAGGGAATTGTTGGACTCAAAATACCTGTAAAAAACAGGGCTTTAAAAAAATACACAATTTATAACCACTCAATGCAACTATCTAATTTTCAGTGATACTTTCAATTTTATACACACAAAGCTCAGCTATGAGTTTGAGGGACAGTTGTGTCAATGATGAAAAGCTTTTCAGAGAGAAATATGCAGTGTTTTGCAAGTTATAGCAAGTGGCATTCTAACATGGAAATTTGGTGTTCGCCAAAGCATCATATGCATTTCAGTGGATCACAGATTATTTTTAAAAAGTATTGTTGGTGTGATCTATTAATTATTTTCCAACTGAATGGTCTAAATAGAGATAATCAAATGATTAAGCTCTCCCTAATGTTAAATAAATCTCTGTATTTTCCTGATTTATCGCTAGCATACCTAATGGTAGTGCAAAATAACATTGACATATATACATTACCAAGTGTAAAATAGATAGCTAGTGGGAAGCTGCTGTATAGCACCAGGAGCTCAGCTCTGTGCTCTGTGATGACCTAGAGGGATGGAATGGGAGGATGGAAGAGAGGCTCAAGAGGGAGGGGATATATATATATATATACATATGGCTGATTCATGATGTTGTACAGTAGAAATAGACATAATGTTGTAAAACAATTATATTCCAATAAAATAAATAAATGAAAACAAAAATATGAGCTCCATTTTTCCTGACATGTTACATTGTCATATAATTATTTGATTCACTGAAAAATATATAAATTCTATACTTCTGATTAAAAGTGTAATTATGCGTATACCTATTGGTGAGTATATAACATGACAGCCCTAAGTTTGTATGAACATAAAATATTATGTATATAACTTTGATGTATGTAAACCATGGGAAAAGAATAACAGTTATCTGGAAGTTTCAGTCATTTTACTAGTTTTTGCCTGAGCAACTTGCTGTAAACAGTGATTACAGGCCTCTCTCCTCGAAAGATTGATTCAGCAATTTTGAAATGAGGCTTGAAATCTATGCTAATATGGTTTTAGGTGGTCTAGATATAACTTGATCTAGCTATAATTGGGGAGCCAGGTTAGGTACATTAGACTTTGGATCATCACTGTCAGGTCATGTGGTTTTGTACAGAAGCACTGGCTTTGAAGCCAGGTGGACAAAGGTTTGAATTTTGTTACCGATTCTTATTGGCTATATAAATTTTGGCAGGTTACTTAACCTCTCAGGGCCTCAGTTTTATGGACAGTAACGTGTAAATAGTAAATCATACCTTGGAGGAGTATTGGGAAATAAATGAAATTATTGAATGAATGCAAGTGGTCTTTGCCTGCTTATGTGCTGAGTCGCTTCAGCCGTGTCCGACTCTTTGTGATCCCATGGACTGTAGCCCACCAGGCTCCTCTGCCCTTGGGATTCTCCAGGAAAGAATACTGGAGTGGGCTGCTCCTCCTTCAGGGGATCTTCTGACCCAGGGTTCAAACCTTCGTCTCCTGCATTGCAGGCGGATTCTTTACTGCTGAGCCACTGAAGAAGCCCGCAAGAGGTCTTTACTTGCTACTAATACAACTGAAATTCTTAAAATAACACAATCCAGGAACTTGATTTAAAATAAACTTTTTAAGAAGGTAATAGAATTCTCCTATCTCTCCATGCCTATACCCCAGAGGCTGTGGGTCTTTCCAAGGCACCGTAGACGCTACCTGGATGCATAGATGCAGTCATCAATCCTCAGTTACAAAAGTAAGTGATGGGAAATAAAAGTAAGTGCTGAGATAACCTTGACACTTAACCTAAGACCTAAACTAAGTCTAGTTGTTCAGATATTAGCCACTTTCCCAAATTTTGTCCTTTCCTTTAGTTTCAAAGTGAACTTACGCCCCGGGCAACCAATCTTTTAACATACATACTGTGTCCATCTGCTACACCAAAGCTCCAAATTTTCTCCTTAAAGGATTCAGTGAACCATGCTCTCTGTGGACAGGGAGCCTTTCTATATTAGAAGAGAATTTTCTTTCCTCACCTCACACCTCATCATGCCTGGGGCTTCCCAGGTGGCACTAGTGGTAAAGAACCTGCTTGCCAGTCCAGGGGATGTAAGAGACACAGGTTCAATCCCTGGATGGGGAAGATCCCCTGGAGATAGAAATGGCAACTCACTCCATTCTCCAGATATTCTTGCCTGGAGAGGAGTGGGGCAGAGGAGTCTGGGGGCTACAGTCCATAAGGTGGCAGAGTGGGACATGACTGAAGCAACTTAGTGCACATTTGACACCTCCAACTTTTTAATAATTTTTGACAAGATACTCTGATTTCTAGCAGTACTTCCATTTCCCCATCTTTAAAATGACAATAATAACAAGCTTACCCAATGGAATAAGGATTAAACAGGCTAATATATGTGAAATATATTAAAAAAAAATCTGGCACATGGAAGTGACTTGCCCAAGGTCACACTTCTGAAAAATGTTTGTTGAATTTGGACCCAGGTGCTGGAGTCCAGGCATTGCAATACTGCTCTTACTCAGATTGTTTATAATACCTTCTTCTTACCCAACAGCGTAAGTTCAACCAGAGAGAGTGCAAGTATTAAAATATCTGAAGTTATGTTATCAGACTTGTATCAATACAAGGAGATAAGGAAACATTTCAAGATAAAATGAAAAACTGTACAATATTTTAAAAATTATTTTTCATAAAAATAGAACATAATAAAATAAAATAAAGCATCTCACCTTTCTTTTTTTCCATTTCCCCTAATTTTCCACCACAATGGCCAGTACTGCTATCAGATTCCTGAGTCCCTTCAAGAGCTATTTCAAACTATGGAACATACATGTGTATAGATACCATCCTACTAAGTCTAATATATCATTCTATCTTCACTCTTCTGCCTTCTCTCTTGCTCTTGATTCTATTACATTACTTATTATAAAATTATGATTTTTTAAAGTAAAGGTAAATAGAATAAAAAATGTATCTCTTTCAATCTTCTAGAAGTGATGACAAAAGTTACATGATTAAAAAATTGTCTTTACCCACTTTCACCACTACTATCCAACATAGTTTTGGAAGTTTTGGTCACAGCAATCAGAGCAGAAAAAGAAATAAAAGGAATCCAAATTGGAAAAGAAGAAGTGAAACTCACTGTTTGCAGATGACATGATCCTCTACATAGAAAACCCTAAAGACTCCACCAGAAAATTACTAGAGCTAATCAATGATAGTAAAGTTGCAGGATATAAAATCAACACACAGAAATCCCTTGCATTGTTATACACTAATAATGAGAAAATAGAAAGAGAAAGTAAGGAAACAATTCCATTCACCATTGCAATGAAAAGAATAAAATACTTAGGAATATATCTACCTAAAGAAACTAAAGACCTATATATAGAAAACCATAAAACACTGGTGAAAGAAATCAAAGAGGACACTAATAGATGGAGAAATACACCGTGTTCATGGATCAGAAGAATAAATATAGTGAAAATGAGTATATTACCCAAAGCAATCTATAGATTCAATGCTGCTGCTGCTGCTGCGTCGCTTCAGTCGTGTCCGACTCTGTGCGACCCCATAGATGGTAGGCCACCAGGCTCTGCTGTCTCTGGGATTCTCCAGGCAAGAATACTGCAATCTCTATCAAACTACCAATGGTATTTTTCACAGAGCTAGAACAAATAATTTCACAATTTGTATGGAAATACAAAAACCCTCGAATAGCCAAAGCAATCTTGAGAAAGAAGAATGGAACTGGAGGAATCAACCTGCCTGACTTAAGGCTCTATTACAAAGCCACAGTCATTAAGACAGTATGGTACTGGCACAAAGACAGAAATATAGATCAATGGAACAAAATAGAAAGCCCAGAGATAAATCCATGCATGAGAAGTCTGTATGCAGGTCAGGAAGCAACAGTTAGAACTGGACATGGAACAGCAGACTGGTTCCAAATAGGAAAAGGAGTCCATCAAGGCTGTATATTGTCACCCTGCTTATTTAAGTTATATGCAGAGTACATCATGAGAAACGCTGGACTGGAAGAAGCACAAGCTGGAATCAAGATTGCTGGGAGAAATATCAATCACCTCAGATATGCAGATGACACCACCCTTATGGTAGAAAGTGAAGAGGAACTAAAAAGCCTCTTGATGAAAGTGAAAGAGGAGAGTGAAAAGTTGGCTTAAAGCTCAACATTCAGAAAACGAAGATCATGGCATCTGCTCCATCACTTCATGGGAAATAGATGGGGAAACAATAGAAACAGTGTCAGACTTTATTTTTGGGGGCTCCAAAATCACTGCAGATGATGACTGCAGCCATGAAATTATAAGACGCTTACTCCTTGGAAGAAAAGTTATGACCAACCTAGATAGTATATTCAAAATTAGAGACATTACTTTGCCGACTAAGGTCCATCTAGTCAAGGCTATAGTTTTTCCAGTGGTCATGTATGGATGTGAGAGTTGGACTGTGAAGAAGGCTGAGTGCCAAAGAATTGATGCTTTTGAACTGTGGTGTTGGAGAAGACTCCTGAGGGTCCCTTGGACTGCAAAGAGATCCAACCAGTCCATCCTGAAGGAGACCAACCCTGGGATTACTTTGGAAGGAATGATGCTAAAGCTGAAGCTCCAGTACTTTGGCCACCTCATGAGAAGAGTTGACTCACTGGAAAAGACTCTGATGCTGGGAGAGATTGGGGGCAGGAGGAGAAGGGGACGACCCAGAATGAGATGGCTGGATGGCATCATGGAGTCGATGGACGTGAGTCTGAGTGAACTCCGGGAGGTGGTGATGGACAGGGAGACCTGGCATGCTGCGATTCATGGGGTCGCAAAGAGTCGGACACGACTGAGCAACTGAACTGAACTGAACTGAATGGACACCTTATCTTTGACAAAGGAGGCAAGAATATACAATGGATTAAAGACAATCTCTTTAACAAGTGGTGCTGGGAAAACTGGTCAACCACTTGTAAAATAATGAAACTAGAACACTTTTTAACACCATTCACAAAAATAAACTCAAAATGGATTAAAGATCTAAAACGTAAGCCCGAAACTATAAAACTCCTAGAGGAGAACATAGACAAAATACTCTCTGACATAAATCACAGCAAGATCCTTTATGACCCACCTCCCAGAATATGGGAAATAAAAGCAAAAATAAACAAATGGGACCTAATTAAAATTAAAAGCTTCTGCACAACAAAGGAAACTATAAGAAAGGTGAAAAGACAGCCTTCAGAATGGGAGAAAATAATAGCAAATGAAGCAACCGACAAAGAATTAATCTCAAAAATATACAAGCAACTCCTGCAGCTCAATTCCAGAAAAATAAACGGCACAATCAAAAAATGGGCCAAAGAACTAAACAGACATTTCTCCAAAGAAGACATACAGATGGCTAACACACAAAAAGCTGCTCAATATCACCCATTATCAGAGAAAGGCAAATCAAAACCACAATGAGGTACCATTTCACACCAGTCAGAATGGCTGAGATCCAAAAGTCTACAAGCAATAAATGCTGGAGAGGGTGTGGAGAAAAGGGAACTCTCCTGCACTCTTGGTGGGAATGCAAACTAGTACAGCCACTATGGAGAACAGTGTGGAGAGTCCTTAAAAAACTGGAAATAGAACTGCCATATGACCCAGCAATCCCACTGCTGGGCATACACACCAAGGAAACCAGAATTGAAAGAGACATGTGTACTTCAATGTTCATCACAGCACTATTTATAATAGCCAGGACATGGAAGCAACCTAGATGTCTATCAGCAGATGAATGGATAAGAAAGCTGCGGTACATATACACAATGGAGTATTACTCAGCCATTAGAAAGAATACATTTGAATCAGTTCTAATAAGGTGGGTGAAACTGGAGCCTATTATAGAAAGTGAAGTAAGCCAGAAAGAAAAACACCAATACAGTATACTAACACATATATATGGAATTTAGAAAGATGGTAACAAGCCCTGTATGCAAGACAGCAAAAGAGACACAGATGTATAGAACAGTATTTTGGACTCTGTGGGAGAGGGTGAGGCTGGGATGATTTGGGAGAATGCCACTGAAACATGTATAATATCATATGTGAAACAAATCGCCAGTCCAGGTTTGATGCATGATACAGGATGCTCGGGGCTGGTGCACTGGGTTGACCAAGAGGGATGGTATGGGGAGGGAGGTGGGAGGAGGGTTCAGGATGGGGAACATGTGTACACCCATGGCAGATTCACGTTGACGTATGGCAAAACCAATATAATATTGTAAAGTAATTAGCCTCCAATTAAAATAAATAAATTTATAATTTAAAAAATTGTCTTTACAGAAAAATGGGATTTGATATGATATTTTGTTCTGTACCATGGTAATATTTAACATTAATATGTTTTTGAAGTAATATAAATGGAACCACCTTTTTTTTAATGACAGCTTAGAATTACAGTTTTATGCTAAAATTTTTGTATCCCCTCACCTACTGGTGGACATTGAAGTTGTTTCTAATTTTTCAAAACCACTTTTAAAAGAATATTTTGTTAAATATGCTTGTGCATGTATCTTCATACTCTTCTGCCCTTATGCTTGTATTTTTGCTAGATAGATTTCTGGACATTAGATTGCTAAGTCATAGAGTACATATGGAAGCTACTCCCCTGGTAGCTCCCCTGGTGGCTCAGATGGTAAAGAATCTGCCTGCAATGGAGGATTTGACCCCTGGAAAGGGAAGATCTCCTGAAGAAGGGAACGGCTACCCAATCAGTATTCTTGCTTGGAGAATTCCATGGACAGAGGAGCCTGGTGGGCTGCAGTCCATGGGGTCACAAAGAGTCAGACACAACTGAGTGACTAACATGAACACTTAAGAGTATATATGGATTTATTGTTGTGATTCTTCTGTCAAATTTCTTTCCAAAATTTGTATCAATTTACAATGCTCCTGTTATTGTAAGAGAATGCATATTTCCATACCCTTACTGACATGAGGCCATATAAAATTTTTAAATATAGATTTATTGATTCTTAGATGCACTTCTTTTTCCCAGTGTTAGCAGCTCCAAAAATTTGAATGTTTTATAATCTACGAATTGTAATGGGTGAATTGGAGCATTTTCACTTTCTCTCTGACGCATGAAACCATGATTGTGCTTTGTCACTGACGATACCTTGTGTGTGCTTGGTCACTCAGTTGTGTCCGACTCTTTGTGACCCCATGGACTGCAGCCCTCCTGGCTCCTCTGTCCATGGGGATTCTCCAGGCAAGAATACTGGAGGGGGTTGGCTGTGTTCTCCTCCAGGGGACCTTCCCAACCCAGGGATCGAACCCAGGTCTTCTGCATTGCAGGCGGATTCTTTACCAACTGAGCCACAAGGGAAGACTAGATATACTCTGACTTAGCAGTCTAATGTTGATTCTTTGTGACCCCATGCACTGTGACCTACTGGACTCCTCTGTCCATGGGATACCTTAGTTTCAATAAAATATGTTATTTTTGCAATCTAATAAGTGGTAAAAATCAGATCTTAATGCTGTTTAGGTTTTACAGCGTTGATTTCTGGTGAAGTTGTGCATCATTCCAGTTTTATGTTTTCCAGATGTGATTTTTCTCTTATAAATTCTTTGTTCATATCTCAACTTATTTTGCCATGGTGACTATAAGGAAGTTAAGTAAAGGATGCAGGGTGTTTAGAAACACTGCATAGTGTACTATCCTTACAAAACTAAATACATCAGAAATTTACCTTGACCCAGTGTCTTGCTAGGACAAGTCTGTTTTCACTATGGGGCTATGTTCCTACACAAAAGATTGTATACATCTTCACAATACCTATCTTGTTGTGAAAAAGAACTTAAAAAAATTTTTGCATTTATTATTTTATTTCAATTTTTTTAAACCTTAGAAGAGACTGCATTTTTAATTTTATTTTTATTTATTTATGTATATTGCTGCACCAGGTCTTAGTTGAGGCACATGGGATTCAGTTCCCTGACCAGGAATCAAACTGGAGCCCCCTGTATTGTGAGTGCTGAGTTTTAGCCACTAGACCATTATAGAAGTCTCCAAAACTTTTTGTTTATAAGGTCAACAGTGAACACATAGTTCAGGGCAAAGTGAGCTTTCCTCTCTTTCATGAGAGACAAACTTTGTGTCCTAGAATTAGCACTTTCCATTCAGAGTAGGACTAAGGCAACTATGCTTGCTTGGTTTTTTCCAGTCCTGACAAAATATACTATGACTGTTGGACTGATCCCTGTTCCTGAATCTGATTTCCAACTGTTACCTTACTCTCTAATTATGATGATATATATTTACTTAAGAGGTCTCCTGCTTGATTCAAACCAGCATTCTTCTCCCTGTTTGTATTTCACATATCTTTTGCTCAATGATTCTTAATAGTAGTAATCCTTTCTGCTCAACCACCCAGGAGACTTTTGGCAAGTCCAGAGACCTCTCTGATTGTATTGCTTGCATGGAAAGGCGGATGGGTAGCTACCTGCATCTAGAGGATAGAAGAATATGATGCTGCTAAATATCCTTCAGTAAATAAGGTAGCTCACCCACAATAAAGAACAATTTGTCTAAAGTGTCAGTAGTGAAACATTTGAGAAACCTTGCTTTTCAAAAAAAAATATTTATTTTATTATTATTATTATTTTGGCTGCCCTGGGTCTTTGTTGCTGTGCCTGGACTTTCTCTAATTGTGATGAATCTTTGTTGATGTGTGCAGGCTTCTCCTTGTGATGGCTTCCTTTGCTTCAGAGCACAGGCTCTAGGCATGCTGGCTTCAGTATTTGCAGCACACAGACTCGGTAGTTGCAGTGCACAAGTTTAGTTGCTCTGAGCCATGTAGAATCCTCCTGCACCAGGGACTGAAGCTGTGTCCCCTGCATTGGAAGGCTGACTCCTATCTACTGTACCACCAGGGAAGTTCCATGAAACTTTGCTTTAGAATCAAGTTTTAAAATGACTTAACCTGCAAATCACAGTGTTTGGAATTCCAGTATGAGCTGCTGGGGCTTCTCAACACCTCATCCTGCCCCCTTCTGCCCACATACCAAACACCTGAGTGATGTAACATACTTTTTATTAATCACAGTGTCCTCTAGGAATGGTGTGGGAGGGTGGGGACCATGATGGCATGCCTATAATTTGAAAAGCAGTCCCAGGTGATTTTGATCCTGTTCCCTCCTCCCAACAATTTAGTTACACTATAATTTAAAAGGTCTGAAGACAGTGATTGTCAAAATACTTTGATTTAAATCCCTCCCCCACCACTTCTCCTCCCTAAGGATTGTCTATGGCTGCTTAGGAAAGATACAAAATGTCATACGCAAGGATTTTCTATTTATAAAATAGAGTGTCTTCTGTCATGTAGTGAGCGTGGCCAAAATATGATGCAAATTTTCTAAGAAATTAGAAAATAAATATGTGAATTAATTCTATGGTATTAATAGTACTTTAGGACTTTGAACAAAACAATCCTTCCTTTACAAGTGTGAATGACTCAGAAAGTCAGTTTTATTTCACATTATTATGCTATTTAAAACTTTACTTTGAATATACTAGTGTGTATAGATAGCCAAGGACCTACTGTACAGCACAGGGAACTCTGCTAAACATTCTGCAATAACCTAAATGGGAAAAGAATTCTGAAAAGAACAGATTTGTGTATATGTATAACTGAATCTCTCTGATGTACACCCGAAACTAGTACAATATTATTAATCAACTATGTTGTTTTTATTGTTTAGTCACTCATTCGTGTCTAAACATACAGACCCCTTTGACTTTAGCCTTCCAGGCTCCCCTGTTCATGGGATTCTCCAGGCAAGAATAC
This sequence comes from Capricornis sumatraensis, assembly GCF_032405125.1. Classification (NCBI taxonomy): domain Eukaryota; kingdom Metazoa; phylum Chordata; class Mammalia; order Artiodactyla; family Bovidae; genus Capricornis; species Capricornis sumatraensis. The sequence goes on along the minus strand of NC_091079.1, from coordinate 58,797,156 downwards.
TGGAGTAGGTTGCCATTACCTTCTCCAGGGGATCTTCCCGACCCAGGGATCTAAGCCACATCTCCTGAAAGTCTCCTGCACTACATGCAGATTCTTTACCACCCAGCCACTGGGGAAGCCCTTAATCAACTCTATTTCAATATAAAATAGAAATTTAAAAAATCTCCAACCGGAAAAAAGAAATGTACTCTGAGATCGCTAGTCTGTGATTATATGGGATAAACCATACTTTTTGATTTCTAAAATTTGGGTCTTTGTTCACTTAACATTAATATATTCATTCCTCCTGTTCTTAGAGAGAGAGGGTATACATTCTTTTAGTTCTTTCTGGCAAGCTCTCAGTGGCACTGGTGGTAAAGAACCCACTTACCAATGCAGGAGACGTAAGAGAGGTGGGCTCGACCCCTGGGTGGGGGAAGACCTCCTGGAGATGGGCATGGCAACCCACTCCAGTATTCTTGCCTGGGAAAGCCTGTGGACAGAGGAACGGGGTAGGCTACAGTCCACAGGGTCACAGAGAATCGGACACAGCTGAAGCAACTTAGCACACACACACTCAAACCTCTACTTCAAAGCAGTCAATGGCTGCAGTGAACCCAACACAGAAATGGAATCTGATGAATGTCATAGACAGAGATAGCGTTCAGCTCTGGAAGTACCAGTTCTCATCACCTCCACAGAACACAGCTGCTCCCCACAGCCTAGCCAGTGTGTTCTCTGTTGTTCTCCAGCACTTGCCTTCCAGGTATCAAATGTGGCCAGAAAGAAAAAGGCTGATTGTGGTGCTGGGAAGGAAGAACATGATACGAGGGTGAGAGATCCAGACGCTGGTTACTCCTAGTTTTTGCCCTGCTGGGTAGCTTTGATTTCTGCTCTCCCAAGTTTGCAGGGCTTGCTGTATTTGTTTTCCCAGTTCTACTTCTGGTGTTCATTCTTGTCTGTGTATGTATAATGGTGCTAACACTTTCAAACCAATTATCAGAAATAACTACTTTAAAACATCCTTGAAAGTGAAAGTGAAGGTCCCTCAGTCCTGTCCAACTCTTTGTGATCCCATGGACTTCTCCAGGCCAGAATACTGGAGCGGGTAGCTTTACCCTTCTCCAGAGGATCTTCTTAACTCAGGGATCAAACCCAGGTCTTAAACCCAGGTCTCCAGCATTGCAGGCAGATTCTTTGCCTGCTGAGCCCCAAGGGAAGCCCCTAAAATATCCTTGGGTCTTTTGAAAAACGTCCTGCCTCTCAAGCAACTTTCATCTAATCTGCAATTATCAACTGCTTTGCTATTCATTATATTCTTCTCTCTTCACTTGGTATCTAGCTATCAGAACAATATTTAAAATAACATTAAATAAAATTAGTATAAGGGCTTCCCTGGAGGCTCAGATGGTAAAGAATCTGCCTGGAAAGCAGGAGACATGGGTTTGATCCCTGGGTTGGGAAGATCCCCTGGAGAAGGGAATGGCTACCCACTCCAGTATTCTGGGCTGGAGAATACCATGGACAGAGGAGTCTGGTGGGCTACAGTTCATGAGGTCGAAAAGAGTCAGACATGACTGAGTGACTAACACACACATACACACATAAAATAGGATAAGAAAAAAATCAAAGATATCTGGTAGTATTTCAGCAACAAAAACTGAAGTATTTGCAAAGTTGTCTGGTAAAGAATCTGCCTGCAATGCAGGAGATCCCACTTTGATTACTGGGTTGGGAAGATACGCTGGAGAAGGGATAAGCTATCCACTCCAGTATTCTTGGGCTTTCCTGGTGGCTCAGCTGGTAAAGAATCCACCTGCAGTGTGGGAGACCTGGGTTCAATCCCTCGACTGGGAAAATCCCCTTGAGAAGGGAAAGGCTACCCACTCTGGTATTTTGGCCTGGAGAATTCCATGGACTATATACAGTCCATGGGGTCACAGAGAGTCAGATTGAGCGACTTTCACTTTCACTTTTGTCTCCAAAGAAGTGAAGGCAGTATCTCAATGTGGCTTTTCAAACCTGACCTGCCCACCAGGCCGTCACTGGCTTTCATCACAAGACAACTGACATCTTGCCACTGAACAGGAGGGAAAAGGCAGGTCCTAAAATGCAAACTGTCTTGTGCTTCTTTTCTCCCAGTTTATAATCAGTGACAATCTTCTGTGGTTTTACTTGCAATTTACTTCAAATTTACATCAATCAAATAATATTTTACATTCAATTGTTAACCAGAATTGTTTTATAAATAGAAAGACTCTTCTGATGTAAGGCGTTTGTTTTTATTTATCCTCAAGCATGCCATCTGTCAGGAAAGGGAAAAACAACAACAACAACATACGGATGAGTTTTTTGTTGTTTATCTGGATATTTTGGAATCAATCAATGTGTTGTTTGAGAATACGGTGCCAAACTATGTGATGATTTTGATTGCCAATGCTTGCATTTGGACCTCTGAATTAACTTGCAGAGAATAAGAAAATTTTAACTGTATAGGAACTAATCTATGTATAAATAATAAAGTCTGAATGCCTGTTTCATCACTCAGTCATGTCTGACTTTTTGCTACTCCATAGACTGTAACCCACCAGGCTCCACTGTCCATGGGATTTCCCAGGCAAGAATGTTGGAGTGAGTTGCTATTTCCTTCTCCAGGGTAATCTTCTCCACCTAGAGATTGAACCTGTGTCTCCTGCTTGCTATGTATAATAAATTTCCATTTTCTAAAAGCAAGAGTTAAGTGTAACTAGAAATGTTGGGTTGTGTGGTGCTTATAAGTTTTACAAATGGATTTTTTTGTAATGATATCCTTGAAACAGCCATAAAGTCTTCATATTCCTCTTGAAATTATTAAAGAAAGATCATTTGTGCTTTGTAGAGTTTAGCATAATGTGAACATTTTGCTTTATTTTAAAATTGTTTGTCTAGGTATATCATGGTATGAAAGTCAACTCTCAGTTACTTGCTAGATTAAACTACAGGAAATTGCCATTATTATGGGTGAAAAATGATCACAAAAAAGAGGTTTCAAATGGATCAACCTATCTTAGTTAATGATGCTTTACCTTATTTGCCACTTTAAAGAAATGATTTTATATTCTATTATTCTAAAATGTTTATCATAGTGCCAGTGCTATTCTCTTTTCTTAATTTTTAAATTTTTATTTTTACTTTATTTTACTTTACAATACTGTATTGGTTTCTAAAGAGCCAAATGTTTACCTTAACAAGTAAGATAAGAGGTCAACATTTAGCTCCTTAGAATAGCACTAGCAAATCTTCTGTTCTTTTTTTTTTCTTTTGTCCCAAGTAATTGTTGCATCTATACACACAAGTATTATTATTATTATTACTATTTAATTCAGGATAAGCAAGTGTGGGACCCTCTTGGTTGAATTTCAGCACACAGTTGTTTCCATTTGCTCATTTTTCTCCTTTTTGGAACTAAAACTTTGAGACTCATTCAATTTTGAATGTGTGTGTAAACAGCAGACATTTGGTGAGTCAGTTCAGTTCAACAAATATTTATTGAGCATCTACTGTTTTCTAAGCAATGTTGAGGGTTCTGGAATTACACATATGAATAAGACACTCATAAGTTTAGAATACTTATAGTTTCAGGCAAGAAAGTGATACATGAACATGCTTCAGCATGACATGCTAAGTTTTGTTCTTCAGAGCATAGACTTTGGCCCAGTGTCTGAGTTTGAACACCAGCTCTACTCTCTATAAGCTATGTGACCTTAGGCAACTTCCCAAACAATCTGAACCTCAGCTTTATCCTATGTAGAGTGGGGGTCATGATAGTATCCATTTCTGAGTATCAGGAGAGTTTATATAAGTTTATATATGCAAAGCACTTAGTAGCAGACACAGTGTAATAGCTCTTTAAGTGCTGGATTTTGCTATTAATAATAATAAAATAGTTTATGAATTGAGGATATTTGCTTTTCCCATGTCTAAAATCTGTTTGTAGAAGGTGGTTTTGAGACCTTGTCAATTTAGCTAGAAAGTCATAGGCATGGTAGCAAATCTACTGTGGCTTCAAATCTTTATGAATTCCTACCTTGTGAGTCTCAATTTTCTTATATGTAGAATTAGAGATAATTCTACCATATTTTCAGGATTATCATGAGAATTTAAGGAGATAATGTTTATAAAAGCAGTCAACAAATGCTAGCTATTAATATTTATTAGATGAAAACATACACACTGAAATATACCTCCAAAGAAAATAAGAAGCACTATGAAATATGTGCAGCTGCTCAATTAAAATAATTACAGTATAATTTTTAAAATGCCATATAATTCAGGGATCAAATAGTTTTTAACATTAAATCTCAAGTTTGGTTCCTACCAAGTTCCCCGTTTTTAACCTTGTAGAATAGATCTTTTTCTTATTTCTATAGTACTGTATAAAATTTTTTATAAGTATGAGATTGTCTTATTTTTGCACTTTAAAATGGAAGCTGTCCACACAAATTTGTAATGCAATAGAATTTATGCTAATTTTGCCACAAGTTTCATGAGTATATTAGAACCTTGTTAATAATTAAAAATTTTACTTCTTCAAGTTACAAATAAGTATTACAGTAAATACTTTCCAATCTTTATCTGACATGACATCTTACCAATACAGGCATCACAAAATAAATAATTTATGAAAAATATTTATTTAAAGAGCTGTAATTTACCTTGCATTTACCATATGCCATTCATCCAAGTAGCAATATAAAATATTCATTAGAGAAACTCATTAAAACAAACTTCTATACAATGAGGTGATGGGCCAACAAAAAACATCAATCATAACAGGGCTTTAAGTTTTTATTAGTGCATATGGGCACACTAATATTTCAAAGTAGAAAATTATGAATATTTTGCTCCAGCTCTGTAATGACCACGCTGCTGCAAAGACAAATTTGATAAGAGCGTAACAAAGACAGGAATGGGTTTTTCTTCATTTGTTTTCATTTTAGTCAAGAAATCAGTGACAGTTCACTGAGATTTATTTTATTAATGATGAATCAACCTGATGTTATAATTAATGGGAAATCTATAGCTAATCTTAGAGGAAAAATAACTAGGCATATAATGATGTTTAAGCCTGGCAGAGCTGAACTCTTCGCCGCTATCTCTTGAGTATGTGCGTAGCAGGCAGAGCAGTTCTTGTGAATATCAGGCACACCAGAATGTGCTTTGAGGCATCTGTGTGGATCCCAAGCCTAAGGAGCAGTGTTTACTAAATATCACGGATGTTGGATTTTAAACAGTGTATCGCATTGCCAGCTTAACACATACACATACACAAACTTTACAATTCAAGTGAAGCTTCTCAATGTGAACAGTATCAGAATTTAGGAAAAAATAATACGCTCAAATCAATACAGTTACCGGATTAACATAAGCAGCACTGCGGTTCAGTAGATTTCCCTCTATAAGCTAATTCACAATTCATTAGGAAGTTCTGTTAAATCTCTGCTTCACGTCCACTGCCCTTCTATTACACTGTTGATCTGTGATTAAACGTTCTAATAAAATTAACTGGCTTTGCTACAAACAGAACATCTGGAGCTATGTTTAATTTCATGTCAAACATACACAGGAAACAGGTGTCTAGGTGAAGTAATTTTTTTAGAAAATGACATTAATCCATCTGTTTTGGAAAATGGTGTCATGGTTGTCACATTAAAAGGTAATATCAACAAACACAGAAACGCTAAATTGCTTTGGAGCACAAGTTTTCTAAAATTAACAAAAAATCGCTTATCCAAATGTTATTGTGTCAGCCTTATTTTGTGCTGAATAATAAGGGGCCTTCTTCTCTAACTCAGCAACTTTCAATACCTGCCCTGTAAAACTTCCAGATGTGAAGTCACTTTCTGTGCTTAAAAGATGAAAACTACTGGTGTGATTATCTAAATATCTGCACCAAAATCAAATTAACATCATCCACTGTTTTTCTCATATGGCAGGTAGACTTTGCATGCCTTTTAAAGTATGTAAAAATGTGCATAAATGATTTTTATATGATGCTGGTGAACAAGTATATTCTTTTTAGAAATTAAATCTTCACATGTGTATATAATTACCAGTGGCTTCTGGTAGAGAAGTGACTTCCCTGGTGGCTCAGACAGTAAAGCATCTGTCTATAATGCGGGAGACCCAGGTTCAATCCCTGGGTGGGGAATATCTCCTGGAGAAGGAAATGGCCATCCACTCCAGTATTCTTGCTCAGAAATGAGTCGGACACGACTGAGCTTTCACTTTCTTTTTTTTGGTAGAGAGATGTGAGTATGTACTGAAAGCCTGAAAAAGAAATTGACTAAATGTTATTCACAATCTTTCTTCTGTTCAGTTTATTTCAATACTCCCAGGTTACTGGTTTCCAAGCATGCTTTCTCTAAATTTTCCTTCCAATTTCTATTGATAGGTCAGGAGTGGGCTCCAAGATAGTACATAGTTTTATTTTTCTTACATATCTTTAATAACAGTTTAATGATTTACTTCTTTTGAGAGTCACACTATTTTTTTTTAATTTAATAAATGAGGTCATTGAAGTGTGAAAAAAGCTAACTAACTTGACCAGGATCACCCAACATAGCTCAGTGAATATATTTTAGGTGAATATATTTTGCTATTATGTACAGAACGCCTTTAGTCTGAATGTTCTTTGCAATTTTTTTTTTTTAATTGAGGTGTGTGTGCTTGGTAATGTCTGACTCTTTCCAGCCCATTGCCTGTAGCCTGCCAGACTCCTCTGTGGAATTTTTCAGGCAAGAATACTGCACTGAGTTGCCAGTCCGTACTCCATGGTTATCTTTCTGACCTAAAGATGAATCCATGTCCTTTGTGATTCTTGAAGACTAGCGCCACCTGGGAAGCCTTATTGAAGAGTGTCCTGAATCAAAACCTGAATTCCTTGTGGCAATGGGAAGGAGTTGATGAGAAGGTAAGGAGAGAGCTAAAAGCACAGTCCATGAAACTGCCTTTATCTTGTGTGTTCTTTTATTTTTCAATAGACAAAGTTGAATTGTATTTTACACTAGCAATGAAAATCTGAAAATTAAATTTAAAAAGCTAGTCAATTTACTATCTTGTGTATTCTTTTTTTTACATTTTAAAATGTTTAATTGGAGGATGATAGCTTTACAATGTTGTGTTGGTTTCTGCTGTACAGCAATGTGAGTCAGCTAGAAGTATAAATATATTCCTTCCCCCTCAGCCTCCCTCCCACCCTCCCCCATCCCATCCCTCTAGGTCACCATAGAGCAGTGAGCTGAGCTGCTTGTGCTATACAGCAGCTTCCCACTAGCTGTCTACTTTACACCTGATAGTATGCATACGTCAATGCCACTCTCTCAGTTCATACCTCTCTCTTCCTTCCCTGGGTCCAGCAGTCCGTTCTCTATGTTTCTCTTCTTGCCCTGCAAACAGGTTCATCGAACCGTTTTTCTAGATTGCACCCATGTGCTTGAATATATGATATTTGTTGTTCTCTTGCTGACTTACTTCACTCTGTATAACAGGCTCCAGGTTCATCCACCTCACTACAACCGACTCAAATTTGATACTGTCTTTTGTATTCTTAATGGTATGAATTTTTAATTCTACTCTTCAATATTGTTATAAATGTAAAATGGTGCTCTGTTGTTTTCTCTTATTTTTCTTAAAAAAAATGTTTTTAAATAAAATAACGTTCCAAGAAGGGAGGACTTACACCTCTCATCTCTCCTTCACTCAAGCTTTACCTCCTCACAACAATCAGTTTTGTGTCCTAAGGATCTAGCCACTGAAGGAAATTCTGAGAAACATCCTTTTTAAAACCATCATGCCAGCGCAGAGTGTTCTGGAAAATTGCCAATAAGGTTTTATTTAAAAATATGGCTAGTAAACTGAAATGATACAGATTTTATTAACTCTATCTAAGAATAGATTTGTCTCAGATAACAATCTTAGGATAACTTGAAACTTCATTTGAAAGGGGAGTCTTTAACTCTTGGTCAATAAATTTTTGGCGTTAGGACTTTTTATAGGTGTGACAAATTTGTATGTTGTTTACTTGTGTGCTAGCAGAGAAGAGGAGGGCCCATGCTTTTGGCTGAATTTTAATAGATGCAGTTAGAAGGTGCTGATTGAACATGTCTATTATTACTAAATGATTACGAATATTAAAGCAGACTAGAGGTACACAGGTTGGGAAAGAGTGGCCAAGGGAAGAAGTAAGAGTTGAGGCACTCTGTAAAGAGTGAAAATCAGATTAACAAACTGTCTGCTTACTGGGTGATGGCTGTTTCTTGGGCCACAGTGATGGTAAATTCTTATAGTGGAATCTGTGTGCCACTGAGTGTATCTTGTCAAAATCTCTAGAACCCTGAGTTCCACTGCCGAACACCAAAACTTGTCCCTGGGGATGGGGAAGATGGGACAGGTAGAGCCTGGGACCTTCTGCTTCATCTGTTAGTTAGAATAATTCTGTCTGTTTTCTTGTCTTTCTCTCTCTCTCTCTCTCTCTCTCTCTCTCTCTCTCTCTATATATATATATATATATATATATATATATATATATATATAGTATCAAGCATTGTCGCAAACGTTCAATCTCTAGATCTTACTTCTCTCATCTGTTTATATGATCTTGGTAGAAGTGTGATGTTTCTCCTATCTCTAAATTTCTATGACTCAATTATGTTTTATAAATCCCAGGAGAGGGAAAAATCCAAACAGTTTTTCAGAGGAACAGAAACAAATACTTAAGAACTAAAATAATTTAACATTGTTGTCTGAATGGGAAACTTCCTTTATGTCCTCATAAAAATGAAAGTGTTAGTCACTCAGTTGTGTCCCATTCTTTGTGACCCCATGGACCGTAACCCACCAGGGTCTTCTGTCCATGGGATTCTCCAAGCAAGAATACTGAAGTGGGTTGCCATTTCCTTTTCCAGGGGATCCTCCCGACCCAGGATTGAATCTGGGTCTCTGGCATTGCAGGTGGATTCTTTACCATCTGAGCCACCAGGGAAGAAAAAGTATTATATTCTTTCACTTGTGTACCTTTTTTGTATTTGTTACTCTGCACCACTTAGAGACTGGCAGCCAGCTCCAGACTGTGTCATTCTATTCCTTGTTTTGTCTGTTTCTACTATTCACTCTCTGCCTGGGACATCATTTTTTTCTGGTGTCAAAGATATAAAGGTAGCTCATCCTCAGGACTGGAGAAGGAAATGGCAACCCACTCCAGTATTCTTGCCTGGAGAATCCCAGGGACAGAAAGCCTGGTGGGCTGCTGTCTATGGGATCGCAGGGTCGGACACGACTGCAATGATTTAGCAGCAGCAACAGCATCCTTGGTACTGGTTAAACATTATCTTTTTCTTGAAACCTTTCCTAGGACCCTCTTCCTCATTAAGGCTAATGTTGATTAGTCTCTCCTCTTTGAATCTCTTACATAAATTTCTTTTTTGTTGCTTGTTTTTGTTTTATTTTACTTTAACTTTTCATGTTATATTGGCATATAGTTTATTTACAATGTTGTGTTAATTTCAGGTGTATAGCAAAGTGATTCAGTTATACATATACATATATCTAGTCTTTTTCAAATTCTTTTCCCATTTAGGTTGCTACATAATATTGAACAGTCCTGCTACACAGTAGGTCCTTATTGGTTATTCACTTTAAATGTAGCAGAGTGTATGTGTCCATTCAAAACTCCCTAGCTATCCTTTTCACATGTTTTTTGATTTATTGATTTTACATATGAGGAAATTGAGGCTCAGAGAGGTTAGCTAACACACCCAGGGCCAAACAGCTAGTAAGCAGTGGAGGTAGCATTCCAAGCCAAGTCTGCCTGATCCCAAAGTTTATACTATTTCCACTGTCTTGTGAGGTATCGTATATGACTTTGTAGAAAAGAATAAAGTCATATTAATGGAGATTCTGAGGCTTTTTGTGTCTAATTATGGAAGTGGGGCATACTGATTGAAAAATATTTGGAAATATGGAAAAGTTTATGGTGAGTATCTTTGCCTGATACACGAAGGAGACCCAGGGTTCCTGTCCCTGACAGGGAAGCAACACACCCTTTGGGGCTCCCCATGTGTCAACTGCAAAGAATCCACCTGCAAAGCAGGAGATGCAAGAGACATGGGTTCTATCCCTGGGTTGAGAAGATCCTCTGGAGTAGGAAATGGCAACCCACTCCAGTAGCCTTACCTGGAAAATTCAATGGACTGGTCAAGGCTACAGTCAGTGGGGGTCACAAAGAGTTGCTCACAACTGAGCATGAATATGCTATGTTATGTAGAGAAGAAAAAACCTGCACATTTCAACCAACTACTTTTTTGCTGTTCTAATTTTACATAGTTTACTTTTAAAGTATATAATGAATACAATTTTTGTTTCCTACTTTTTTAACCCAATCAACATATGAAAATATATTTCCATACTACAAAGCATATTACATAAAATAATTTTCAACAGCTGCTTGAATATAACATATGATCAAGGACAGGGCATAATTACATAATTTCTGAACATTATGGTTATCTTCCATATTCTCAAGTAAGTAGTGCTGCAATGAATGCATACATGTTTCATATTATTTTTATTTTCTTTAGATAAATTCTTAAAATTAAAATTAATGAGTCAGAAGCTATGAACACTTTTATGGCTTTTGATAATAAATGATAGCATTTATACTTGAGCAAAAATATGGATATCACAAAGCCTAGAACATTGAAAGCACGCAAGAAATGATAGTTATATTTTCACATCACTTTCCAGAAAGGTAGTAATAGTTCATACTTCCATTCCTCTTATATGAGCACTCATTTTGCAATAAACTGGCTAGTCCTGACTGCTTATATGTTAATGAACATCTAATGTGTTTTCTTAATTGATAGGTTAAAAAAAAATGCTTCCATGATTATTTTGCTTTAAATAAATTATATGGGCCAGAAATGACAGCAAACTCTCAATTTTTGATGGTTTTCTATTGCTAATTATTGCTAAATAGAAGAGAAAATTATATATGGAATTTCACATTCTAATTCTATAATTTTTCTTTAACACATTTATTTTCTCTGTTAAGAAATGTACTTATAACTGGAATATTCTGAAATTCATTGCTTAGCATTCCTGGATGATTTTAGTAAAATTTTTAGTAACTTTGAAACTTGTAATTTCCTGCATTAATTTAAAGACAAAAATAGTTTAACACTTTTCTTATTATTTTTGAATTATGTACATAATATTCAAACATTTTGACTATCTGCTAATAACAGAGGATGAAGTAGAACCAGCCTTTTTAAAATTATACCATGAAATTAACTCAGGAATCTTAATTTCAATTTGCTATGGTTAAATTTGAGAAATCATCAATATTCAGAAGGTAATTATAAATACCCTCATGTTCTTTGATTACCAATTTGGTATTTGAATTTGCATATGTTAAGGTGTTTAGTTTTGCTTATTACACTTCTTTTATTTTCTTTTTTCAAATGCGTTTTTCTCTCTAGAGTTTAGGAGTCTTAATATAATTGATGTTTATAAGGTTTCTCTTGATCAAGGCAACATTTGTTTGAAACAAAGTGAAATAGCTATTTTCTTATTGTTTTTCTCAGGTGCAGCTGTCAGTCTACTTCAGCCTGAATAATTCTCCAGCTAGGAGATGGCTGGATTACTCCAACAAATAACTGTGTTCTAAGGCTTTATGTGTATCATTTAGCTTTCTACAGTTGAACTTGCAAATTTATACCCCAACAAATTTGATTCCATGCTAATCCATGACATATTTTGATCATTCCTATGTAATAAAGTTCTCCTTTTTCATGTGGGGGGAAAAAAATCTCCTGTCTAATACAAACAACATTATCTCTAAAACTGTGATACATCATCATACATGCAAAACCAAAGCCTTTGGTAGGCTAGACTGACAGATTAGATGAACCACTTCAATTTTCCATCAATCAAATTATAGTTTATTGTTCAGTTGAACCACCTCAGGCAACACAAATCTAAAAAACTGTCATTTTGGAAACATTACATTTTTTTTCTTGTCACATTATAACCCAAGCTATAGTCATAAAAAAGAATGTCATACCATTACTGACTGATAATATTCCTTAATTTAAGAACAGCTAATTCATCTGTAGATTGGACTTGGTGACTACATATAAAGATGATAGCAATGTCAGGTGGTATTATTGTCCAATCACAATGCCTCTTTAATTATTTGTAAATTAATGACAACAAAAAGATTCAATTAAAGAAAGGTGGCTGCTTAAAATAATACCTTCATAACCAGATTAGAGGGAAGTACATAATTTTGATCTATCTAACGTCTCATTTGTTTATGTGCAAAATAAATTGTGCAAAATTTAGTTAAAGATTTTACCTCTGAAGATAGGATAGCTTACTTTTATTTGTCTTAAAATCTTTGCAATAGGGAAAATATGATTCAAATGTGTCAGATTGAAAGTTTAACAAAAACAGGTAACAACAAAACTCAAATATGCAGAACATTAAAAAGTTGAGTACAACCTGTCTCCCACAAGTGTATCAATACATTTATGACATTTATTCTGTGATGTTCCTTGTAGGATAAGGAGTTATCATCAACACTGTTGCATTTTAAAAGCATTTATCTCAGTTCATCTTAGTTGTATGAAACAAGCTGATGGCATTTCTCTAGCTAGAAATATTTAGTCAAAGGCATGCAACAGAGATGATTGTTTCCCTTTGTAGTTTAGGTATTACAATTTGGAAAGTGAGGAGGGAAAATGACAAAATAAATTTTATTCTCAAAATGCAGTTCCTTCTAAATTGAATGAGATATTTGTGCAAGAATGAACCTTGTTAAAACCATGGTGGCTTGCAGTTGCTATAGACTCATATTTATACTTAAAATGTGTTCATGATTACTTGATGAAGGCATAAACCTGCTCAAGAAATAATACTCATAAATAATACATGCTAAAGCAGAAAGATAATCAGACAAGTTATAAGAATATACCTCTCTCCACAATGTATGTCATTGTTGCATTTCATGAAAGGCCACTTAATTGACTACCAGATAAAGGAATAAACCTGCTAAAAGAATAGATTTACTGTGCACTGAGGCAATGCATTTAAGAGGTCTCCACTGAATAAAAAGCTAGTTCTATTGGCTGAGCTAAGATGTGTTCTTGAACGCGTTGGGACTTATTAACTGAACTTTTATGTGCCTTTTATGCATCATTTATTTTTGAAAAATCAGGAATTTTCATGATAGCAATTACTTATGCACCAAAGTTATGTGAAATTCCTGTGGTTGGTACCACAAAATCCACCCCATTGAAGGACTTTGCCCTCTTTTTAACACCTCTGGAGTTTAGGACAGAAAAAAAAAAGTGGAATAATACCAAAGGAGGTGTATACGGCTGCACTGATTGCTGTGGGTTTTTGGTAAAAAAGTAGCTTGAAGGTCTTACACTGACCCTTCTGTAGATTTTATTTTATGGGCCTGGAAGCAAAAATTAAAAAAATATTGAATCATTTTTTTGCAAATATGATGATGATAATAACACCTAACATTTATTGAGAGCTTACTATTTGCGTAAGCAAATTCGTAACATTTGGTTACTTGTACCATTTTTTGTGTGTGTGTCAAAATATGTCTATGTTTGGCAAGACCATAAACATCTTCATTCTGTCCTATTTAGCCAAGGTTTTGTATTTGCCTGCTCTGAAATTCTTTCCTCACGATAGAAGTACAAAACCCATTGGCAATAAAGCTCTGTCTTTGGTTCAGCTTTGCTATAAAATCCAGTGTTTCTCAACACTGTGTAATTAAATGCAAATGCTAGGTTATAATTATATTATGGGTGTGACTAAAACAGACGGAGAGAAGGAAATTCTTAGTTAAATCTGCTTCTACCTTGTTGTTTCTAGGTTTCCTGTGGTTTCTTCTCTCAACTTTTAAACTGCATTTGATCCAGAGAGAATAGCTTAACTCTATAAGCCTTCATTAAAGTTTAGCTGAATGTGCAGGTTTTCATAATCCCTTCTGCAGACCCCAGGACAGTAGGGATGAAATAGCATTCTTCTGACGATACACTGTCAAGTTCTACTCTATTCTCCTGCTTCTATTTTTCTTTTCTTTTTCATTTATGGTCACACAAGGCTTTGACTGTACCAGCAGTGACTCTGAGATTTTTATAAAGAGCAGTGCTTGATGTGGTTTTTTTTTTTTTTTCAATATTGGCATATAGCCCATCTGGGCTGCCACATAACATTGAGCAGAGTTCCCTGTGCTATATAGTAGGTCCTTTTTTGTTATCCACTTTAAATATAGTTTGTATAATTTTAAATAAGTATATCCTGATGCTGGGAAAGATCAAGGGCAGAGGGAGAAGAGGGCGTCAGAGGATGAGATGGCTGGCCAGCATCACTGATGCAATAAACACAAACTTGGGCAAACCCAGGAGATGGTGAGGGACAGGGAGGCCTGTTGTGCCGCACAGTCCATGAGTCGACACAGAACAACAACAGCAATATAGCCAATTAACGATATTGTAATAGTTTCAGGTGCACAGCAGAACGACTCAGCCACACAGCTACATGTATCCATCCTCCCCTCAACCACACTCCCATCTGGGCTGCCAAGTAACACTGAGTAGAGTTCCCTGTGCCCTATAGTATGTCCTTGCTGGCTATCCATTTTAAAAACAGTGGCGTGCTCTTCAATAAGGCTCATACTCGCCCTCTTTTCTCATCTTTTCTCCACACCTCAGTGCCATCTCTCCACTCCTTCCTCCCTTTCTTCTGTTGCTTTTTGTAAATACAAAGATAGTAGTAACAATAGTGGCTTGGGAAATAATTATTACCACAAAAAACGGTTAACTGATAATTTTAAAACACACAGGTTCGATGCAGGATACTGGATGCTTGGGGCTGGTGCACTGAGACGACCCAGAGGGAAGGTATGGGGAGGGAGGTGGAAGGGAGTTTCAGGATGGGGAACACGTGTATACCTGTGACAGATTCATGTTGATGTATGGCAAAACCAATACAGTATTGTAAAATAATTAACCTCCAATTAAAATAAATAAATTTATGTTAAAAAATAAAAATAAATAAAATACACAGTCCTATTCAAGCTGACATTTTCTCTCATGAAAGACAATTTAAAAGCTACTGTGAGCATTATTTACAATACACAAGATTTTGAGGCAACCTAAGTTTCCATCAAGAGAGGAATAGATAAAGATACAGTGTAAATATATATATGATATATGTATATACATATATAATGGAATGTTATTCAGCCATAAAAATGAATAAAATTTTGCCACTTGTAGCAAACTGGATTGACTTGGAGGGCCTTATGCTAAGAGAACTAAGTTAGACAAAGAAAGACAAATACTGTATGATATCACTTAAATGTGGAATCTAAAAAAAAAAAAATTAAAAAATGTAGGCAGTGTAGCACAAAAGAAGCAGACTCACAGATACAGAGAACAAACTAGTGGTAACCAGTGAGTGAGGGGACCATGAGGGTGGGGGATTAAGAGGTACACACTATTATGTATAAAATAAGCTACAAGATATCATACAACATGGGAAATATTGCCAATATTTTATAATACTTATAAATGGGGTATAACCTTTAAAAATTGTGAATCACTATACTGTACAGCTATAAGATATAATTGTTTTGTTACTATTTTTGTTGTTTAGTTGCTAAGTCATGTCTGACTCTTTGTGACCCCATGTACTGTAGCCCACCAAGCTCCTCCATCCATGGGATTTTCCAAGCAAGAATATTAGAGTAGATTGCAACTTCTTTATCTAGAGGGTCTTCCTGACATAGGGACTGAACCTGCTTCTCCTGCATTGCAGGCAGATTCTTTACCACTGAACCACCAGGGATTATATAATACTGTACATTAACTATTCTTCAATTAAAAAAAAAAAAAACTACTAAGGACTTCTGTGAAATGTTCAGTGTCAGGGAAGCAACTTTAGGCTGTTTCTCACTTGCCAGCATTTTTCCTGCAGCTTGAGAGAACAAGACTTGAAAAAGGGGCTTTCTGATGGACCCAGTTTCTTTGGAGCATCAGCTGAGTTGGTCTGTTTCAGGGGGTTAGCTGCTCTTAGAATGCTCACAATACAGAACTGGTCACAAGGTCTCATTTCATACATGGGCAAGTCTGAAAACCAGAGGTGTGGAACGTCTTGTTCCATGTCACACAGTCTTTGAATGATAGACTAACTTTTCTAGTTCTCTGACCTCAATTCAGGGCTTATTCCTACATTCTGGTAGTTCTTAAATATCGGCCATCATCCTGGAGCTGGTCTGTGATGAAGGATGTGGTTGTCCTCAGCTAAAGGAAGAAAAGCCACAAGAAGGTGAATTTCTCATAGAGCTGACTTCATTTCATTTCAAAGAGTGTCTTAAATTTTGGTGTGGCAGTATCTGTGCCTGTAGGAAATGGTGGTGAAAGTAATTTATACTTGTTTTGCCTTTGTTTGTTTTTAAGCATCTTTTCTTGGCAAAATTAAATTGTTGGCAACTCAGTGATGGAACTTATATATTTATTTGGAATTTTACTGCTCCGTGAAATCCAAAGTCCAGGAAACACTGCTGTAGACCCTCTTCTCTCTCTCCAGTCCCAGAAGGGCACTGCTGTGAATCTCTCCGCCTTCCAATTTTGTTCTTGGCAGAATATCTCTTATGATTCTTGGCCACAGGCTGTGGAAACCTCCTTGGGTGGAAGGTTAGCATGGGTGGGGTTTACACTGAACTGTACTACCAATTAGGGTGCCATATTTGTCTAGCTATTAGTGTTCTTGGATTTTATTTTTCTTATTATAAAAATGAATGGGTTCCTGCTGCTGCTAAATCACTTCAGTCGTGTCCGACCCTGTGCAACCCCATAGAGGGCAGCCCACCAGGTTCCCCCATCCCTGGGACTCTCTAGGCAAGAATACTGGAGTAGGTTGCCATTTCCTTCTCCAGTGCATGAAAGTGAAAAGTCAAAGTGAAGCTGCTCAGCCGTGTCTGACTCTTAGCGACCCCATGGACTGCAGCCTATCAGGCTCCTCCATCCATGGGATTTTCCAGGCAAGAGTACTGGAGTGGGGTGCCATTGCCTTCTCCGATGAATGGGTTAAGTAAGTTAATTTGAGACTTTTAAATTCTCTTTCTCTCTCTCCCTGTGTGTTTGGTAGCTTCAAGTTCTGTTTGTAAAGCAGTGCTTATAAAGTGATGTTTCATCAATCTGGACTATAGAGGCTTGGAGTGAGGAAGTAGAGATGGAGGAGATATAAAGAGAAAGAAGAATGGGTTTTGTCCATGGAATTTTTCCGGCAAGAATACTGGGGTGGGTTGCTAGTATTTTTCTCCAGAGGATCTTCCAAACCCAGGGATTGAACCCACGTATCTTGTGTCTCCAGCATTGGTAGGCAGATTTTTTTTTTTAACCACTAGAGCCACCTGGGAAGCCCCTTACTCACCCAGACAGGGAAAATTCTAATGACTAATATACACAACTCTGAATTTCTTGCCCTGTTTACTAAAGTGGCCATGTCTTTTTTTTCCCTTTATTCCTATTTTGGTGCTAAGGATGTCTGGCATTTGCTTACATAGTGAAAGTGAAAGTCGCTCAGTCCTGTCTGACTCTCTGCGACCCCATGGACTATAGAGTCCATGGAATTCTCCAGGCCAGAATACTGGAGTGGGTAGCCTTTCCTTTCTCCAGGGGATCTTCCCAACCCAGGAATTGAACTGGGATCTCCTGCATTGCAGGTGGATTCTTTACCAACTGAGCTATCAGGGAAGCCCTTGCATACATAAGCTACACCTGAATTTATACACATTTAAAATTTCCCCTAATGTATCTATGTATATATTGTTGTGCTGATAGGAAAAACAAGGAAATTTTGGTCTGAGATTTGGTTCAGAATTCAGCTCTGTCACTTAGCTGTTGGGAGGCTCTGAGTGAATTCTCTGAAACTTCTCTTCTTACTAGAAGTAATGCCTTCCTTCAGAGAAACCCTAATGATTAAGTGAACATAGATTATAAACTATAAATATCTATATAAATATCAAGCATTAGTATTCTGCATCTGATCTATATTTTAACAATACCTGCAATGGATTGATATATAGAATGTAAGTATGTATACATTTCATAATTTTATGTAATAACTACATGCTTCTGCAATTAATTGATTCTTTTCCTCTCTTATTTTGAAAAATAATCGATGTCTCTCTTTTATTATGCAAAGTCCTTGCTGTGAAGCCTCTGTCAGGTTTTTTCCTACGTATTTCTTACCTTTTGACTTTCTCTCCTAGCTTGTGAGTGAAAGTCGCTCAGTCGTGTCCAACTCTTTGCAACTCCATGGACTATACAGTCTATGGAATTCTCCAGGCCTTTCCTTTCTCCAGGGGATCTTCCCAACCTGGGAATTGAACTGGGGTCTTCCGCATTGCAGGCTGATTCTTTACCAGCTAAACCTCAAGGGAAGCCCTAGCTTGGAAGTCACGAAACATCCCTTAATTCACTTAAGCTCTTATGAGTCACCTTGTTGTCCACAAGATAAAGCTCAACATTTCTTAACCAGGCTTGTTAAACCTTTCATAAGTTTATACCAAAATATATTTCCTGCCTTCTATAACCCAGATATATTTCTAAAACTCTGCGCATTTAAGCACATTATAGACTGAAATTCCTATCCTCCTACCTCATCTGGCAAAGCCCTACTCACCTTATTTCAGTCTTTACTTCTCAACTCTCCTAGGCAGGTTTAGTCTCTCCCCTGTGAACCCCTTACACTCCCCCTTCTGATGTCTTGATGTTGCAACATATACACTGTACTGTAAATGTTTATGGTATTGCTCTTTTTAAGTGAAGAATAGTACATTACATGACTTTTGACTATCATTGCCTATCAAAGTTTCTGGCAGATAGTAAATACTTGGTAAATGTTTGTAGTTATATCAATACTGCTGTAACGGTACAACTGTTGATATTTTTGTCATTCATGCTTTATCTAGTGAAGTTCAACTGAGCTATGGTCAGGGCTTTTTTTCCTCTTGCCCTTTTTTTTTTTACTCCTTATCAATAAAAGTACTAAAATTTGAGCAGTATATCTGATCTTATTTCACTGTTAAATCACTGAAATTCAGGGCTGATTGATTAAGATCATTTTAATTGTTCAACTGGATCAACTGGATAGCAATCCAACTGATTTCGTGCTGAGCAACTTTCAAAAGTTTATTTCAATTCCTATATAAGGTCATCTTCTTAGCATCTCCTAAGGCTTCTCTTCATTATGAAGTGTAGTTGTAGTTAAATATATTACTTTACTTTTTGTACTATAATGTACTTATACTACACACACACACATGAAATTCCATGAAAAAGATGGAAAGAAGAGGATAGAAAATGTCCAGGGATTTGTAGATTTCTGAAGAATCTGCATACTTTTTGAAAGATGGTCAAAATTAAAATGAATCTTGCCAACTCACCAATAAACTTTTACCATTTACATGGTAAAAGTTTGTTAAGTGATTAAAAAGTGGAATTGAGAAGGACATTACTGATAAGTGAATAACAGCAATATAACTATATTGCGAAGTAATTTATAGCATTTCCATCCCTTGAGTTAAATGTGAATCTATATACAACTCTAATCTTCAACTTCTCATTTCTTAAAATAGGTTTGGAATAGATTTGGATAGTGATTTCCAGACATTTAAATATTTGTTCCAACTCAATTTCTTCTTAAATCATCAACTGCTCAATACTAATTGCTGCAAACTGAGTTGAAAGCCAAGTCTGCAAGAAAACCAAGGTTTTGACCTAATATATTCTTTGGGATTTTTTTAAAAACTGGCTTGATTTCTGTTCAGGAGTATGCATATGTGTACTGGGACAGAGGTGGAGTCAATGATTAAAGAATTCTGATCT